>NW_017617489.1:0-318992 GCF_001879475.1 Ipomoea nil
CTAATCAGATAAGGAACGATAAAAGGAATATTATATTATATTATATTATTCACTATAATATAGAGAGGGCTAGGGAGAATAAATATTAATTCTAGCTTAGTGTGAATATATATGATTAATAATAACTAATGTTTAGAAATTAAAATTGATGAATATCATGAACGGAACAATCAAGTCATATACTCTAGGGTCCTTTCCCTGTGATCAGGCCGGGTTCAGTTCTTCTCCGTCAATTAGTCTTTTCCCGGCCTTTATATCATTTTTTTCATCGACCATATATTCAATGTTCTTTTTCGATTATTATATAATATATATTTCGACCTTTCGATTATTAAAAATTGTACTTTCTTTTATGGTCCGTACAGCACTGTGTGGACCATGGTCCACAGAATAATTTGTCCAAGTTTTATGTCACTTGATAATTATAAAGCTATATATTCAAGATGGACACAGTTCTATATTCATAATTAATGAACTATATGTTCATAATTATAAAGCTATATATTCATAAATTTTGAACTTCATATTCACAATTATTGAATCTCTATATTCATATATTACAGAACTATATGTTCATAATTGTGTTCACAACTCTATGTTCATAATCATACACCTATAAGTTCATCATTTTTGAACTATATATATTCATAGTTATGAACAGTTTTGGAACTGTGTCCACCTTGCAAGGTGGACACGGTTCCACAGCATAATTTGCCATTTATGAATGTGTATATTATTAAGTTTATTTCATTAATTTGGCTGAAAAATTTTAATCAGTGGCAGCGATCATTTAGAAAAAATCTTCTTGGAATGCCGAGAGCTCCTGGCGTACTCTGAAACAATACTGTCAGTTGCTCCGCCGCTGAATAGAACTTTTATCCGATTGAAGCAGACCTATATGTTCATCATTTTTGAACTATATATTCATATTTGTGAACAGTTTTGGAACTGTGTATATTATTAAGTTTATTTCATTAATTTCGCTGAAAAATATTTTAATCAGTGACAGTGATCATTTAGAAAAAATTTGTTAAAATACTCCACTAATGGATTTAAGTCTTCATACATTCCAAATAATTGGATTGTATGATCAAAAAAAAATTTGTAATTGTGAAAATTAGTTAATTAATTAGGTCCATTATTTTGGAAATTTTGGTATGTCAGCTAGTGATGATGGTATCGAATGCATTCATTGTTTTGTTAGATTTTAAAAAATTCAAGAAAAGGAAATAGATTTAGATGCGCGAAACGCGCGCGTGTGTCTTTCTTTTCCTTCATTTTTCTCTCTCTAATTTGGTGACAAAATGTGTCCAGACATATGACCGCAAATGTTTAAACACATGATCGTTAAGAACATTTGAGGCGCAAAGAGTTGATATCTTGTTTGCTGTCTTCACGATTGCATTTCGCTCCTTGCAAAAATTGGCCATCTACGATGTTGTTTCCTCACTTTCACTCATTCAGCTTTGATCTTTGATTTGTATATGCTCAAGAAAATTTTTATAATTGGGAAATTAGTTAATTAATTTGGTGATTTTGGTATGTCGGCTAGTGATGATAGTTTTGGATGCATTCATTGTTTTGTTAGATTTAAAAAAATTCTAGAAAAATAGAACTAGATTTACTCGTCCCGTATATGCGTGAAACGCACATGTGTTTGCTTTTCCTTCGTTTTTCTCTCTCTCTAACGGGATTGAGACGTGTGAGACGATCCCACAAAAGTGTTTGCATTCCTTATGAAATAGAATTTATATTTCATCTAAATTTTGTTTCCTCAATCAAGCATGTCCAAAAGGAATAGCATAATTTATCAAGATAATCCTAAGAATATAATAGTTATTTTCCATACAATAACAATAACTCATCTAGTTATCTCTTTGGATACTATACGCAAATTATGCCGTGCAACCGTGTGCACCGTGCATGGTGCATACTGTTGCAAAACGACGCCGTTCCAAATTAAAAAAAAAAATATCCATTTTTCATTGCCGTTAACGGCGTTAGGCGATTTCCATTCGCATTCAAACATTCTTTTCTCTCTTCGCAATCGCACAGTTTAGAAATTATGAATCTACCATATTTAAATTATGAATCTACAGTGTAGAAATTATGAATCTACAGTATTTGATTTGTGAACATGTGATAGAGCTATATGTTCATAAATTTATGAATATATGTTCATGATTACAGAGCTATATGTTCATAATTTTCGATGCTCATATTCCCAATTGTTGAACTCTGTATTCACAACTCACAGAACTATATGTTCATAATTTGTTAACTATACAGTTTAGATATTATGAATCTACAGTGCATAAAATATGAATCTGCAGTAATAGAAATTGTGAATCTTCTATATAGAAGTTATGAATTTCTTGTGTTTAAATTATGAATCTACGTTTTAGAAATTATGAACCTACAATATATATTTTATGAATTTACAGCATAGAAATTATGAATCTACAGTATAGAAATTATGAATTGGAACCGTGCGCACCTTGCATGGTGCACACCGCTGCACAGCATAACGTTCCGATAGGGCATTTCACATAAAAAAAAAAAAAAAAAAAAAAACTTGTGACGTTTTTTGAAAAAAAAAAACAAATAATTTGTTCAAATACAATTATTTTTCAAATTGCAAAATATGATTTTATAAATCCGAGTACTTATTATTTTTTTTTTTTTGAAAAAATACAAATCCAAATGATAACTTGGAAACAATTTTGTGTACGAATTATATTGTCTTGCCTACAATATCTGATGAAATCAACAAGAACCAGAAACAATAATATTGGTAAAAATAGAGGTAAAGAATGTAAGATTTACATGGTTCGGCAATGTGCTTACACCCACGAGAGTAAAAAAAAAAAAAAAATTCGTTCATAGCGATGGTGATCGTGGTGATACCTTAGCTTTGGGATATAATTAATGTATTTCTAGGCATCTAATCGTTGTACAATGCGTCTACCCAAACTGTTTCACTCCTATTGGACAAACTCATATTCCTAATCCCGATATGAGACAAACTTAACAATATCTTCTCGAGCATGAATTGCGAAGCGGGATGAAGGAAATGATAAACAAATAATTCCATTACAGAAATCTTATGCCTAATATTATATGTAATTTGAGTAGATCAGCGCATGCTTTTAATGTAACTTTGTTGAGAATAAGTAACGTAACCTTGAATTAGTTGGAATTTGAATATAATGTTCAATAAAAGAAACAGTGCATGTTGCGTTAGTTGTAGGTATATAATGAAAAGTACAAGAAATTTATTATTACATGCAATTTTGTAAAACAGATCATGAGTACAGTAATGAAGAAAAGAAATACAATTAATTAAATTGTAGGAGAGGAAAAACTAAATTGAAGAAATGGTTATGAATTATTGAAGCTAGCTAGTTCAAAGCACCGCAGACTTTTCTAATGATCCCATTTTGACCCCGTGAGCGGCTGAATTTCAGACATTTTAATCATGGCTGATGCAAAATCTTCTTGGAATGCCCGAGAGCTCCTGGCGTACTCTGAAACAATACTGTCAGTTGCTCCACCGCTGAATAGAACTTGATCCGATTGAAGCAGACCTTTCTTTTGCAATAAGTTCTTATAGTAGTTGTTATCAAAGGAATTTGGGGTCACTAAATCAAGGGGTGCCAAATTCCCATTTCCGGTGTCCTTTGGACATTTGCGTCTTCTAGTGCTAGCAAAACCGGCATCAATGTCAGTACGGTTGCCGTAAATTCTATCGCGAAATAGGAAGCATTGAGCTTGGCCGAGAGTGTGTGCACCAGACAAGGCAACCATGTCTCTTGTGTTAAGGCCTTTGGTAGCGAAGCTGGATATAAGTGTATCCAAATTTGCGAAAGGGCTGGGGAGATCTATGTTACGACTAGCTGTGGTTGAATCTCTTCTTCCCAGCTTCACTGTCCAAGACGGACCTCCCGCAGCAACAGTGGCATCACGTGCAGCCACCGACAATACATCAGCACAAGATACAATACCAGGACAAGCTTTCTCTAGCTCGCGCTTGGCAGCCTCTATCACGTCGTAACCCCTGGCAGAGGCATGGTTTGGCAACGCCGTCTTTTCGCTCTTAATGGTTGGTGACTCGTCCAGTAAGATGGAAGCGTCGCAACCCTGAACAAAGCAGTCGTGGAAATGGAGACGAATCAAGGAAGCGGCCATGCGACGCTCACGGGACACGGCTTGCCTTACGGCATCGCGAATGATGTTTAGAGCATTAGGGCATGTGTTGTCGTAAAATGTAGGGGATAGCTGCTGCTGCTGCGCTTGGCATTGCGAGAAGGAGGAGAGCAGCAGTAGAAGCAAACACGATAAAGCTGTAGTGTATATATGAGAAGCCATATGTATATAGAGAAATGGCGCAGGGATTGTAGGTCTGATCTGAAATCAATGATTGGGTTGGTATGATGATTGAGAATGGGAAAGTGGAACGAAGTGTATATACTTGTTGCAGGGAGGCGGTGGCTATTGTTAAATATATATATATATATATACTCCTAATCAGATAAGGAATGATAAAAGGAATATTATATTATATTATATTATTCACTATAATATAGAGAGGGCTAGGGAGAATAAATATTAATTCTAGCTTAGTGTGAATATATATGATTAATAATAACTAATGTTTAGAAATTAAAATTGATGAATATCATGAACGGAACAATCAAGTCATATACTCTAGGGTCCTTTCCCTGTGATCAGGCCGGGTTCAGTTCTTCTCCGTCAATTAGTCTTTTTCCGGCCTTTATATCATTTTTTTCATCGACCATATATTCAATGTTATCTTTTTCGATTATTATATAATATATATTTCGACCTTTCGATTATTAAAAATTGTACTTTCTTTTATGGTCCGTACAGCACTGTGTGGACCATGGTCCACAGAATAATTTGTCCAAGTTTTATGTCACTTGATAATTATAAAGCTATATATTCAAGATGGACACAGTTCTATATTCATAATTAATGAACTATATGTTCATAATTATAAAGCTATATATTCATAAATTTTGAACTTCATATTCACAATTATTGAGTCTCTATATTCATATATTACAGAACTATATGTTCATAATTGTGTTCACAACTCTATGTTCATAATCATACACCTATAAGTTCATCATTTTTGAACTATATATTCATAGTTATGAACAGTTTTGGAAATGTGTCCACCTTGCAAGGTGGACACGGTTCCACAGCATAATTTGCCATTTATGAATGTGTATATTATTAAGTTTATTTCATTAATTTGGCTGAAAAATATTTTAATCAGTGGCAGCGATCATTTAGAAAAAATCTTCTTGGAATGCCCGAGAGCTCCTGGCGTACTCTGAAACAATACTGTCAGTTGCTCCGCCGCTGAATAGAACTTTATCCGATTGAAGCAGACCTATATGTTCATCATTTTTGAACTATATATTCATATTTGTGAACAGTTTTGGAACTGTGTATATTATTAAGTTTATTTCATTAATTTCGCTGAAAAATATTTTAATCAGTGACAGTGATCATTTAGAAAAAATTTGTTAAAATACTCCACTAATGGATTTAAGTCTTCATACATTCCAAATAATTGGATTGTATGATCAAAAAAAAATTTGTAATTGTGAAAATTAGTTAATTAATTAGGTCCATTATTTTGGAAATTTTGGTATGTCAGCTAGTGATGATGGTATCGAATGCATTCATTGTTTTGTTAGATTTTAAAAAATTCAAGAAAAGGAAATAGATTTAGATGCGCGAAACGCGCACGTGTCTTTCTTTTCCTTCATTTTTCTCTCTCTAATTTGGTGACAAAATGTGTCCAGACATATGACCGCAAATGTTTAAACACATGATCGTTAAGAACATTTGAGGCGCAAAGAGTTGATATCTTGTTTGCTGTCTTCACGATTGCATTTCGCTCCTTGCAAAAATTGGCCATCTACGATGTTGTTTCCTCACTTTCACTCATTCAGCTTTGATCTTTGATTTGTATATGCTCAAGAAAATTTTTATAATTGGGAAATTAGTTAATTAATTTGGTGATTTTGGTATGTCGACTAGTGATGATAGTTTTGGATGCATTCATTGTTTTGTTAGATTTAAAAAAATTCTAGAAAAAATAGAACTAGATTTACTCGTCCCGTATATGCGTGAAACGCACATGTGTCTTGCTTTTCCTTCGTTTTTCTCTCTCTCTAACGGGATTGAGACGTGTGAGACGATCCCACAAAAGTGTTTGCATTCCTTATGAAATAGAATTTATATTCATCTAAATTTTGTTTCCTCAATCAAGCATGTCCAAAAGGAATAGCATAATTTATCAAGATAATCCTAAGAATATAATAGTTATTTTCCATACAATAACAATAACTCATCTAGTTATCTCTTTGGATACTATACGCAAATTATGCCGTGCAACCGTGTGCACCGTGCATGGTGCATACTGTTGCAAAACGACGCCGTTCCAAATTTAAAAAAAAAAATATCCATTTTTCATTGCCGTTAACGGCGTTAGGCGATTTCCATTCGCATTCAAACATTCTTTTCTCTCTTCGCAATCGCACAGTTTAGAAATTATGAATCTACCATATTTAAATTATGAATCTACAGTGTAGAAATTATGAATCTACAGTATTTGATTTGTGAACATGTGATAGAGCTATATGTTCATAAATTTATGAATATATGTTCATGATTACAGAGCTATATGTTCATAATTTTCGATGCTCATATTCCCAATTGTTGAACTCTGTATTCACAACTCACAGAACTATATGTTCATAATTTGTTAACTATACAGTTTAGATATTATGAATCTACAGTGCATAAAATATGAATCTGCAGTATAGAAATTGTGAATCTTCTATATAGAAGTTATGAATTTCTTGTGTTTAAATTATGAATCTACGTTTTAGAAATTATGAACCTACAATATATATTTTATGAATTTACAGCATAGAAATTATGAATCTACAGTATAGAAATTATGAATTGGAACCGTGCGCACCTTGCATGGTGCACACCGCTGCACAGCATAACGTTCCGATAGGGCATTTCACATAAAAAAAAAAAAAAAAAAAAAACTTGTGACGTTTTTTGAAAAAAAAAAACAAATAATTTGTTCAAATACAATTATTTTTCAAATTGCAAAATATGATTTTATAAATCCGAGTACTTATTATTTTTTTTTTTTGAAAAATACAAATCCAAATGATAACTTGGAAACAATTTTGTGTACGAATTATATTGTCTTGCCTACAATATCTGATGAAATCAACAAGAACCAGAAACAATAATATTGGTAAAAATAGAGGTAAAGAATGTAAGATTTACATGGTTCGGCAATGTGCTTACACCCACGAGAGTAAAAAAAAAAAAAAAATTCGTTCATAGCGATGGTGATCGTGGTGATACCTTAGCTTTGGGATATAATTAATGTATTTCTAGGCATCTAATCGTTGTACAATGCGTCTACCCAAACTGTTTCACTCCTATTGGACAAACTCATATTCCTAATCCCGATATGAGACAAACTTAACAATATCTTCTCGAGCATGAATTGCGAAGCGGGATGAAGGAAATGATAAACAAATAATTCCATTACAGAAATCTTATGCCTAATATTATATGTAATTTGAGTAGATCAGCGCATGCTTTTAATGTAACTTTGTTGAGAATAAGTAACGTAACCTTGAATTAGTTGGAATTTGAATATAATGTTCAATAAAAGAAACAGTGCATGTTGCGTTAGTTGTAGGTATATAATGAAAAGTACAAGAAATTTATTATTACATGCAATTTTGTAAAACAGATCATGAGTACAGTAATGAAGAAAAGAAATACAATTAATTAAATTGTAGGAGAGGAAAAACTAAATTGAAGAAATGGTTATGAATTATTGAAGCTAGCTAGTTCAAAGCACCGCAGACTTTTCTAATGATCCCATTTTGACCCGTGAGCGGCTGAATTTCAGACATTTTAATCATGGCTGATGCAAAATCTTCTTGGAATGCCCGAGAGCTCCTGGCGTACTCTGAAACAATACTGTCAGTTGCTCCACCGCTGAATAGAACTTGATCCGATTGAAGCAGACCTTTCTTTTGCAATAAGTTCTTATAGTAGTTGTTATCAAAGGAATTTGGGGTCACTAAATCAAGGGGTGCCAAATTCCCATTTCCGGTGTCCTTTGGACATTTGCGTCTTCTAGTGCTAGCAAAACCGGCATCAATGTCAGTACGGTTGCCGTAAATTCTATCGCGAAATAGGAAGCATTGAGCTTGGCCGAGAGTGTGTGCACCAGACAAGGCAACCATGTCTCTTGTGTTAAGGCCTTTGGTAGCGAAGCTGGATATAAGTGTATCCAAATTTGCGAAAGGGCTGGGGAGATCTATGTTACGACTAGCTGTGGTTGAATCTCTTCTTCCCAGCTTCACTGTCCAAGACGGACCTCCCGCAGCAACAGTGGCATCACGTGCAGCCACCGACAATACATCAGCACAAGATACAATACCAGGACAAGCTTTCTCTAGCTCGCGCTTGGCAGCCTCTATCACGTCGTAACCCCTGGCAGAGGCATGGTTTGGCAACGCCGTCTTTTCGCTCTTAATGGTTGGTGACTCGTCCAGTAAGATGGAAGCGTCGCAACCCTGAACAAAGCAGTCGTGGAAATGGAGACGAATCAAGGAAGCGGCCATGCGACGCTCACGGGACACGGCTTGCCTTACGGCATCGCGAATGATGTTTAGAGCATTAGGGCATGTGTTGTCGTAAAATGTAGGGGATAGCTGCTGCTGCTGCGCTTGGCATTGCGAGAAGGAGGAGAGCAGCAGTAGAAGCAAACACGATAAAGCTGTAGTGTATATATGAGAAGCCATATGTATATAGAGAAATGGCGCAGGGATTGTAGGTCTGATCTGAAATCAATGATTGGGTTGGTATGATGATTGAGAATGGGAAAGTGGAACGAAGTGTATATACTTGTTGCAGGGAGGCGGTGGCTATTGTTAAATATATATATATATATATACTCCTAATCAGATAAGGAATGATAAAAGGAATATTATATTATATTATATTATTCACTATAATATAGAGAGGGGCTAGGGAGAATAAATATTAATTCTAGCTTAGTGTGAATATATATGATTAATAATAACTAATGTTTAGAAATTAAAATTGATGAATATCATGAACGGAACAATCAAGTCATATACTCTAGGGTCCTTTCCCTGTGATCAGGCCGGGTTCAGTTCTTCTCCGTCAATTAGTCTTTTTCCGGCCTTTATATCATTTTTTTCATCGACCATATATTCAATGTTATCTTTTTCGATTATTATATAATATATATTTCGACCTTTCGATTATTAAAAATTGTACTTTCTTTTATGGTCCGTACAGCACTGTGTGGACCATGGTCCACAGAATAATTTGTCCAAGTTTTATGTCACTTGATAATTATAAAGCTATATATTCAAGATGGACACAGTTCTATATTCATAATTAATGAACTATATGTTCATAATTATAAAGCTATATATTCATAAATTTTGAACTTCATATTCACAATTATTGAATCTCTATATTCATATATTACAGAACTATATGTTCATAATTGTGTTCACAACTCTATGTTCATAATCATACACCTATAAGTTCATCATTTTTGAACTATATATTCATAGTTATGAACAGTTTTGGAACTGTATCCACCTTGCAAGGTGGACACGGTTCCACAGCATAATTTGCCATTTATGAATGTGTATATTATTAAGTTTATTTCATTAATTTGGCTGAAAAATATTTTAATCAGTGGCAGCGATCATTTAGAAAAAATCTTCTTGGAATGCCCGAGAGCTCCTGGCGTACTCTGAAACAATACTGTCAGTTGCTCCGCCGCTGAATAGAACTTTATCCGATTGAAGCAGACCTATATGTTCATCATTTTTGAACTATATATTCATATTTGTGAACAGTTTTGGAACTGTGTATATTATTAAGTTTATTTCATTAATTTCGCTGAAAAATATTTTAATCAGTGACAGTGATCATTTAGAAAAAATTTGTTAAAATACTCCACTAATGGATTTAAGTCTTCATACATTCCAAATAATTGGATTGTATGATCAAAAAAAAATTTGTAATTGTGAAAATTAGTTAATTAATTAGGTCCATTATTTTGGAAATTTTGGTATGTCAGCTAGTGATGATGGTATCGAATGCATTCATTGTTTTGTTAGATTTTAAAAAATTCAAGAAAAGGAAATAGATTTAGATGCGCGAAACGCGCACGTGTCTTTCTTTTCCTTCATTTTTCTCTCTCTAATTTGGTGACAAAATGTGTCCAGACATATGACCGCAAATGTTTAAACACATGATCGTTAAGAACATTTGAGGCGCAAAGAGTTGATATCTTGTTTGCTGTCTTCACGATTGCATTTCGCTCCTTGCAAAAATTGGCCATCTACGATGTTGTTTCCTCACTTTCACTCATTCAGCTTTGATCTTTGATTTGTATATGCTCAAGAAAATTTTTATAATTGGGAAATTAGTTAATTAATTTGGTGATTTTGGTATGTCGACTAGTGATGATAGTTTTGGATGCATTCATTGTTTTGTTAGATTTAAAAAAATTCTAGAAAAAATAGAACTAGATTTACTCGTCCCGTATATGCGTGAAACGCACATGTGTCTTGCTTTTCCTTCGTTTTTCTCTCTCTCTAACGGGATTGAGACGTGTGAGACGATCCCACAAAAGTGTTTGCATTCCTTATGAAATAGAATTTATATTCATCTAAATTTTGTTTCCTCAATCAAGCATGTCCAAAAGGAATAGCATAATTTATCAAGATAATCCTAAGAATATAATAGTTATTTTCCATACAATAACAATAACTCATCTAGTTATCTCTTTGGATACTATACGCAAATTATGCCGTGCAACCGTGTGCACCGTGCATGGTGCATACTGTTGCAAAACGACGCCGTTCCAAATTTAAAAAAAAAAATATCCATTTTTCATTGCCGTTAACGGCGTTAGGCGATTTCCATTCGCATTCAAACATTCTTTTCTCTCTTCGCAATCGCACAGTTTAGAAATTATGAATCTACCATATTTAAATTATGAATCTACAGTGTAGAAATTATGAATCTACAGTATTTGATTTGTGAACATGTGATAGAGCTATATGTTCATAAATTTATGAATATATGTTCATGATTACAGAGCTATATGTTCATAATTTTCGATGCTCATATTCCCAATTGTTGAACTCTGTATTCACAACTCACAGAACTATATGTTCATAATTTGTTAACTATACAGTTTAGATATTATGAATCTACAGTGCATAAAATATGAATCTGCAGTATAGAAATTGTGAATCTTCTATATAGAAGTTATGAATTTCTTGTGTTTAAATTATGAATCTACGTTTTAGAAATTATGAACCTACAATATATATTTTATGAATTTACAGCATAGAAATTATGAATCTACAGTATAGAAATTATGAATTGGAACCGTGCGCACCTTGCATGGTGCACACCGCTGCACAGCATAACGTTCCGATAGGGCATTTCACATAAAAAAAAAAAAAAAAAAAAACTTGTGACGTTTTTTGAAAAAAAAAAACAAATAATTTGTTCAAATACAATTATTTTTCAAATTGCAAAATATGATTTTATAAATCCGAGTACTTATTATTTTTTTTTTTTGAAAAATACAAATCCAAATGATAACTTGGAAACAATTTTGTGTACGAATTATATTGTCTTGCCTACAATATCTGATGAAATCAACAAGAACCAGAAACAATAATATTGGTAAAAATAGAGGTAAAGAATGTAAGATTTACATGGTTCGGCAATGTGCTTACACCCACGAGAGTAAAAAAAAAAAAAAAATTCGTTCATAGCGATGGTGATCGTGGTGATACCTTAGCTTTGGGATATAATTAATGTATTTCTAGGCATCTAATCGTTGTACAATGCGTCTACCCAAACTGTTTCACTCCTATTGGACAAACTCATATTCCTAATCCCGATATGAGACAAACTTAACAATATCTTCTCGAGCATGAATTGCGAAGCGGGATGAAGGAAATGATAAACAAATAATTCCATTACAGAAATCTTATGCCTAATATTATATGTAATTTGAGTAGATCAGCGCATGCTTTTAATGTAACTTTGTTGAGAATAAGTAACGTAACCTTGAATTAGTTGGAATTTGAATATAATGTTCAATAAAAGAAACAGTGCATGTTGCGTTAGTTGTAGGTATATAATGAAAAGTACAAGAAATTTATTATTACATGCAATTTTGTAAAACAGATCATGAGTACAGTAATGAAGAAAAGAAATACAATTAATTAAATTGTAGGAGAGGAAAAACTAAATTGAAGAAATGGTTATGAATTATTGAAGCTAGCTAGTTCAAAGCACCGCAGACTTTTCTAATGATCCCATTTTGACCCGTGAGCGGCTGAATTTCAGACATTTTAATCATGGCTGATGCAAAATCTTCTTGGAATGCCCGAGAGCTCCTGGCGTACTCTGAAACAATACTGTCAGTTGCTCCACCGCTGAATAGAACTTGATCCGATTGAAGCAGACCTTTCTTTTGCAATAAGTTCTTATAGTAGTTGTTATCAAAGGAATTTGGGGTCACTAAATCAAGGGGTGCCAAATTCCCATTTCCGGTGTCCTTTGGACATTTGCGTCTTCTAGTGCTAGCAAAACCGGCATCAATGTCAGTACGGTTGCCGTAAATTCTATCGCGAAATAGGAAGCATTGAGCTTGGCCGAGAGTGTGTGCACCAGACAAGGGAACCATGTCTCTTGTGTTAAGGCCTTTGGTAGCGAAGCTGGATATAAGTGTATCCAAATTTGCGAAAGGGCTGGGGAGATCTATGTTACGACTAGCTGTGGTTGAATCTCTTCTTCCCAGCTTCACTGTCCAAGACGGACCTCCCGCAGCAACAGTGGCATCACGTGCAGCCACCGACAATACATCAGCACAAGATACAATACCAGGACAAGCTTTCTCTAGCTCGCGCTTGGCAGCCTCTATCACGTCGTAACCCCTGGCAGAGGCATGGTTTGGCAACGCCGTCTTTTCGCTCTTAATGGTTGGTGACTCGTCCAGTAAGATGGAAGCGTCGCAACCCTGAACAAAGCAGTCGTGGAAATGGAGACGAATCAAGGAAGCGGCCATGCGACGCTCACGGGACACGGCTTGCCTTACGGCATCGCGAATGATGTTTAGAGCATTAGGGCATGTGTTGTCGTAAAATGTAGGGGATAGCTGCTGCTGCTGCGCTTGGCATTGCGAGAAGGAGGAGAGCAGCAGTAGAAGCAAACACGATAAAGCTGTAGTGTATATATGAGAAGCCATATGTATATAGAGAAATGGCGCAGGGATTGTAGGTCTGATCTGAAATCAATGATTGGGTTGGTATGATGATTGAGAATGGGAAAGTGGAACGAAGTGTATATACTTGTTGCAGGGAGGCGGTGGCTATTGTTAAATATATATATATATATATATATACTCCTAATCAGATAAGGAATGATAAAAGGAATATTATATTATATTATATTATTCACTATAATATAGAGAGGGGCTAGGGAGAATAAATATTAATTCTAGCTTAGTGTGAATATATATGATTAATAATAACTAATGTTTAGAAATTAAAATTGATGAATATCATGAACGGAACAATCAAGTCATATACTCTAGGGTCCTTTCCCTTTGATCAGGCCGGGTTCAGTTCTTCTCCGTCAATTAGTCTTTTTCCGGCCTTTATATCATTTTTTTCATCGACCATATATTCAATGTTATCTTTTTCGATTATTATATAATATATATTTCGACCTTTCGATTATTAAAAATTGTACTTTCTTTTATGGTCCGTACAGCACTGTGTGGACCATGGTCCACAGAATAATTTGTCCAAGTTTTATGTCACTTGATAATTATAAAGCTATATATTCAAGATGGACACAGTTCTATATTCATAATTAATGAACTATATGTTCATAATTATAAAGCTATATATTCATAAATTTTGAACTTCATATTCACAATTATTGAATCTCTATATTCATATATTACAGAACTATATGTTCATAATTGTGTTCACAACTCTATGTTCATAATCATACACCTATAAGTTCATCATTTTTGAACTATATATTCATAGTTATGAACAGTTTTGGAACTGTATCCACCTTGCAAGGTGGACACGGTTCCACAGCATAATTTGCCATTTATGAATGTGTATATTATTAAGTTTATTTCATTAATTTGGCTGAAAAATATTTTAATCAGTGGCAGCGATCATTTAGAAAAAATCTTCTTGGAATGCCCGAGAGCTCCTGGCGTACTCTGAAACAATACTGTCAGTTGCTCCGCCGCTGAATAGAACTTTATCCGATTGAAGCAGACCTATATGTTCATCATTTTTGAACTATATATTCATATTTGTGAACAGTTTTGGAACTGTGTATATTATTAAGTTTATTTCATTAATTTCGCTGAAAAATATTTTAATCAGTGACAGTGATCATTTAGAAAAAATTTGTTAAAATACTCCACTAATGGATTTAAGTCTTCATACATTCCAAATAATTGGATTGTATGATCAAAAAAAAATTTGTAATTGTGAAAATTAGTTAATTAATTAGGTCCATTATTTTGGAAATTTTGGTATGTCAGCTAGTGATGATGGTATCGAATGCATTCATTGTTTTGTTAGATTTTAAAAAATTCAAGAAAAGGAAATAGATTTAGATGCGCGAAACGCGCACGTGTCTTTCTTTTCCTTCATTTTTCTCTCTCTAATTTGGTGATTTTGGTATGCCTAATATTATATATTCTTATTATTTTTTTAGGGTTTAGGGTTAAAAACTTTGCGAAGCCTTAACTTTTGACTCGGTTGTCCGTTTTGGACAAATTTTTTTTTCAAATCACATATTTTTTCGAGATCTACCCACCGCAAACTGCTAAAGGCGGTTTGCCCCAACAATTTTTCAAAAAAATGCTTCTTTTTGTCTTAATTTTAGATTTTTATGTATTTAGATGGTTTCAACAATATTTTAAACAATTTTATAGCCACTTAAATAAATAGTTTATAAGAAAAAACGATGAGAACTTATGTTTTATTAGTGAATTTTTAATTTTAATTTTTTTTTACATTTAAACAAAAAAAAATTATAATATCAGCGCCTAGGCGGGGGGCGCCTAGGGGGCGCTTAACGTGTTTTGCAACCTTGATTATATATAAGAACTTTTATTTAAAACACAATTAATACTTACTTGAGAACATATGGGGTTAAATATACAAATTTCTTCCCATATTGCATGGTGGCATTTATATACGATTTCCTCTCATCTGGACTATTAATTGTTAGTGGAATCCAATATGGATCTTGGAAGCCATACATGTCTTTTGATGCCAACTCAAAAGTAACGTAAATACCCCTATTCACAAACATAACCAATTATATATACATTACTAAAAATTATGATGATATTATAAATATAAAACTATTATGAACAAATAATATTAAAGAACTTATTACCTTATAAAGAATTGAAATAGAGAAAGATCGATGGTCTCCATATTTAAGAAACGCATTATCTGATCTCCACACTTTCAAGGTGAAAAGTCATACTAAATGTTGCCCATAATACCACGAGCCACATGGACCATAAGACTGTGTTTAAGACGGCTAGCTATTGTAAAGGCCTTTTTGCATACAACAGTCAAAGAATCTGGATCAGCTATAGTGAATTCTTAATGTACAGATTGCGCACCCGATTGAAAAGTCAATTTGGTCTTTTCTTTTAACTGTGAATTATAATACAAGTAAGAATTATTATATTAAAAAGTTGATTACTTACTATTTTATAATAGAAATATTTTCAGTGTACATACCGCATCAACTTCAGTACATAACTCTACCAGCTTCTTTGGCCAAATAATAAAGTGTTGAATTGCATCACCTACAAGCTGAATCTCACTGGTGGTGATTGGTGCATCACCTACAAAGATAATGTCCTTTTAATATATTAAAAATGTACATGATATACACAATAATTTGGCACATAAGTAATTATCCTATTATTAACCAACTTAAATTTGAAAAATATTAGTTCAGTCCACATAACATAAGTACAATCATTATTGCATGGAACATGATCCACAAAATTGTGTGGACCATAAAAGCTAAGTACATCTACTAATTTTTCTATTGTTTGGTCGTTTCTGCTATTTTTGGTGATATCTTTACAGTTTCTTTAATGCATGTTTTTGTAAGTTTAGATTTTTCTTGGAAATAGCTTACTGTTTTTATCATAATGCATTCGGGCCTACTTTTATACATTTGTGTGTATGTTAACTACATTCTATAGTTCATAGATACAAACTTTTATACATGTCAAATTTTTCAGTGAATTACAAATAGATTTTAGGACTTAATTTAGGTTACACTTTTTTAGGCTTTAACAAAATTTGTTGAAGCCTTCTCATTGTCTATTCACACCATAATATGACAACTCTGCAAACACAGGATTTGTATCTTTCGAACTACTGAAATGCATTCAATTTGCAACCATAGTAACTCCACTGTTTTGCATAGTGCTCTTTTCATCTTGAGCTTTTGTACAAAAACAAAACCCAATAATGTCATATCCATTATGACATATGACATCCAAACCAGGACCATGAGCTAACCATGTAACAGTTTCAGAAACATTATTCTCTTCAAGAACTTTATTTTTGAACCAACCTCTAAAAGTACGATTATGTTCGCCCATAATCCACATGTATGTCCTTCTGGGATTTTGCTCTCTAATCAAGGCCTTGTGTTCATCTAATTACGGTTCAACTTCACTTGTATTATGCAAGATGTACAAGTGTGTCTGCTCAACATCTTCACAAGGCATAGTATTCGTTTTGATTCCTTGAGTACCCTTCCCAGCAATTCTTCTTTCATGTCGATACTTAGAAAGACCAATAGCCTCTACCCCTGCCAAATATTCAGTACAAAACTCAGTAACCTCCTTAGCAACATAGCCTTCAACAATAAATGCTTCCGGCCTATATCGGTCACTAACATAACCTTTTAATACTTTCATGTCAAATCGGTACATCCACCTCAAATAAGCTGGACTAGAATGTTGGATCTCTCTCACCAAATGCACAAGCAAATGAACCATGAAATCTGAATATGAAGGTGGAAAGTGCATCTCTAGCTGACACAGTGTAACAATAATGTCATTTTGCTATTCATATAATTTGTCGGGATCAATAACTTTCCCACATATTGCATTGAAAAAGAAACAAAGTCTTATGATGGTATATCTCAACTTTTTAGGCAATATGCCTCTAACAGCCACTGACAATAGTTGTTGCATTAAGACATGACAATGACAATCTTGAGACTTAAACCCCACCAACTTTAAATCTTGCATATTAACGAGTCTACAGATATTTGATGAATACCATTGTGGTACCTTTACTCCACCTAAACACTCACAAAAACTTATTTTCTCCTTTCTAGATAAAGTATGAGCAGCGGGAGGCAAATATGTTTTCTTATCCTCGCAACGTGGAGCTAATGTAGGTCGTATACACATTTCAACCAAATCCAATCTAGCATTGAGTCCATCTTCAGTCTTAGCTTTTATTTCTAAAAGAGTTCCAACAAGACTATCACATACATTTTTCTCCACATGCATCACATCAATACTATGTCTCACATCTAGTTTCTTCCAATATGGAAGATCAAAAATATAGATTTCTTTTTCCACGGACTCTTCTCATTTGTAGGTATCTCAACATTATATTTTGACCTCTTACCTCTTTGAGATTTAAGCTTTTGAGTCTTACCAAATGTGACATTGATGCATTCAACTCGTTGATAAACTTCATTCCCAGTCAATGGTTGTGGAGCATCTGTATAGTCTTGTACCCCATTGAATGCCTTTTTTAATTTTCAATAAGGGTGAAATTTATCAAGAACTCTCCGATGCCCTATGTAGACAGTCTTTCTATCATGAACAAGTTGATGATAACATGTATTATCTACACATATGGGGCATGTCTTATGACCTTTGACATTATATCTTCACATATGGGGCATGTCTTATGACCTTTGACACTATTCTTAAAATTCAACATATATATACAAAACAATTCCTAAAATTTCAAATATCCACACAATAATTATACAATTCAAAATATCAAAATAGATACACAATTATACATAAAATTTGAAATATATTGATAAGTACAATTTATATCTTTAATTTAGATTAGTTTTTATAATAAATTACTTTTATTTATTTAGTATTATATTTATTTTAAACTTTATTTTATCTTTTCTACTAATATAATAATTATGTGAATAATTAGACTTAATAAATATTTTTGAGCAATTAAGATTGTTCATAATAAATAAGAGTTAGGCTTTGTTGCATTATTTATTTGGCCCAAAACAATGATTTAATTATTTTAAAAGTTATAAAGGCCAAGTTCCATTTAACATTAATTTACCCATTCTTTTTTTTTTTCCATTTGTACGCTTACAGCTCTATACGTGATTTTACGCAGGGATTAGAGCAGCAGCTTCAGTCGGCGACTTCAAAGGAGATTCGAGTGATTCCATCGGCAACTGAGGCGACAAGCTCGGTTGACAACTACGACAGTTGCGAAGAAGACTTCATCTACGTTATTTGCGAAGGATTTCATTCACGAATTGCTTCTACGAACGAGCCGAGCAAAACTATAGAACACCATCACAATCACAAAAACTCCCCCTGAGTTTAGGCACTCCCCCTTTTTGCAAAAGATAGACAAAGGACACGTTAAGCATTGGAGGGACATTCACTTTCAGACTTCACGTTCTCAGCAGCAACAGACTCAGTCAAGCTCAATCGAAGCAGAACAGTTGCAAGTTCAGTGCAGGCTGCATTGAGCTGATTTGTGATAATGCCGTTCACAGTCTCTAGCTCAGACACTCGAGCCTTCAGCAGTAGGGACAGCTGCACATCTCTGGCATGCGGTGAATCCTCAATAGTAGTGTCAGCTTTAGATGATGGAGGAGCATTAACCGGCGTAACATCCCGGATATGTTTGCCGATCAACAGTCGCGGATTAACAGTATACAACAGGGACGGAGTAATGATCTCACTTTGCATTGGTACCAGATCTTCTTACGTTAAAATTCCAAAGATGAGATTAGGATATGGAAGTCTTACCTTCTGTTCCCTTGGATGTATCAGGGTAAGAATATGATAGAAAATCCATCTTCCCAGATCAATTGTCATCTTGGTGCCGATTCTAAACAGAAGAGCAGCTAGTTGCTTCCCAACAGTATGAAAGTGCGCTGATGGGAGCCAATTGTGAAGAGCAATGCGGTGCAGAATAACATCCTTGGAGGTAAAAATTGAGCTTGACAAGGTATCAGTATCACCTGTAGGCCAAACTGGAGTGTGACCACCAGTGAGCGTCTTTGCAACCAAATCCCAGTCAGAAATTTCTTCTTCTTCCACCGACTTCAACCCATAGTAGTCATTAATCATGTCTGGTCCGAACACATATCACTGTCCCCTAATGAAAATCTGCTGCCACCGTAGGAGCCTTATTCTTCACTGACGATCTCAGGGTTTTAAAGACTTCCCTATAACACCCCAAAAATTTTAAACTTTTGAAGCTTATATAATAAAGGTAAATGCTCATAAATCCCAAAACATACATAAGAGTACGGGGTGCTATGCCACACCTGAGCTAGAGAACTCAGGTGCATAGGCTTACTTCTAGAATCCTCAAATAGTATCAATACATAAACATGGCACGCAGGCCGAAAGGGAAACTATCTACTCTATGCTCCGAATCTCTAGCGCGCTCCAGTGTCTAATTATCTGTGCTGAAAGCCAAATATATCTGTTCAGCGAGAGATGCTGGTAACCCACTCCAACGCGTTGAAATACAGTACATATAGATATATACATAGATATAAGAAAAACCATTTCGAAGCATGAAGATATATCTTAAGAGACTCTAGCTTTTAAAACAGGGAATAGACTCGACAGATAGGGATAAGCACCGCCAACAGTCATAACCAAGCATACACAATTACTAGCATACATCCTATGGTCACGTTTTCACATCATAACATTCATAACATCAAACCATCCATATCTCATCACACAACACACTTTGATGGCGCCACAGGACCAATCTCATGCCCATACATGAGGGTCAGCGCATATTGCTCTGGCACGGCCCCGCAGCACCCTGCCTCCTATTGCAACACGAAGGGGTCGATCTCAACCGACCGATGAACCGCAGCTCATCATAATGTTTGATCGCAACCAAACAGTGGACCGCAGCCCAAGAGTAGTCATTTGACCGCAGCCAGGAATATGAACCGCAGCTCATGTAAAACATTTGATCGCAACCAAATGGTGGACCGCAGCCCGAGAGTGTAAATCTGACCGCAGCCAGCTTCGGAACCGCAACTTAGGAATAACCAATTTGATCGCAACCAAATTGGGGTATCATGAACACGTAACACATAACAAGTACATGAAACCCACATTGACACATTGGGAAGGGGGAGGAATCGTATAATGAAACCTATGCGTGATCATTCACATACTAGGAATAATCTTAAGGGGTTCATACTTCTTTCACCTAGGTCAACGGGATACCAATTCAACTAGAATGCAATATATAAGACTCGTTTATCCTACGAACGGTACCCGAAACATCAAACCAGACATAGGCACGATAGACGGAGTCCGTTGGGACACCACGGGGGTCGGGGGAACATCAAACGGGGAAGCCGGGATCCCGAGGTGGGAAATCTCCAGCGGGTAGCCGGTGGGTGAAGGGTCACCCGTCGGCGACAAGTCTCCGGGCAGTGGGTGCCCGGCGGGCAGTCGCCTGCCCATTGCTGGCGACGTCAATTCTGGCCGCGGGTAGGTGGCGGGTCCCCTACCCCCACTGACTCTCTTTCACAATAAACGCCCCGGGATCCATTGTGGAACCCAAAACCATGCTTAGACACTTTTAAACGCAATCGATGACACCACGTAGACAATTAACGGATCAAAAGCGAGTAACGTACGGCACGTACTCTATCATGCTTCCTAAATACAATTAACGCCCAAACATGCGAATTCCCACCCAACATATCAAGAATAACACCACACGAGTTTCACGATACATCCTAGGGCTCTAATTATATTTAAATCATCAAGAACGTAATTCATCCTTTAACATCAAGAACCAATACAATTCATCAAGAATATCACATAATTATCACGAATCCGAATTCCTCAAGAATATCATACAATCATCAAGAAACCCTTATCATCATCAAGATTATCAAGATAAAACCATATCACCAATTATCAAGATCACATCATCAATATCATAAACAATTCATCAAGACACAAGAATATAGGGGGATGCCTAAGATGGAGATCATAGCTAAGAAAATAGTTTTTGTTGAAACATGGGTTACCTCTTAGCCTTAATTAATTTCCTTGGCTATGAAGGGTCTTTCTCTAAGTCTTTCTTCTTTCTTGATTCATCCTAGGGGAATTCTTGGAACTCCTTGTGTGGTGAGAGATTATTGTGGTGGGGGTTCTAGGTGCCTCCTATGTCCCCTATTTATATATCTAAGAGTCCTAATTAGGGCTCAAATACTATAGGCTTGCTAACTCTATTCCTTTTAGGACTAGGGGTTGGGTTTAGAGGTGAGGGCCCACGGACTATGGTGGGCCTTTTCCTAATTAATTATTGTAATTTAATTCTTTCTTTGGATAATTGGTTAAATGATTAATTGATTTTAGGGGTCGTAACACGGGGTGTTACATTCCCTAACTGGCGGATCACTTTCAGCCTTTTCAGAATCATCTGATCTTCTTATTTTCTCTGGTTGAGCAAATTCAATGTTATCATCACCAGTTTCCACATCAATTTTCTCTGGGACTCATTTTCATTTGAACTTTCGCTTTTCACTGACATGAGAATTTTTGGTAGGACTCAGAGAAACAGAGTTGCTTGGTGACCTCTTTGATTCTGAAGGTAGTGGAATCTGGATGTGCTGTCTCTTCCACTGTAAGGGACCCAATGGGAGCAGAGGATGGGACATGTGGACCGTAAACTTCAGCCAGAATTTTTTCATCATCACTGTCTATCTGCACAGAGGGATCATTCGGATGTATGACCATGTATGGTTCAGGCACAGTGGTAGAAGGTAATCCCGCAAAGTGACGAATATGATCAAGACTCTCTGCCAGGTTGGAGGATATATAGACAGGAATACCATCAATTGATTCAGAAGGGCGAGGGCTTACAGATTGTTCAGCTATAATCTCAGCAGACAGCTTGTGTGGAACATCAACTGGGCAGTCCTCAACAGAGGGCTTATCAGCAGCACACACAGGACCAACAGACAGTCCCGACCGACCAACATCAGTAGAATAAATAACCAGACTCAAATTATCAACAATATCAGATTTTTGAACATTTTCCTCAGACTCAATCTCAAGAGCAGTTTTTGCAGACCCAATTTTTTCGGTGGAAAACTGGGGTGGATCATCAAACACAGAACGCTTAGCAGACAGTAAAGTGTTTGCATTATCAGATTTTGCAACAGGTAGCACAGACTCAACATCATCAGATAACAACTCAGAAGGCTTATCAGGAGAAATTTCAATCGGAGTATCAGAACTATTATACTTGTTTTGTAGAATCTCAAGTTGATGTTTAGCTTCATCCTGGGCTGCTTGAAGATAGAGAGGGTGTGCTTCTACCCTTCGATGCGAAATTTCCTCTGATTCCAGAGCTCTTTGTGCAAAATATTTGAGGAATGCCCCGACTCGGTTTCCATCTTCTGGTTCATCAATAGAGGCAGGACTAACATCATCACCTGCTTCTGAAGCCAACACCAAGAGATCGCTTGTATTATCATCCGACCAGTCCTCATAGAACTCAGGGTAGTCAGAAATTACCGTGACTATGATCTCATCGCGAAGAGCAGAGTCCAGTTTCAGCTTCATCTTCATTGCGAGTTGGAGGAGCATTTTGACATGCTTCTTTGCATTCTCTGGTGTTTAAGTTTTTCTTCCCAACTTGATAATGATATTCCTCACTGCATTGGCCATAACTGTGAAATTTTTGGAAGAGAATGGAAAAACCCTAGGCGGAGAAAATTTAGAATCTTAATCAGAGAGCAGAGTAGTGTTGGGGACTCTTCTCCCACTAAGATCGAACAGATGAAGTATATAATCCCAAGGGTGAGGAACGCTAATTAATGCGGCTGTCAGGATGCATGCAGCTACAAAGTGATTGATGCAACGGTATAGCTCCATTTTAGGGATGAAACGGAAGGTTTGAATTTTGAATCATGTAATTTAATATATGGTAAGCAAGGTTAAGATATTTACTTAACATAAACAGAAGGGAGTTTAAAA
Organism: Ipomoea nil; assembly: GCF_001879475.1. Taxonomy (NCBI): domain Eukaryota; kingdom Viridiplantae; phylum Streptophyta; class Magnoliopsida; order Solanales; family Convolvulaceae; genus Ipomoea; species Ipomoea nil. The sequence goes on from NW_017617489.1 coordinate 23,513, forward strand.
GGAAGTCAAAGTTTGGAATTTTGACTTCAAGGCTGAGAAACACAAATACTCTCCTTCTGATTTACCTTTCTGCCTTAACAGTCCATCTTGCAGATCCCCAGAGCTGATCTGAGAATCTCAAACCGATTTGCGTCTAGAGGCTTAGTCAGTATGTCTGCCAACTATTTGTCAGTCTGAATATATTCCAACTCTATTTCTTTTGATTCAACCAAATCTCTGATATAGTGATGCCTTATATCAATATGTTTAGTCTTGGAGTGTTGAACTGGATTCTTTGAGATGTTTATAGCACTGACATTGTCACAGTAAAGTGTCATAGTGTTTTGAGATAGGCCATAGTCCAACAACATTTGCTTCATCCACACAAGTTGAGTGCAACATCCTCCAGCTGCTATGTATTCTGCCTCAGTTGTACTTAAAGAGATTGAATTCTGTTTCTTACTTAGCCATGACACTAAATTCTTCCCAACAAAGAAGCATCCACCAAATGTACTCTTTCTGTCGTCAATATTTCCTGCCCAATCAACATCACAGTAAGCAATAAGACTCAGTTCACTGTCATTGGAATAGTACCCTTGATGTATTTCAAAATTTGTTTGGCTGCTATCAAGTGTGATTCTTTGGGAGCAGATTGATATCTTGCACATATTCCAACACTGAACATTATGTCTGGTCGACTGGCAATTAGATAAAGCAGACTTCCAATCAGACTTCAATAAAAGTGGAATCTACATGTGGACCTGCATCATCTTTAGACAGCTTTGTAGAGGTAGAAATTGGAGTCCTGGGTGTCTTACATGATTCCAGATCAAACTTCTTGACCAAGATCTTAGCATACTTTTCGTGAGAGATAAAGTATCCTTCAGAACTTTGTTTAACTTGAAAGCCTAGAAAGTAAGTTAGTTTACCGACCATGGACATTTCAAATTCTTCCTTCATGACTTTCACTAAATCATCAGTATGCTTCTGTAGAGTAGATCCAAAAACAATATCATCTACGTAGATCTGAGCAATTGTAACATGAATTCCAGTGGTTTTAACAAACAACGTTTTGTCTACACTCCATCGATCATAACCATGATGTAACATATACTGCGTCAGTTGTTCATACCATTGCCCTTAGAGCCTGTTTGAGACCATAGAGAGCTTTCCTAAGTTTGTGGACATGAGTTGGATGAACTGGATCTTCAAACCCTTTAGGCTGAGCTACATAAATGTCTTCATACAGATAACTATTCAAGAATGCCGTTTTGACATCCATCTGAAACAGTGTAAAACCCAGAATGCATGCTACTGCTAGTAAAATTCTGATTGACTCCAATCTGGCAACAGGTGCAAATGTCTCATCATAGTTAACTCCTTCTATCTAAGTATATCCTTGAGCTACTAAACGAACTTTATTTCTTGCAATGATCCCTGCTTCATCAGTTTTATTCTTGAAAATCCACTTTGTTCCGATTATGTTAACTCTATCTGGTTGTGGAACAAGATCCCACACATGATTTCGTTCGAACTGATGTAGCTCCTCTTGCATTGCCTTAACCCATAAGTCATCCTGCAGGGCTTCCTTCACATTTTTTGGCACTATTTTTTAGGTGTAGCAGGAGAAACCAGCAGTTTCTATCAGATTGTTTCTCATTCGGCTTCTGGTGTGCATTCTATCTGTTGGATCACCAATAATGTTGTCTGAGGGATGATTTTTCTGAGTTCTGGTGGGTTTATTTTTTCCATCTCCATCAGAGAGCAAACTATCCTTTTCTGAATTATTTCTATCTTCTTCTGACGATTCATGTGTGTCAGACAGTTTGGTTGTGTCAGATGTTTTCGACGGATCACTAACAGGGGGATCTATCGCTGGATCAGTCACAGATGCTTCATCTGATTCTTCTGGATTATCATCAATAAATACATTCACTGATTCCTTGACTGATTGAGTTCTTTTGTTGTAGACCCTATAAGCTCAACAGTTTGGTGAGTATCCGAGAAAGATGCCCTCATCACTCTTGGGCTCGAATTTTCCTCTTTGTTCCCGAGCAATTAGCACATAGCATCTTGTTCTGAACACATGAACGTACTCCAAGTTTGGCTTCTTCCCTTTCCATATCTCATATGGTGTTTGAGACGTACCTAGTCTGAGATAGACTCTATTGACTGTATGACATGCTGTGTGCACAGCTTCTGCCCAGAAATGTTGTGGCAGATGTAATGCATGTAACATTACCCTACCCATTTCCTGCAAGGTCCGATTCTTCCTTTCCACAACTCAATTCTGTTGTGCTGTTCGTGGAGCAGATAGTTCATGAGCTATCCCATTTTCTGAACAAAATTCTGAATATAAGGAGTTCTCAAACTCTTTTCCATGATCACTTCTCAACCTTTGGATTTTTATAATTGGCTCGTCCTTTTCTTTTTGTAGTCTTATGCACAGAGTTTTGAAGGCATTAAACGCCTCCGACTTTTCTCTTAGAAAATATACCCAGCTGAACTGAGAGAAATCATCCACACACACAAAAATGTATTTCTTACCGCCAAGGATTTCAATCAGAGTTGGCCCCATAAGGTCTATATGAACTAGTTCTAGACATCTCTCAGTTGTAATCATCTTTACTGCTTTGTGAGGGGCTCTGATTTGTTTTCCAATTGCACAAGCACCACAAACTCCTTCCTGTTCTGTTTTGAGCTTTGGTATCCCTCGTACAACATATAGTTTGATCACTTTGTCCATGTCTCTAAAATTTATGCGTCCCAAACGCCGATGCCACAGTTTTGATTCGTCTGTTTTAGATATAAGACATGTAGTTTCATTTGACAGAACATAACAATTGTCAGAAGAGCGAGTTCCTTCCATTACCACTTGATTTGCTTTATCATAGACTCTACAGCAGTCTCGGTTGAAGCACACATTCCAATTTTGATCACACAGCTGATTGAAGCTAATAAGATTTGCTTTCAGACTACTGACTAAGAGAACTTCGTCCAGATGTGGTAACCCTGGCACATTTAGGGTACCTTTACCCACGATCTTTCCCTTTTGTCCGTCTACATACGTTACTGATCCACTGCTAGGTTGAATGGCCATGAGACACTTGACATTCCCAGTCATATGTCTGGAGCATCCACTGTAGAAGTACCATCTTGCTTCAGTTATAGAGGCGGTTAGAATGATTGTGGGATATCAGATAACTTCTGATTTCTTGACCCAAACCTGCCTTGTGAAAGGAGTAATAGACTTATTCTGATATTTCTCCTTCCTCTGACCTCTGTAGAAGAAGTAGCATTCAGGTCTGGTGTGCCCATTCGTTAGACAGTAGTGACAGGTAGGTACGTATTGTCTAACTTTAACAAACTTAGTCTTGAACGTTGAGTGCTGAGATTGCAATTTGACTCTGCCAGATTTAGCCTCAGTAATCCGAGTGCGCATGTTTCCTTTCTGATTGAATTGAGTTGATCTTGATGATTGACCTCGTTCATGATAGAGTATTGAGTCACCACCAGATGTACCTTCTTTGATAAACACAGGGGCTGACATTGAGGACTGTCCCCGTTCAAATCCGAGTCCCTTTTTATCATTAGGATTTCGGCCAGAGTCCAGCATTTTGTCTAAGGTAGATGTGGTGTCCATCATCTTGATTGTTTTCTTCAGATCCTCCAGTTCTTTTATCAGCTTTCCCTCTCGAGATCTTATCTGAGCAATAAGATCTTCTTTTGTGACTAATTCAGTGTTTAGTTTCTTCAGAAGTTCATCTATGTGTTTCAGATCTTCATTCAGGTTCTTGTTGATTTTCACTAGTTGTTCCCAACTGCCAACCAGTTTTGCAAATTCCATCTCCTGCTGAACATGTTTTATAACACCCCGTGTTACGGCCTTCAATCCCGGATTAATTATTTAATTAATCCCGTTAATAATAATTAAATATGATTTAATTCGGTTAGGTTTCCTTTAATTAATTAATAAAGGTCCACCATGAACCGTGGACCCTTGCCTAAATTAGAGTCCTAAGCCTATTAGGAATAAAGAAAGTAAACCCTTTACTATTCAGATTCTAATTAGGAATCCTAGACCTAGTTATCTATTAGGAATAAAGAAAGTAGGCCTTTTACTATTCAGACTACGATTAGGATTCCATTTAATTAATTAATATGGTCCACTATGGACCATGGACCCTTATCCCTAATCCCAATCCTTAGTTCCAAAAGGAATAGAATTAGCAAGCCTATAATATTAGTTCCTAACCAGGACTCCTAAATATATAAATAGGGGACTTAAGAGGCACCTAGAACCCCCCACCACAATAAACGTTCCACCACCCCAAAGTGCTCCAAGAATCCCCTTAGAAGAAATCAAGAAAGCAAGAAAGCTTAAAGAAAGACCCTTCATAGCCAAGGAATTAATTAAGGCTAAGAGGTAACCCATGTCTCAACAAAACCTATTTTCATAGCTATGATTCCCCCTTAGGGTTTCCCCCATATTATTGTGATTGGCGAGATAATTATTGATGTTTGATGTGATGATCCCATGAGGGATCTTGATAATCTTGGTATTGGGAGATTCTTGATGATTATGGAATTCTTGATGATTATTTAGAGTTCTTGATGATTATGTGTTGTTCTTGATAATTGTGTGATGCTCTTGACGTTTATGTGTTATTATTACCGAATCTTGTAATTAGAAGACGAACCGTATACTTGTTGATATAAAAGTGATTAGAACCCTAGGTTGTATCGTATGATCTTATTCTTGGATTATCGGGTGGGGAAATCGCATGTTTGGGTGTTGATTATATTAGAAAAGCATGATAGGTTATGTGCCGTCATTTGATCCGCTAATTGTCTACGTGTTAATTATCAGTTGCGTTGTAAAGTGTCTAAGCATGGTTTCGGGTTCCACAAAGGTTCCCGGGACGTTAAAGTGATGAAAAGAGTCAGTGGGGGTAGGGGACCCGCCACCTACCCATGGCCGTAAAACACCGCCCGGTAGCGGGTGGCCGGCGGGCGGGCAGCTGCCCGCCGGCGACCCGCTGCCCGGAACAGTAGAATCCGGCGGGCAGCCGGCGGGTGGCCCCCACCCACCGGCTACCCGCTGGAAAATTGTCCCACCCGGGACCCCGGCTTCCCCGTTTGATGTTCCCCATTCCCCGTGGTGTCCCAACGGACTCCGTTTATCGTGCCTATGTCTAGTTTGATGTTTCGGGTACCGTTCGTAGGTTTATGAGTCTATTATATTGCATGCTAGTTGAATTGGTATCCCGTTGACCTAGGTGGAAGAAGTATGAACCCCTTAGGACTATTCTTAGTAAGTGATGGATCACGCATAGGTTTTGTTATACGTTTTCTCCCCCTTCCTAATGTGTAATGTGGGTTGCATGTGCTTGCTATGTGTTATGTGTGTGCTACCCCAATTCGGTTGCGATCGGATTGGTTATCCTGAGCTGCGGTTCAGAAGCTGGCTGCGGTCAGATTGATACTCTTGGACTGCGGTCCACCGTTTGGTTGCGATCAAACGTTTCTATACGAGCTGCGGTTCGTCTTTTTTCCTGGCTGCGGTCAGATGACATTCTCTTGGGCTGCGGTCCACTGTTTGGTTGCGATCAAACACTATGATGAGCTGCGGTTCATCGGTCGGTTGCGATCGACCCCTCCGTGTTGCGATATGGGGCAGGGTGCTGCGGGGCCGTGTCAGAGCTATATGCGCTGACCCTCATGTATGGGCATGCGATTGGTCCTGTGGCGCCAACAAAGTGTGTTATGTGTTGTGACCTGGACGAGTTGTGATTACAAGTGTCTTGGGGGATGTGACTATGGGATTTATATTGGGGATTGTTCATGTTGGGTTATGATCATTGTTTATGCTTTGCCTTATCTGCCTTATCTATTGTGAACTGCATATACTCGTTATAACTGTTGCTTGCGTCTGGCCTTATCTGTCGAGTCATTCCCGGTTTTTAAAGCTTGAGTTCGTAGGATATATCTTCATGCTCAAAATGGTTTTCGTATATCTATATATATCTCTATATGTATTGTATTTCAACGCGTTGGAGTGGGTTACTAGCATCTCTCGCTGAACAGATATATTTGGCTTTCAGGCACAGAAGATTAAGTCACTGGAGTGCGCTAGAAGTTAGAAGTAGATAGTTTCCCTTTTGGCCTGCGTGCTACGTTCACGTATTTACGCTTTGAGGATATTAGTTAGTTAGCCTGTGCACTTGGGTTCTCTAGCCCAGGTGTGGCATAGCACCCCGAACGCTTGTATTTATATCTTGGGATTTAATAAGATTCTACCTTTATTATAAGTTTTAAATGTCTTGAAAATTTGGGGTGTTACAGTTGGTATCAGAGCTTAAGTTTGACCCTAGGATAAGACTCTTAAGATCGGACTTTAGGACACTAGGCTTGAACTCTAGGTACTTAGGAACATAGGATCCAGGAATCTTAGGACGCGCAGTGAGATTGTGAAACCTACACATAACCTCCCCTCACTTCATCCCTCTCTAACTTAAAGGAACTTCCCCCTACGCTTACCACACCAGGTAAGGGTGCGAATAGATAAGTTTACTCCCACAACTTGGTAACGTACACTTACCCGATAAATCGCCTCGTCCTAACTCCCGTCAAAAGACTTGACAAGGACCCTGACCAAAGAAAAGGAAGATTTGGATGACTACTAAGAAGAGGCGTTATAGTCAGGACTGCTAAAAGGGACGGACTGCAATACGCACCAACCCAGGGTAACCACGATAACCCCCGAGTCAGACAAATGACATGCACCTTCCGACAAGTTGCCTTATCTCGGCAAACCCGGGTTGCGGCTACAACAAACAGGAAGGAGAACTAGGACACCTATTAAAGTAGCGAAGGAACGACACCATTAGTCGAATCCTTGGGTGCAAGGTAAGTATATCGCAACACCTTGCGACCCCACCACCCCAATTTAAAATATCATCCGCCCTGAAACCCCAGCATCTTGATACCCCTATTTGTTGAAAACTCCCACCCCGAATCCTTAATTACCTTAAGAGCAAATTCGCAACCGTCATGACCTTGCTCACCCTTTGTTGCGCTTAACCCAAACCCTCGGAAACCCTAAATTGTTATTGCCCTTACTCTAAGTTCATATCCCCACTCCGTTTGGAAACCCTGTTAAAAACCGTAGAGCGGCATAAGGCCCTTACCCTGCCCAGGGGCGTGAAGAACCGACATTCATTGATTCAATATTAAAATAAGTTGTTAGATAGGAATTGGCGAAGTAGGTGGAGGTTACGAATACGTATCACCCCACCCTTACACGAAAACCGCGAAGGCTTCACGAGAAACCATAGCCTGTACGTACGCCACCGAAGAACGCCATGCGTTGACAAGAGCGGGCAAACAAATACGTTCAATGTGTCAGGGGCCCTCGCTACAGAAAACATCGTCAAATAGGTGCAACAGGCCGAACCTCGAGGAGGACATAAATCCTTGCTAAGAATTTCATCCACCAAGGAAGGGATGAAACCCAATAGAACAAGAAAGACTAACCCGAAACCCCCCTTACCCTTAAGAACCCTCGGCAAGGATTAGGAGTCAAGACCTAGGGGTTTGACCCACTAAACTGACTGGGTCCAGACTTCTGGACATCCGAGGAGAACGTGCATGGAAACCATCACAAGAATTCCCCTGGAAGCCATAGAAACGAAGGGGACTTCGACACGGGAAGAGAAGATCAAACGAAAATCTTAGAATCAAACAAAGCCAAGGAAAAGGGATCACCAGTTCGACTGCACGCCACAACCAAGCCCCAAACAGGCATAATCACTCGAAGCCAAGAGTCCTTAGCCCCTTTCCCTCCCCTTGCCAATCAAGTACCATTTCGTTAAAAAATCCGTCCTATCACTCCAAACCTCGCTCTTGATCCCTCATTACAGACGAACCCGTACAAGGTGGCAACCTTCCTTCCTGTATTACGACCTTGAGACATCGACCCTATCCGCCCCTCGACTTTGAAACCTAGCCCTTGCACTCCTTACACCCCTTTAAACCCAGACCAAGAAAACATAGATATATATATGTATGTATATCTACCTCTAGAACTCATGCTTAAGGATCAATGAACATTGTACGATGGGTCATCCTATGTATCCAAGCCCCTTTAATTGTGCACAAGGGCATGGGACTTATCAGGACATGAATCTGTGCATTTTTGGGGTCTTTCCCGAAGGAATTGACTATTCCTAGTCACTTTCCCGCGGGTCCCCAACGGGTCCTTGACGGGACCTTGGCGGGTCTTTGGCAGGAGCTTGGCAGGCGGACGACCGCCCACCTCGCGCCCACTGGTACAATGTGCTGATTTCTTAACCCCTCATTTTATTGATTTGTGGCGCACTTGTGTGCCTCGATTGAGGAATGTGAGTCTTGGGTAAGGAACCATGGACCACCCAAACATAGTGTCCTACGTAAAAGACCTTGACGCACGAGACACCATCGGGAAATCACAATCAATTACATTGCACGAGTAATTGAAATCGGATCCTACGATACAACCGACTAGGGATGTTTGGCGTAAAGGATTGCGCAAACCAAGGAGGCGAGTTGGGAACTCGTACTAAGAACCCACGAAAACCTTAAAAGTCAAAATGCTAAGGAGGGACCGGGACTCCTCCAAACCATGGACACCGTTTGAGCAAATCAGAGGACTCTTTACAAGTTGTAGGGAATCAAGAACTACGTAGCCCATGGTGCTAAGCAAAAGGGTGAAGAACACATTCGCGCCAAGACTTCAAGGGGTCATTAAGGACCTACAAGGAGATGAGGTGACTCGTAAAGTCGCCGCGTCATCCCACAACGAGATTTGGTAACCGACTGCGCTTTAAAAGAAAAAGGGCACACAAGGACACCTTCATCATTAAAAATAACACAAACAGGGCACAACAATGTCGAACCTGGGTAAGACATGAAGTCTTACTAAGAATTTCATCCACTAAAGAGGAGATGAAATTCAATAAGAAGAGAAATTCAACCCAAAGTCCATCGACTCCCAAGAGACTTTGGAAAGAATTTGGGAAATGCGCCCTAAGAGATTGGCTTGGTTGACCCAACTCGGTCAAGACCTTGGGCGCATTAAAGAAGTAAGTGCTGAATCACCACGGGAAATTCCCTCAAGAAAGAAGAGAAGGATGAAACCTTAGCCTGGGAAGCAAGGTCTAACAAGGATCTTAAAGTCAAGCAAGCACCAACACCAAGGAAGGAGGATCATCAGCTCGTCGGCGCATCGTGATCAAAGCATCTAACTAGATTATTCACTTGGGATCGAGAAACCTTAACCCATCCTAGCCGAATTCCTTTCCCTCCCTCGGAAAATCGGCCCCTTCCTTATTTCAAAACCCTTTCTACCCTTCAGACCCCATTCTCAATCCCATGTTTTAACGATTCCATACAAGTGGCAACCTCACAACCTAAGTTGCAACCTCGAAAACTTGATCCTAATTCCTGAATTCAGCGTGTCCTCAAGTTTGAAACCCACTCTCTTAGCCCTGTAAAACCTAATCGCTCCCAAAAACCCAACACACGTAGGCGTGCAAGTATACAATTTCCCCGTGGAATACCTTCTCAATAGGACCACGGTTCTTCCCTTGACTCGTTAACCCTGCAATGATTTCCAAGCTTCGGGGACGAAGCTTGTCGTAAGGGGGGGAGAGTGTAACACCCCGTGTTACGGCCTTCAATCCCGGATTAATTATTAAATTAATCCCGTTAATAATAATTAAATATGATTTAATTCGGTTAGGTTTCCTTTAATTAATTAATAAAGGTCCACCATGAACCGTGGACCCTTGCCTAAATTAGAGTCCTAAGCCTATTAGGAATAAAGAAAGTAAACCCTTTACTATTCAGATTCTAATTAGGAATCCTAGACCTAGTTATCTATTAGGAATAAAGGAAGTAGGCCTTTTACTATTCAGACTACGATTAGGATTCCCTTTAATTAATTAATATGGTCCACTATGGACCATGGACCCTTATCCCTAATCCCAATCCTTAGTTCCAAAAGGAATAGAATTAGCAAGCCTATAATATTAGTTCCTAACCAGGACTCCTAAATATATAAATAGGGGACTTAAGAGGCACCTAGAACCCCCCACCACAATAAACGTTCCACCACCCCAAAGTGCTCCAAGAATCCCCTTAGAAGAAATCAAGAAAGCAAGAAAGCTTAAAGAAAGACCCTTCATAGCCAAGGAATTAATTAAGGCTAAGAGGTAACCCATGTCTCAACAAAACCTATTTTCATAGCTATGATTCCCCCTTAGGGTTTCCCCCATATTATTGTGATTGGCGAGATAATTATTGATGTTTGATGTGATGATCCCATGAGGGATCTTGATAATCTTGGTATTGGGAGATTCTTGATGATTATGGAATTCTTGATGATTATTTAGAGTTCTTGATGATTATGTGTTGTTCTTGATAATTGTGTGATGCTCTTGACGTTTATGTGTTATTATTACCGAATCTTGTAATTAGAAGACGAACCGTATACTTGTTGATATAAAAGTGATTAGAACCCTAGGTTGTATCGTATGATCTTATTCTTGGATTATCGGGTGTGGAAATCGCATGTTTGGGTGTTGATTATATTAGAAAAGCATGATAGGTTATGTGCCGTCATTTGATCCGCTAATTGTCTACGTGTTAATTATCAGTTGCGTTGTAAAGTGTCTAAGCATGGTTTCGGGTTCCACAAAGGTTCCCGGGACGTTAAAGTGATGAAAATAGTCAGTGGGGGGTAGGGGACCCGCCACATACCCATGGCCGTAAAACACCGCCCGGTAGCGGGTGGCCGGCGGGCGGGCAGCTGCCCGCCGGCGACCCGCTGCCCGGAACAGTAGAATCCGGCGGGTGGCCCCCACCCACCGGCTACCCGCTAGAAAATTGTCCCACCCGGGACCCCGGCTTCCCCATTTGATGTTCCCCATTCCCCGTGGTGTCCCAACGGACTCCGTTTATCGTGCCTATGTCTAGTTTGATGTTTCGGGTACCGTTCGTAGGTTTATGAGTCTATTATATTGCATGCTAGTTGAATTGGTATCCCGTTGACCTAGGTGGAAGAAGTATGAACCCCTTAGGACTATTCTTAGTAAGTGATGGATCACGCATAGGTTTTGTTATACGTTTTCTCCCCCTTCCTAATGTGTAATGTGGGTTGCATGTGCTTGCTATGTGTTATGTGTGTGCTACCCCAATTCGGTTGCGATCGGATTGGTTATCCTGAGCTGCGGTTCAGAAGCTGGCTGCGGTCAGATTGATACTCTTGGGCTGCGGTCCACCGTTTGGTTGCGATCAAACGTTTCTATACGAGCTGCAGTTCGTCCTTTTTCCTGGCTGCAGTCAGATGACATTCTCTTGGGCTGCGGTCCACTGTTTGGTTGCGATCAAACACTATGATGAGCTGCGGTTCATCGGTCGGTTGCGATCGACCCCTCCGTGTTGCGATACGGGGCAGGGTGCTGTGGGGCCGTGTCAGAGCTATATGCGCTGACCCTCATGTATGGGTATGCGATTGGTCCTGTGGCGCCAACAAAGTGTGTTATGTGTTGTGACCTGGACGAGTTGTGATTACAAGTGTCTTGGGGGATGTGACTATGGGATTTATATTGGGGATTGTTCATGTTGGGTTATGATCATTGTTTATGCTTTGCCTTATCTGCCTTATCTGTTGTGAACTGCATATACTCGTTATAACTGTTGCTTGCGTCTGGCCTTGTCTGTCGAGTCATTCCCGGTTTTTAAAGCTAGAGTTCGTAGGATATATCTTCATGCTCAAAATGGTTTTCGTATATCTATATATATCTCTATATGTATTGTATTTCAACGCGTTGGAGTGGGTTACCAGCATCTCTCGCTGAACAGATATATTTGGCTTTCAGGCACAGAAGATTAAGTCACTGGAGTGCGCTAGAACTTAGAAGTAGATAGTTTCCCTTTTGACCTGTGTGCCACGTTCACGTATTTACGCTTTGAGGATATCAGTTAGTTAGCCTGTGCACTTGGGTTCTCTAGCCCAGGTGTGGCATAGCACCCCGAACGCTTGTATTTATATCTTGGGATTTAATAAGATTCTACCTTTGTTATAAGTTTTAAATGTCTTGAAAATCTGGGGTGTTACATGTTTCTCTTCAAAGTCATCTGATGATATGTACGATTCTCCATCCGTTTCATCTTCATCTGTTTGATTCTCTGTAGCTGTGAAGAAGGCTACGAAGTTTCCAACTTTTTCATCAGACGGGTCATCTGTTGCTTCCTTTTCATCATCACTTAGGGTAGACACAGACATAACTTTCTTCCTTTTGAGGTATGTTGCACATTCAGATTGTATATATATGTCCAAACGCTTCACACTCGCGACACTACACTGACCAATTTAGAGTTCTAACTGTGTCAGTAGGTGTACTTCTAAATTGCCCTGTTCGCCCAGTCTGGGACTGACTATTCTTAGTGAAAGAGGATGGTTCTGGTTTCTGATATGAGGAGTTTCCACTTTTGTACTGTGTTCTGTTAGGTTGTCCTTGACTTCTTCGATTGAAACCTTTCAATATTTTCTTGAAATTTTTTATTAGCAAGGCCAAGGCTTCAACGTCTATGTCATCTGTGTCAGATTCTCGATCAGCTTTAGCAACAAAGACCACTGACTTTCCTTTTCTGCTGACTGCAGGATCATCATCAGCCAGCACTTGAAGTTCCTAAGTATGGAGATTACCCATAAGCTCTCCCACACTCTTCTTCTCCCAACCTGTTTTCCTTGATTGCAGTCACTTTCATTCTGAATCATTTGGGCAGAGAGCGAAGTATCTTTTTGACAACTCTTTCATCAGTAAATGGTTCACCAAGTACTGAAGCTCTTGTGACAACCCGAAATTTAATTTTATAAATCCAGTTTTAAGAAATTCCAAATTAGCCAATTTTCACTCCACAAAAATTTTTGCGAGAAAATCGGTGTGGAATAATTTATTTTGAGCTAAGTATGATTTATTCTTGTCCAAGATTTTAAGCCCAAACCTATTGCATTCTATGTTTTGTCTTTAGTCCAAAAGAAATACCTTATCCTTGTTCTAGTCCAATTTATTATTAGAAGCCTAGTCCAATCTATTATGTACCCAAATAGTAACCCTACCATCCCTTTTTAAATAATTATATATTGTATGTATGATGTATCGTAGGAGCTCAACAGAAAACAAAAAGACATAAATTGTCTCTCGTCTCTCACCTTCAACCTCTCTCTTTTTCCCTCTCTAGTTCGGCGTAACCCAGCAGCAAAACAGACGGCCGGGTATGGCGGTGGTCTCCGTCTGGCGACGAGCGAGCAGGCGAAGGAAGACCAAGCTCCCTCCGGCGAGCTCAATATCCTCCAGCGAACAGAGTGACGGCTCTCCCTCATTCTCCATGGTCGGCCTGGGCAGATCTGGAGAAGATACAACAAACCCAGCAAGCTTGAAACCTTTTTTCGGCGGTGGTGGACGGCGGCGTGGTTGGGATAGCTCCGGTGACCTCCAACCCTGTTTCCGGCGAGTAGCATAGTCCGGCGGTGAGCAGTTTTCGACGACGGTGAGTGGCAGTCGATCCTCTCCCCAGCAATAGTGAGGCTGTACAGAAGTGCGGCGGATGGTGTTGTTTAGCCTGGAAGGTGACATCTCCGTGCTTAAGCTTTATATTAGTGTTAATGAAGTCTAGACATAAGGGATTTATTAATGTTAATAAAGCTCAATTAATAAAGGTTGAGATCGTGAGATGGTTTGAGTATTGGTTGAGTAAGGAGAATACCCAGGTTTGAATCTATCTACCTTAGCATTTTAGCTTATGACATAAATGGTGTTTAAATGTAATGAATAATGTGAGTAACAAGTTAATGGTGTTTGAATTAGTGTAATGGTTGAGCAGTTGGGCGAGTATGAAGGAGACCTTTGGTTTGAATCCAACTTTCAAGAGTATGATGTTAAGTATCTTATTTTGGAAGGATTACGACAATAAATATGGTTTTAAATCAAGATGGTTAATGATGTTTAGTATGGTGAGATGGTTAAGGAGTTGGTTTAAGAGGGTGAAGATTTTGGGTTTGACCCCAGGCATAAGCATACATAGTTTTCATTATATATTACTATTTTGGAAAGATAACGAGCTATTAATGAGGGAATGGACTAATAAGGATTTATTAATGAAGATGTCAATATATTGACTATTAAATTTAATGAGTACTAAATGAGTGAAGTTTTAAGTTGAGAATAAGTAAAGTAACGAAAGATTTATGGGAAGTGTTGGAATAAAGATAATAAGATTCGGTTTAAATGCTATTATTGCCTATAATAGTAGCATGAGTAATGAAAAAGGATTGGTTGATCTACAGGTTCATCATTTAAGTGGCTAGCTCGAGAGAGAGCACAAGATCAAGTACTTGGCTTTTGGAGCTCGGTTAAAGGTATAACCACATGGATTCCTCTTTAAAATTTGCTCTGTGAAGCCTTAGTTTTGAGTAGAAATGAGTGGAAACTATTAGTTTTTGATGTGTTCATGCTTAGAAGTGTTTTAGTATTTGTTTGTGAGTTGTTGAGATTGTTTTGGTCTTGTTTGGATTGAGTTTTGCATATGAGAAAGCCTTCTGGTGCACACACAATGTGCACCAGATCAGACTAACGGCCCTAGCCGCGGCCCATCAGGAGGGCTGCCGGCTAGAGCCGTAGTTGCACGGGACTAGGGCACGGCCCTAGAGGAGGGCCGCCGCATAGTCCCGGTGGAGTAGTGGGGTACATAGGGTGGACCATGAGGAGTCCCACCCCAGGCTCCTGACTTTGATTATGATAAGAATCTGTGCAGTGGACGGGCCCTTGTGGCTCAGCTACGTGTCGTTTCGGACCGAGTGTTACGGGCCCTTGTGGCTCGGCTCTTCGCGATCGTCTCGACGCACGTTTTGGCATTTCGTTGAATTTGGATTAAAAACGAGTATGTTATTAAGGATTTTGTGAAGAATTGCTACACAAAGTATATATTTGCTTAGTTCACTGTGTATGAGAAATATTTGGTTATGTGATCTGATGATGTTTTTATTGAGTAAAGAAGCATGATCATTTGAGAATATGATTTATTATGAAAAAATGATTAGATTGTAATATTTGATCAATGAGAAATGAAGCATATTTTGTTGATAGAATGTATAGAATTTGCTATGTTGCAAACCAAGCATGATATTATATTATTGAGTACTCCATGTTATTTTATACAAGATTTAGAAGCATGTTATAGAGCATTTGGCATTTCACATGTGTCATATTTCAAAAATGCATAAGGGGCCAACGTGAGCCCAAGAATACTTTCAAAAACCAAAAGCATGTGGTATATCATTCTTTGATGCATTGAGAAGTAGTAGAGTTTTTGCATGCATGAGATTGATGCATGAGCGATATATGTATGTATTATATATATCGGTGAGGTTTTGGAGGATACCGTTTGGACTATGTCCTCTCGGGAGATATTTATGGACATTGTAATCCCAGTATATGTAACGCGGCGTATTCCCACGTTACGAGGTTGGAAACTCCCCGCCAGGCTTGGAATACTGGTTAGGGGGTGTGCACACTAATAGTTCAATACCTAATTCCATAGAGTTTAAACCACGAGATTGGTTCCGTAGACGGTAGGAGATATTAGGTCGGATTTATGCCGTTCCCGATGGGGTAATTCACGCTTCGGTGGAACCCTAAGCCGTCTACGAGTAAAGAGAAAGAAGAGAGTCAATAAAGACTCAAGAAATAGAGTCAAAAGAGACTCAAGAGAAAGAAAGAGAGTCAACAGAGACTAAAGAGAAATAAAGAGAGTCAACAGAGACTCAAGAGAAAGAAAGAGAGTCAAGAGAGACTCATTAAAATAAGAAAGAGACCTCCACAAAAAGTACTCTATTTTATAAAAGAGTGTATGAGTATTTATATATCTATAGTTGCACGAGATTGCATATGAGAATGATTATATTATTGCACCAGATTGCATTTGAGTATGCGTATATTATTGCACTAGATTGCATATGAGTATGAGAATATAATTGTACTAGATTGCATAAGAGTGTGATTATATTGTTGCATGAGATTGCATAAGAAGTATGATTATAGTGTTATACGTGATTGCATGCGAATAGAGCATCGTATGAGATTTTATAACGAGAAGTTTGACTTAAGATATTCCTTTGAGCATGATTATCTTGTTGTACTAGAAGCTCTACTTATCAAGTTATGTGATAAGAATGTGAACACCTGTTATATGGTCACTTTGTTATGGATTTTAGACTCATTTTTGATATTATGTTTTTGAGGAAGATGTAGACTATTGGGGTGACGTTTTTCCCCCTTATGTTTCCAGTATTTCATTTAGATGCCAGATTTTTATCTTATTGCTAGTTTTACCCCTTAGCCTGTGAAATCACCACGGAGTGGTGGATGTGGCGGTGGCACTTCAACTAATTATCTTTTAGTTATTTCCGTTGCTTAGTTATGTTAATGACTATTTAGAGTTGTAATTAAGAGTTAGAAAAAGTGGGGTGTTACAGCTCTGTTCATCAGATTCTGAACACGGCTATGAAAGTTAGAGATAGTTTCTTCTTCACTCATTCTGAGGGCTTCGAAATCTGACAAAACCATCTGAAGCTTTGACTGCTTGACATCACTGGTACTCTCAAATCTAGTTTCAAGGATTTTACCCGTTTTGCTTCTTTTATTCCTGTGACCAAGGTAAAGACTGATTCATGTAGAGATCCTACAATAGAATTCAGTGCTTTATTATTCAGATCAGAGGACGACATCTCATCTTCAGTCCATGTCTCCATTGGTTTAACCTCTGTAGATCCATCAGCATTCTGAACAGTAGGAGGACTCTATCCAGTGAGGATAGTACGATAAACTCTGGTCCCTTGTGGTTGAAGATAAATCTCCATTCGAGCCTTCCAGAATGAATAGTTGTGACCATCCAATTCTGGTGGTTTCATACTTGCATCCATCCTGAATCAACAAGACAACCAGCCAGAGCACACACAGAGAGCAGTCTAACAGCCAACAGACAACCAAGTAAACAATTTCTTAAACAGAGAACAATACAAAAAGTTCTTCCCGTGAGGATCAAGTCACTATGTAGACTTAAAAGCTCTGATACCACATGTAATTTTGTATTTTCTCAGTTTAAGACTATTAATAGAAATTATCAACTGGTATACTGGACTGACTGACCCAGAGACTTGATTTGTCAGTCATCCAGTTAGAAAGCAGATTAGTTTAAAGCGAAAGACTAATGCAGAATATAAATCAACACATACGATGTTTACCCAGTTCAATACAGTGTGTATCTACATCTGGGGGACGATCACCGAGGCGTCTAATCCACTAAATCATAATCCAATGTACAAAGATAGAGAAACAACAATCTCACCCAAGTGCCCCACACAAGGTCAGTACCCAGTCTACAAAGGTTTAGTGGATTGTTGAAGTCGGAGTGCCACACATGCAGAAGTCCAATGAAATCCCTTCTATTGGAGAGCTAACTCTGATGCAGTCCGCTTCAATGACGCAGTCCCACGTTGTTCCCACAACTGAGTGATCTTCGCGTCCTTTCGTTTAAGCAACGTTAATTCTTCTCAAGTTTTTCATCATAATCACCAAGAACTTAATGTCTTGAGAAGAGGCATGATAATCAAAGATGTGTGTTCCTGTATAGCATTGAGTGTTTTTGGCTTTAATCAACGTAACCCTAATTCTTGATCGAATGAGGATACTTATACTTCCTTGGTAAGAACACTCTCCAAAAATATCTTTGATCGTAGATGGTAGGACGTTTTGTGAAGAATGAAATCTTTAAGATTCGGTCCATACCTTCCACGCTGATCCGCTGATATTCTTTCCAAAACTGTCTTCATAAACCCGCGTTCAGCATTTTGGAAACATCTTCCTTTATCAGATCTTCAGTGGCAGTGCGTATGTGGACTGTACTAATCGATCAGTCTTATAAAAGAGCAAACAGACACCAAGCTAAACTCTATCTTAATTTGTCATAATAATATTGCCAATTATATGTTGGGGTTTTGACAAAATTAAACACGAACATTTTTTAACCTTGAATTATCAATCTATTCTTTATTTTAATCTTGGTATAAAATTAAATCGAACCAATCTCTGTGGATATGACCTTACTCATCGCTATTGTAATTTATAAAGTAATTTATTATTTTTTGGCTTTGATACCCACCAAATTTTTGGCACCGTTGCCGGGGATTGGTGTCAAATAGATTTATTTTTATCCCACGTTCTTCTCGTACAGGTCAACTGCAATACGATCCTGAAATCGAGAAGACTGCTAAAAGGTTGAGGAAGGAAACTAAATTGCGCAAAAATCAAGCCCTTTCATCAACATCCCTTCAATCAAATACCACAACCGAATCAACTACCTCTTGTTGCGATCTTGATGTAGAGCAAGCAAGCAATCACATGACGGGAAATGCGAATATTTTGCACAATGTGAGCAATATGATTGGTTGTCCTGTGGTGTTACCAGACGGACGTAGTACCGTTGCAAGTAAGAAGGGCTTGGTGAATCTTGATGAAAGATTGAAAATGCATAATGTGCTATATGTACCTGAGTTGAACTGCAATTTAGTTTCTGTGTCACAATTGGTTGATGACTCTAATTGTATTGCTTAATTTACTAAGGATTTGTGTGTGATACAGGACCGCACTTCCAGGATGCTAATTGGAGCAGGTGAATGGAGAAATGGGCTTTATTACTTTCGGAAAATACTGAGCATAAGAATATCAAAAGTTGATAGTGGAGGTTTATTAGAGCTATGACATAAATGATTGGGACATCCTTCCCTGAAGGTTACAAAGTCATTACCTGTAGTTGATATTAGTGATGGAAATAATTTGTTGCACAAAGTATGCGATGTATGTCAACGAGCTAAGCAAACAAGAGACCAATTTCCTTTGAGTAATAATAAAGCAACTAATATGTTTGATCTTATACATTGTGATTTGTGGGGGCCTTACAAAACTAAATCTTCTTGTGGTGCTTCTTATTTTTTAACGGTGGTTGATGATTACTCTCGTGCTGTGTGGGTATTCTTGCTCGTGGATAAAAAGGAAGTGTCTCGTGTGTTGCTCAATTTTTTTTCTATGGTAGAAAGACAATTTAATAAACAGATTAAGATGGTACGAAGTGACAATGGAACTGAGGTTGTTTGTTTGAAACAATATTTTTTGGAACAAGGAATTATTTTTCAAAGCTCTTGCACAAGAACACCTCAGCAAAATGGGGGAGTAGAAAGGAAGCACCGGAACATCCTGAATGTTGCTCGTGCTGTGCGATTTCAAGGAAGTTTGCCCATTGATTTTTGGGGGGAATGTGTGTTAAGTGCTTGTGACTTGATAAATAGAACGCCAACTCCACTTTTGAACGGAAAGACTCCATATGATGCTTTGTACGGAAAACCTCCACGGTATGATCATTTGCGGGTGTTTGGTTCGGTTGTGCTATGCCCATAACCAAAAGTCGAAGGGAGATAAGTTTGCTAGCCGAAGTAGAAAATGTATTTTTGTGGGGTATCCGTAAGGAAAGAAGTGGTGGAAAGTGTACGATATAGAGACAAAGGAATATTAAGGAATATTTTATATCACGTGATGTAAATTTCTATGAAGGAGAATTTCCTTTTAGTCCTGGCACACTTGAAGGAAATAATGGAGAGAACAGTGACATCCATGAAGAGTTAAGTGTGGATGAATCGGAAAATGATTGTGAGCCACATACTGACCAAGATTTACGGCAAGCAGAATTAGTGCAGGAAGATGTTGAGAATGAGAGTTTAGAAGCAAGGGGGGGGGGTGCAAATGACGTTGCAGATGACACAGAAGTAATTAATAATTCAGAGGACATGTCTGTGTTTGGGAACAATTAGGACGTGGACACCGAACTCGATATCGCTCAGTGAAATTGCATGATTTTGTTACCAACGTTGCTTATAAATTGAGCCCATCTCCCGATTCACCCGTTGCAAAGCATCCCTCAGGTACGCCTTATCTAATAGCTCATAGTGTAAACTGTGATAAATTTTCTTTGCAACATCGGGAGTTTCTTGCAGCTCTTGTTGCAGGCCGAAAACCAGAATCTTTTACCGCTGCGATGAAAGACAAACGTTAGAGAGAAGCCATGCGAAAAGAAATTGATGCTTTATCTAACAATGGGACATGGGAATTATCTACCTTGCCTCCGGGGAAGAAAGCTCTTGGGTGTAAGTGGGTTTAAAAAATAAAATACAATTCAGATGGCACAGTGGAGCGATATAAAGCCTGGTTAGTGATCCTTGGGAATCATCAAGTAGAAGGTGTTGATTTTACAAAAACATTTGCACCCGTAGCTAAGATGGTCACAGTGAGAATGTTTTTAGCAGTAGCTGCTGCTAAGGGGTGGGAACTGCATCAAATGGATGTCCATAATGCATTCCTTCATGGAGATCTAGAGGAAGAGGTGTATATGAAAATGCCTCCAGGTTTTAGAACTGAGAAGTCAGGTGTGACACCCCGAAATCCGAATTCGGTTAAGGGATTAATTAAATAATTAATCCTATTCCAATTTGTAATTTCATTCCTTAATTCCTGAAATTTAATAGTCGGGGACTAGTAATTGACTAGTCAACCCCATAGTCAAAGTTGTACCTTGAGCCTGGTAAGGAGTTCCCTTGTTCCTTACACCTTTCCCTGTTAGTAAGGGTATTCTTGACCTTTCACCATGTGTTAGTATTGTAACCTAACCTAGTGAGAACACCTCATTTCTATCCTTACACTTTCCAAAATCCTAGCTCCATCTTCTCTCTAAAAAAGGTGGATAGCTTTTCTTCCAAGCCAAGTTGAAGCTTTGTCAAGACTTCAAGAGTTGTCTCAAAGATTCTACCTTTCATACATTTGGGCATCTAGGAGGGTAAGATCCATGTTCATCTTATGTTTTTAGTGTTCTCTTAGGTGTCTTTTCTTAAAGATAGGATCTTTATGATCTTTTGGTATGTTCTTGAAGTGGGTTTGGAAGGTGAGCTTTGATAGGAGCTTGGTGTGGTGTTAAGTGAAGGTTTTTGGTCTATAAGATGTAACCCATGCTCTACAAAATCTATTTTGCTTACCTATGTGAATATTTCTTTGATTCTACATGATTTTGCTATGAAATGTGAGTGTTTATGCATTGTCTTGTGAAAATGCATATCTAAAGCTTGTGTTTAGGGTTCTTGTATGCCATTGCTTGGCTATTCCTTTGATTCAAGTCATTTTGTTGTATTTGGTGAGATTTGGCATATTTTGGACTTGAATTTGAGCTTGGAGTTGAAAATCCCCGAAGGGATTGTTTTTGGGCACAAGGATGTACCCGCGGGCGGAACGGCGGGCAGAGCCCTACCCGCCGCCCCACTCGCGGGAACATGGCTTGTGGGTGTTGGTACCCGTGGGCAGGACCACGGGTAGGGGCCTACCCGTGGGTCCACCCGCGGGGAACATGTTGGTTTTGTTGAGGGATTTGTTCCCCGTGATTCTTTTGACTCGGTATTCGATCTTTTGACTTTCCGATGTTCTTCAGTGGAACTATTTGAGCGTCTTCTTGATCTTTCGTATGTCTAGAACTATATGGTAGGTATCCATGTAGGTTTTGGCATCTTGAATCGTGCTAAGTGTTCAACATTGTGTTTCGTTGAACCGTGATGAGTCTTGTGTGTTCTTCGGAACTACGTTTGGTTTACCCGTTTGATAAGCATGCTCGTTCAGTGTTTAAATGCTAGCGTGTGTGTTGTTTGTACCTTCCTTGGTTGATGGTAACTTGTGTTATTCATCATTGTTGTTGTGGACTGTGATCCATTCCTTGATGAATATGGTTTCATATCTTCGTTTTGATCCGTTGATTGATTCCTGTTGAGGTGTGATGTGTGTGTGGCTTTACCTGGATTGCACGATTAGTGGTATGGGACACTAGTCACCAAGGTATTGCAGTGTTCCTCGTGGTGGCCATGACGTGATTATGGAGCTGTGGCCTTTGTGTAAGGTTCACGTGTTTATTTATGGGATAACATGTGTTATCCAGGGCATATGTTGCCGTGTGTGATCGGTACCCTCGTGTACTATGAAATTGGTGGTTTTGTTGGTGGTTTGTTGGTGGGGGACGACGGTCCCAGGAGGGAAAAGGTTGGACTAAGAAGTACAGGGGTCCTGGAGGTAATGGTTGGAAGAAGATACAAGGTTGGGGGTAGCCATAAGGTTGGAACCGGGCATAAGGAAGGTATATCAACTCGTGATGGCTGATGTCACGAGGGCTTGTGTAGCCATTGTTGTGAGTTCTCTTCTTGTGACGTGTGTAGTCACAAAGGCATGTGGTGCCGTTTGTTATGTCTTTATTCCTTTGAGTTATGCATGTCGGGTGTTGGTCTATTGTGTGATGATAGGCCATACCTTGAGACTTCTTGTGAGTTGTTGTTGTTCTTTGTGGTCTTGGGATGTGTTCCCGTGTTCTTGTTGAGAGTGTTGAGTCTTGTGTTGACTATTACTCTTGGTTTTGGACTTATATATATGCATTCCGTTTCGCAAATGATTTTGTATATATATCCTATCTATATATGATACTTAACAGGTATTGGTGGGTTACTAGCATTATTCGCTGACCGGGCGTCGTCCCATGTTTTTATATGCTTCTTTTAGGTGATGCTTAGACGAGTGCGCAGTCTAGTGCTTGCTAGCATAGTTTTCCCTTTGTGTTTTGAGGCATGTGAGCCAAAATAGACGTAGAACTCTGTTGGATGATTGTAGATTTAAACAATGCAGATGTAGCCTGTGCGTTCACCCTTAGGTGAGTGTGGCATAGCACCCCGTTTCCCTCGTTTTATATATATCTTATCTTTCAGTCTTCCGTTGTGTTTGGTGTTTTGTTTTAAGTTATCTGCATGTTTTAAGGCTTTAAATAGCTTTGTTTTAGGGGGTATTACATAAGGGATTGTCTGTAGGCCGAGGAAGTCTCTCTATGGGCTTAAGTAAGCGCCTCGTTGTTGGTTTGCAAAACTATCAACGGCATTACGGAGGTATGGGTTCATTCAATCATTATATGACTACTCGTCGTTTACCTTAAAACGAGGTACTACTCGACTCAATGTACTGGTCTTTGTTGATGATTTAATAATCTCTGGAAATAATTGCAATGCCATACGAGTGTTCAAAACCAACTTGAGTGCATGTTTGTGATACCCCATATTTTCTGGCCACTATATAAGGATCATCTGTGCGTACAGAGCTAATTTTATTTTGATACCTGGTTATTCTTCCTTCCGACTTAATACTTATTCCTTCTGTATTCTTTTAAAATCCTTTAGGTCCGAAATCCGTTTGATTCAATTCCTTATAGCCTCATTATTATTATTATTATTATTATTATTATTATTATTATTATTATTATTATTATTATTATTATTATTATTATTATTATTATTATTATTATTGTTATTGTTATTGTTATTGTTGTTACTATTGTTATTATTGTTATTATTGTTATTATTGTTATTATTTTTATTATTGTTATTATTGTTATTATTGTTATTACTACTTTTATTATTATTATTATTATTATTATTATTATTATTATTATTATTATTATTATTATTATTATTATTACTATTACTACTACTACGGAGTATTATTGATTGATTGATTATTGATAAGTAGTGGCGGACATAGAAATTTTGTTCAGTGGGGGCGAAACAGTAGAACAAAAGGGATAACTTAAAACAGATGAAATAGTTAAGAAATTAACTATAAATATTGTTAGATATGAGCGAAAAAAATATATATAACAAAATATGAAACATAATTAATTTGATAAAATAATTTTAATAGAAAACACATTATAAATTACGCATTTTATTATCAATAGAAAACACATTATAAATTACACATTTTAAATATTGTTAGATATGAACGAAAAAAAAAAAATATTTGTAACAAAATATAAAACATAATTAATTTGATAAAACAATTCTAACAGAAAACACATTATAAATTACACATCTTATTATTAATAGAAAACACATTATCTTATTATTAATTTAAAACTATATACATATATTTTGAAAATATTATAAAGTATATATATACATATATTTTGAGAGTTGAACTATGTTAAAGCCCTATTATTCAAATTGCCAAAATATATGCATTTAAACCATAAGCAAGAATTGAACCCCTAATCTCCCTCAAACTTACACACACATTCTACCTTCTAAGCTAACTTCACTTTCATTAATATTAGCTCTTTTCATCTACTTATACTTAAACCGTGTACTATATATACATATATATATACATACAAGGGTTATATATGGGGTGGGGGTGGGGTGAGTGGGGGCAGCTAGGTCCACCTTGTTGATAAGAAAGCATATATTATTTTGTGTACAAAAAATGTTATATTTTTATATATACGTAAAGTTCGTGCGTAGTGTGTATATTAATTGTACAAATGTGTTTCATTACGAAGTATACATATATATAATAATGTTGATACATAGCCGTGTATATATTAATGTTGATACCTATATGATAATTATATTATATTATATTATATTATATTTTATATATATATATATATATATATATATATATATATATATATATATATATATATATATATATTGGACGTGTGTATATATATAATATATATAATATAATACATCTTCTTCCTATTTATAAAAAGAAAATTTATTAAAATTTGTTATGAGATTGGGAGTTACAAATCATGATTTGGAAGTTACAAACCTTAATTTATTTGTATTCATAAATTAAATTATATTTAATTGGGAATTTATGAGGTGATGAGACATTCTTTTATTACCCATATTCGTCTTCTTTTGGCCGAACCTACACAAGAAAGAAAAAAAAAATTGCTTCTTCCTCTTCTTCTTCATATTGACGGCATACACACAAGAAAACACACACACACACACACACACACACACACACACACACACACACACACACACATATATATATATATATATATATATATATATATATATATATATATATATATATTCTTCTATTTCTTCAAGAGTTGGAACGATGAGCGTAGAATAATCAATTCTCATTCAATCAGAAAAGAGATTACAACTCAGAAACCTATAGGAAAGCTACCACTAAAAGCTCATATACAATAGACTAGATTAACTAATTAAATAACAGCCACAAACATCTAAACTATATATTATAACATAGCTATATATTATTACTAACAGGAACCATCCCCTTCAAGTCTAGTAAGTTCTAGTTCCTCTTATTGTTTTTAGTTTTATGGGTACTGGTTACATGATAGTGACGATGATTACAGTGGTGGGGAGTTAATAATTGTAGCATACTGTATTGATGAGTGGATGATGAAGCCAATGATGAAGATGAGCTAATGATGGATTATTATGGTAACGGATGGTGCATGGACAATGATTCGGCAATTATATATAGGTTCTTTATCAAAGTGACTAGAATGCGGTTAAGTGATTGATACGAATTTTGAGCTACGAGGGTAAGATTTTATGTTCACCAAAAATTACATTTTTCCCATAAATATTTCATTTTGTGAGAATATGAGTATGATGTCCAAAAATCAGTGCCTGCGAACTATGTGTTGTATGATGTGAGTTATAATGTTCATGTGATCACAAGTGCATTGTAATGTTGTGAGTAGTGATTCTCGAGCTATCGAGAATGGGCTTCGACGTGTCGGGCCCTTGGCTTGGAATTTTTGGTATATATATATATATATATATATATATATATATATATATATATATATATATATATATATATATATATATATATATATATTAAATGATAAATAATGATCAAATGTGATCAATTTACAAAAAGTGTTATTTTGACAAACTACACTATTTATATATGTGGTGGAATCTTATTATTATTCCACGTACATATTATTACCAAATAAAGTTTGGAAAAGAAATATTTTGACATGAAAATATATATACATACATATCTTAGTCTCGGAGGATGGTGATATTTAGTGCTGGTGTGAGCCGGAAAACTCACAACCTACCAACTGGAGTTTGGTCATTCTACCGGAGTGAGCCGGGAGAACTCAAAAAAATATTTTTTTGATTATACCGGAGTGAGCCGGAAGAACTCACAAATTTGAAATTTATTCCTCAGTTGTGGAAACCGGAGTGAGCCGGTAGAACTCACATTGGAATTCTAAAATTATTTTCATGATTGGCTTATGATGCCTCTTGGTGGTTATGTCGAGTGCTTAAAGACTCTACACTCGGTATTTAATCCTCCTTGATAAATATGATATATTTTGGAAAAATGACGTGGAAGGTTTTGAAAAATGATTATTTACTAAGTAACACTTAGGCAAACTCTACTATGTTAATTGTACAAACGTATACATATATTTTGTTATATATGGTTTGCGAAAGTATAAGAATATATAAGTATTTTAATTTGAAAATTATAAAAAATCCAAGCCTATTATTTTACGGGGTGAAGTTAAACTTACTTAGCATATGCTAGTTTCTATCTACACTCTATTTTGTTGCAAATTATTTTTACAGGTAAACATGGATAAAGGGATTGGAGATGAAATGAAGTTTAGAAGGAATTAAGTCTATCTAGAATATACGCATTGAAGATTTGAGATTAAATGATTGTAAAGTTATTTGCAGTTTGTGTATAAAGTCGAATTTGGATCATTTATTCAGTATTGTAAATTTAGCCTTAGCACGTAGGTTGTTGGTTGCCTAAGTGTGGTGGTAACACCTATTTATTTTGGTTAGTTAATGCTTCCGTTGTAGTATTAATGAATTTTGAATTGAGAAAAAGGCATTATTGTAAAGAAATTTTTAGTAATGAAATTTGGGGTGTTACAATATTTTCACATGAAGGATTTGGGATGTCTAAAATATTTCTTAGGCGTGGAAGTTCCAAGAAGTTCGAAAGGGATTCATCTATATCAACGGAAATACGCTTTGGATATTCTTGAAGAGGTGGGACTTTTAGATCGAAGCCTATCAACTTCCCTATGGAACAAAATCAGAAACTCTCATTGGCTAATGGAAGGTTGTTGGAGGATCCGGAACCTTATCGTCGTTTGGTTGGTCGGCTAATTTATCTATGTTTCACCCGCCCTGAGATTTCGTATCATGTTCATGTTTTGTCACAATTTATGCAACAACCACGAAATGAACATTGGAATGCAGCTTTGAGAGTTGTGCGCTACTTGAAAGGTAGTCCGAGACAAGGTGTTCTCTTGCGGGCGGATAATGACTTACGGTTGTATGGCTGGTGTGATGCAGATTGGGTGAGCTGCCCTATCACACGTCGATCACTTACAGGATGGGTGGTGTTCTTGGGTACGTCTCCGATTTCATGGAAGACGAAAAAGCAACGAATAGTCTCTCGATCTTCTGCTGAAGCGGAGTATAGGTCCATGGCTATGACAGTTTGTGAGTTAAAATGGCTGCGAGGGATTTTGTCGAGTTTGGATGTTTCGCACACTCAACCCATTAAGCTTTATTGTGACAGTCAAGCAGTGTTACGTATGGCAAGTAATCCCGTGTTTCACGAGCGTACGAAACACATAGATGTCGATTGTCACTTTGTAAGAGACGAGATTATGAAGAATATTATTTCTCCCTCCTACGTTTCAACAACTTTGCAACTCACTGACATATTCACCAAGGCATTGGGGCAGAAGCAGTTTAAATTCTTGGTGGACAAGTTAGGCATACAAAATCTGCATGCACCAACTTGAGGGGGGGGGGGGGGGGTATTAGAGAATATTTTGAAGAATATTTCCATGCACATATATTTAGTAAATATCTTTTATTTAGGTAATATTCCTTTTGTATTTAGTTGGTAATATTTCCTTGTTATATATCACCTTTGAGTTACCTTCTTTTTAGGATGTTAATTTGTATATAACCGGGTCTGGTTAAGCAATGGAAAACGGACCTTCTTCCTTTCTTCCTTGTGTTCTACAGTGTGTTTGATTTCTCAGAAATATATACACCTTTCAAACAGTTGTGAGTGATAAGTGATATTCCCGTGAGGGCTTGGTTATTTAGTTTACTCAATTTTCTAATAAAGTGCTAGCTAATTATTTATAATGTGTTTGATACCAATGTTCATGAAGTGTTATGAGTTTCTATAGATTTAAGTTTTATTGAATAATGTTTTTACTTGAGGACATGCAAATGATTAGTGTGGGGAATTTTGATAAGTACAATTTATATCTTTAATTTAGATTAGTTTTTATAATAAATTACTTTTATTTATTTAGTATATATTATATTTATTTTAAACATTATTTTATATTTTGTACTAATATAATAATTATGTGAATAATTAGGCTTAATAAATATTTTTGAGCTATTAAGATTGTTCATATTAAATAAGAGTTAGGCTTTGTTGCTGTATTATTTGGCCCAAAATAATGATTTAATTATTTTAAAAGTTATAAAGCCCAAGTTCCATTTAACATTAATTTACCCATTATTTTTTCCATTTGTAGGCTTGCAACTCTGTACGTGATTGTACGTAGGGATTAGAGCAGCAGCTTCAGTCGGCGACTTCAAAGGAGATTCGAGCGATTCCATCGGCAACTGAGGCGACAAGCTCGGTGGACAACAACGACAGTTGCGAAGAAGACTTCGTCTGCGTTATTTTCGAAGGATTTCATTTACGAATTGCTTCTACGAACGAGCCGGGCGAAATTATATTGCAGAGATTAATTTGTGCCTAATCCGCTAATTTTCTCTGGTTAGAAAAATAAAGATTATTTATTTTTCAGATTTTGTGTGGTTGAGTAGATGAATTTAATTTGTGAATGTTAGGAAAATTAGGACTGTTTTTAGGAGCGTGAACTAGTATAAATATGGCTGAATTTTCAGTAGAAGTCAGTCAATTTTGATAGAACAGTTTTATATTTTCTGTAAACATTTGATTATGATGTTCTGCTAAGTTTATTTTCCAACCCAATAATTGAAGTTTTGGTTCTTTTAGGATTGTGAGATCTAATTTGATTTTCTTTGATGTTACACTATTTATATGTCTTCTACTATCTTGATATTACTGCTATGATTAATTGTACAAAAAGGATCCGTTGTTCAATTTTCTATTCCGTAAATTGCAATTTAGAATTCTTAAATCCGTAATTGTTTAAGTGTTCTAAACCTTAGTAGTAAAATAGTGATAAGCCTCATTCACACACTCCGTCACGGCGTGAGGCTCAGCGTGAATAGGGTGGCAAACCAATTTAGAGTATTTAAAGGCAAAAATAATATTTGGAAGGGGAGTTCAATCCATTTTTAGAGAGTTCTTCTTGATTTAGAGAGAGGTTTTCTAGGGTTAGTGTAGGATTCTAGAGAGAGAAACTAGATCTACAAGTGTGACACCCCAGAAATATACCCTTTAAATAGAATTAGTTATTTAATTAATTCTATGCTTGCTTGGCAAAATTCCTTCCTAAATTCCTAATTAAAATAGTCGGAGGACTTAAATTGACCAATTCCTTGGTCAATTGAATTAGTCAAAGAAGGAAACCTTGAGCTTTATACTTTGTACCTAATCCTTTGATGTCTTCATAACTTTTTAGAACAAGGAAGGGTACCCTATTCTTTTCCACCTTACTTGATATCCAAACCTTACCCTAAGAAGGCCACTTTGCATTCCCACATTTGGCAAGAAACAATTAGCTCTCTATCTTCTCTCTAGAGCTGTAGCTTATTCTCCATGCCAAACCAAAATCTTCTTCCAACCTTACAAGAAATCCTCCAAGATCCTAACTTTCCACCACCAAGAACTTAGGAAAGGTAAGGCCTAGCATTGGGTAGTGTTTTTACATAGATTCTTCTTGGCTTTATCTAAGGTTGTGGCTTTTGTGTGGTTTTTGGTTGTGTTGGTATGACCTTGTTGAAGAGGAGCTTCAAGAGGAAGTTTAAGGAGTGAAAGAAGGTGCATCTAGGCTACAAGAGGTAACCCATGTTATACAAAACCTATTTTATACTTGCTATGATGATTTCTTGTTACTCTATTGATGTTCTTGATGTTGTGAGTGATTTGATGCATAATCATGTGTTTATGCATGTTTAGAGCTTGTATCTAGGGTTCATAAATGCTATTCATTGAGCTATTCATGTGTTCAAGTTCCTTTCTTGTTGAATGTGATGTTGATGTTTTTCCCCGAAGAGAAATTTGAGGGTACAGGTGTGTACCCGCGGGCGGAACAGCGGGTGGTTGTCTACTTGCCATTCCACCCGCGGGTGGTGGCAGTGGTACTGGCGGGGGGTGTCGCGGGTGCAGGTCCACCCGTGGTTCCATTAGCTGGTACGTGTAAAGGGGGTTGGCGGGTGGTTGTCCACCCACCGTTCCGCCCACTGGTACGCGATGCTTTGGCCTCCGTTTTGTTGAATCGTTGTGCACTTGTGTGTTTCCTTTGATGTTTCGTACGTCTAGAACGGTGTCCTAAGTATCCATGATAGGATTATGAGTATAGAATAGTGCTTATGGTCCAACTTTGTGATTCGTTGGATTAATGTGAAGTCGTTGATGTTCGATTGAACCGTTATGTTTATCCTTTTGATGTACATACTAGTTATGATATTATAGATGCTAGTATGTGTTTTTCATTTGTTCCCAATGAGGATTTGCAACTTGTGTTGCCAATCATGGTAATCTTTGGATTAAAGTCTATCGTTGTTGTATCGTTGTCTTGATGGTTGATTCATGTCTTTCATTGAAATCTATCGATTGAATTCCTTGATATGATCTTGTACTTATGTTGTACACGTTTGTTGATACTTGATTGGGCTATTGATGAGCCTCAATCCTCTATGACAATGACTATGTATTAATGTGAGATTGGTGGTAATGTTATTGAGCTTTGCTCACATGATTGGCGGTGTACTATTTTGATTAGTACTATTGTTATGACATTGCTTATGTCTGTGAGATTGGTGGATAAGCTGGCGGATGCAGGAGGGGAGGCTAAGGCCCCAAGAGGGAAAAGGTTGGACTTGGTGTACAGGGTTGTACTAGGAGGTAATGGTTGGAATTGAAATATGGTTGGGGAAAGCCATAAGGTTGGAACCGGGCATATGGTTGGAACTTGTCGTTGAATGTGTTCCTTGGCTTTTATTGCATATGAAAGTGATTAATGTCATTCATTGATTGGTTATCATATGATGTATCTTGTTGATGAGTATGTTGCTTTTGTCATTCTTGTTGGTCTATTGAGTGACGGTGTGGAGTCGATGTTTGATTGAGAGTTATTCCATTGTGACTTATGTTATTCCTATTCCTCGTTTTAAAAGATTATATAATATGTATTCCAAAGTCTCAAATGGTTTTCATATATCTATACTATATTGTACTCAACGAGTATTGGTGGGTTACTTAGCATTATTCGCTAACGGGTGCTACCCCTTACGTATTTCAAGTGAAGAGTAGTTCCTTGGAGCGCGCAAGAAGACGGATTAGTTAGCGTAGCTCCCTTATGTTTTCTTAGTTAGTTGTTGAGGCCTGTGACCTTGTAGACTTTAACTTATGGATTCTATATTAAGGTTTGAATGTTTAAGTTGTGACTTTAGCCTGTGCATCTGACCTTGTGGTTAAGTGTGGCGTGACATCTCCCGGTTGAAAGTTTAGCTTTCGCGTCTTCTTATGCTAATTATTAGATTTATCTTTATAATTAAGCTTTAAATTATGCGTAAAAATCGGGGGTGTTATAACAATAGAAAACATCTATTTTCACTAGATTTGGCTAGAAAAGTTGGAGATTCAAGGCATTTGGCAACGGATCTCCATCATTTGTAATGGGGATATAGGAGGTGGGCCATGAACATAGTTGGCTTACATTATTGGGCCGAGAGAGGAGAACAAGAGGACTGGGCCTGGGTGGCCAGGACTCGCTGCCGGCGCTGGCCAACGGCGGCTGCCGGAAGGGGATATCGGCCGGGGCACTGGCCTCAGCCGGGGATGATGACCCCAGCGTAGCCCTAGTGCCCCGGCGCGTTGGGGTGGTCATGGCCGGCCCCGGCGGCCGGCGGCAGCACACCTTGTGCGCCCGGAGCGCGGGCTAGCGCGCCAGGGTGTCGGACGGCACCCCGCACGCAGGGGGCGAGCGGGCGTGTTGAGCATGGTGGACCGGGGGCGGCGTGTTTAGGGTGCGTGTAAGGGCACGAGAATTTCGGAAGCATGGTGAGCGTGCGGATTGGCGTACGGAGAAGGACGGAGTGGCGACTAAAGCACGTGGGCCACGTGGAGGCCCAGGAGGGGAGGGGGAATGCTATAAATAGGGGTCCCGGATCCTTAGCTAAAGGCAACTCAGACACGACAGGCACTGCGGTCTAGTGGTCTTGATCTCACACTCTCAATCCAGCTACCTGGGTTCGATTCCTACCAGCAGCATAGTTAGCTATAGCCCATCCTTTGGGCCTTGTTCTTTGTATTTGGGCCGCCGTTCTGGGCCTATACCTCGGGCTTTTGTATGCATTATTCTGGGCCTGGCGCCCTACCCCCCGTTCTGTACCCCTGTACCCGGTCCCAATAAAACCATCAATTTGCTTGTATTTGACGGATCTAATATTCCATTTGGGTAAAAACTTTCCTTGTTCTTCATTGATCATATATATTTTTATCCTTTCGTTGATTTAGATTTCATTATGCTTGGCTAAACATGTAGTGGGTAGGATAGTGGTGTAGATTTGTATTGTGATGATGATTTAACTTGTGAATATTGTGGCTTGTGATTGATTGTTGACTACGTGGATGTCTTGTTGACTATGTGGATGTCTTGTTGCTGAGGATGATCTGTGTGACATTCTTGGAGTGGGCCCTACTCCATGGTTGATGTTGAAAACCTAGATCTATGCAAGAGATTGCTAGATCGGGTTAGCCTTGATCCTCTTCATTTCCCCGTCTTCGATCCGAGAGGGCAAAACCCGGAAAGAAGTGAGGGCAAAGTGTTTGTTTAAATGCCCCATACAGAATAAGAATTCCTACGGGTGGCATTAGACCGAATCGGCTAATGTATTCGCCATCCACTTCTCTTGACTAGTAGCGCACAATCTAATTGCCACAAATCTCCCATTTCGGGATTGACCAATCACACAATGCAATCGAAACCTAATCCTTACCACATTTCTCTCTCTAAGTAATCCCTAGGGGTGTAAATGAGCTGAGCCGCTCGCGAGCCACTCGTGAGCGGCTCGGTCAAAGCTCGGCTCGTTCACGAGTAGCTCGTTTGATAATCGAGTTCGAGCCGAGTGTAGATATTCTAGGCTCGTGGCTCATCGAGCCGCTCGCGAGCTGTATAATATATAATATTTATAATATATAATATATAATAATATATAATGTAACATAATATAATTATAATATATAAAAATAACAAATAAAAAGTTCAAGATCAAGCTCGAACTCAAGTTCAAGATCGAGCTCTAACTCGAGTTCGAGCTCGAGCATCAGTTCTTGAGCTCGATCGAACTCGAGCTCGAGCTCGAACCGAGCTTCCATTAACGAGCTCGAGCTCGAGCCTACCCAGGCTCGAGCTCCGCTCGGCTCGTTTACACCCCTAGTAATTCCTACTCCCGCTTAGTTTTAATCTAGTCTTATTACTTTCATTGCTATGATCTTCCCGCACACTCTTGCCCATACAACACTTACACTCCTTGCACCTAGTGTTCTCTTGTAATGCACTGTGAGACAAGATTGTCTTGCACTCTATTTATTCCGCATTGCCATCCTTGAGTACGACACTCGGGGTGGTTCACACTCCCCCCCCCCCCATTTTAACTCTTTTCATCTCTTTCCATACACGACCATTTTCATCTAATCCTTTGACGACACTTCTAAATGAGAATCGTAAACGAAAAGCGTCCGGTCAAAATGGCGCCGTTGCCGGGGATGGCAATAGGTGCTAAGTAGAGTGTGTTCACTATGACAATCTAGGAGTGTGTTACTAAGAGTTATAGGTTGCCCGCTTCATTATTTTTTTTCTTGCTTTTGTTTTTATTTTGTTTGGTTACTTGACTTGTAACTGAGCACAAACTTGTTGAATATCCTTTTTTTCTCACGAGCAACTACTTCTAGCTGCGAGGACCTTGTTTTTCCTCTTGTGCTTATAGGTGATTGTTAGGAATATATTGCAATAGATTTTGATATGCCAAATTGTATTTTAGAATCCCCAATTTTATTTGTTAAGTGTAGGCGTGTCATAGGCCATGAAAGGAAAATTAACAGATATAGAAAAAGGGAAATACGAAGAAGAAGAAGAAGAAGAAGAAGAAGAAGAAGAAGAAGAAGAAGAAGAAGAAAATGTTTGCATAGGATATGTATACTTAAATAAGCCCACACGCCCCAAACTCAAAGAAGATGACATACTGATAATCTCATACGAAGAAACGAGAAGCAAACAAAATTGCATGAAGTTATCTTGGAGATCAAGCATCTATGGAAAGAAAGAAGTACATCGAGGAGAATGCTATAATAACCAATAATCCGTACAGATGAGATAGATGAATTAACTTCAAGGTTTCACGTTCGAAACTCACTCTTGACAATTTTATAAGGCAAATTAAAGAAGCCAAAATCAGCTCTATGAGATGGAGTAGGAGCTGAGGTAAGAAACTAAGAAGGAGATGAAGTTAGAGCAGAGGACGATTCTGATTCAGGAAAGAACTCTCAAAGATCTTTTTAACCCAACAGCTTCTTCCAATCGATCATTTCTGTGTCCAGTGGAATTCATAGGTATAGGAAGAATCCCTGTCAAATACAAGTTTTTTCTTTTGACCATATTTCGATTGTTAATACGATATATAAGTACCGCTACTTCAAAGAGTATTACTCCACTGATCATGAAAGATCGATTGCTTGTTGAACCTTGGAAATTGTGTGAAAGTAGAATACTGAAGTTTGCAAGTCAAAAGTCAAGCAAGATAAAGTATGAAGTTAGAGATGAAGTTTCATTAGACTATATATAGTAAGAGCTGAAGTTAGAGATGAAGTCTCATCAGACTATTTATAGTAAGAGCTGAAGTTAGAGATGAAGTTTCCATCAAGGATTGAAATCTCACCACCAGTATGAGACCCAGATCAAGAGATCTCATTGGCCGAATACAAACAACTTCATCAGTAGCCCATACTGAGATTATAAATACTCAGAAGATGAAAGTCCCAGAAGGAATGATCTATATCAGAATTATTTTAAGAGCCTCTTCACATGAAGACATGATCAACATCAGAATTATTTTAAGAGCCTCTTCACATGGACTACCAGCTAGCAGCAGCTAAAATATCTGAAATGTCAGAGACATTATTTTTGAGATAAGATCTTCTGAAAAAGCTACAGATCCTCTAAAAAGGCTACAAGAATTCAAATTTGAGATTTGGAATTGATAAAGATTGAAGCAAATCAAAATACTTCCAACACAAGCAACGAACAGTACATACAAACTGTAACACCCCGTGTTACGACCCCTAAAACCAATTAATTAAATTCCATTAATTAATTAAGAGAGGTCTACCATGGTCCATGAGCCCTTATCCCTAAAACCAATCCCCTAGTCCTATAGGAAATAGAACTAGCAAACCCATACCACTTGGACCCTAATTAGGACTCCTAAATATATATATAAGGATATAAGAGACACCTAGAAGTCACACCACAATAATCCCTCACCACACAAGAAGTTCCAAGAAATCCCCTAGGAGAAATCAAGAAAGAAGGAATCTTAAAGAAAGACCCTTCATAGCCAAGGAAATTAATTAAGGCTAAGAGGTAACCCATGTCTCAACAAAACCTATTTTCCTTGCTATAATTATCTTCTTTGGCCTCCTCTCTATACTTGTGTCTTGATGAATAGTTTATGATATTGATGATATGTTCTTGATGATTGTGAGATGATTTTATGTGTGATCTTGATGACCTTGACGATGATAAGAGGTTCTTGATGATTATGTGATGTTCTTGATGAATCTTGATGTTTTGGCAATTAAAAGATGAACTATGATTTTATTGATTTGAATATGATTAGAGCCCTAGGTTAAAATTGGGAATTTCGTATTGTGTTATTCTTGATATAATTGGCTGGGATTTCACATGTTCGGGTGTTGATTATGTTTAGAAGTCATGATAGGATATATGCTATATGATTCTTGCTTTTGATCCGTTAATTGTCAACGTGGTGACATCAATTGCGTTTAAAAGTGTCTAAGCATGGTTTCGGGTTCCACAACGAATCCCGGGACGTTTATTTTGATAAAGAGTCAGTGGGGGGTAGGTGGGGGTAGGGGGACCCGCCACCTACCCGCTGCCCGAGAAGGGCGTCGCCGGCAGCGGGCAGGCGACTACCCGCCGGGCACCCACTGCCCGGAGACTTGTCGCCGGCGAGCAGCCGGCGGGTGGCCTTCCACCCACCGGCTACCCGCTGGAAATTGTCCACCTCGGGACTCCGTCTTCCCCGTTTGATGTTTCCCCGACCCTCGTGGTGTCCCAACGGACTCCGTTTATCGTGCCTAAGTCTAGTTTGTTGTTTCGGGTACCGTTCGTAGGATAAATGAGTCTTATATATCGCATGCTAGTGAATTGGTATCCCGTTGGCCTAGGTAAAGGGAGTATGAACCCCTTAGGATTATTCCTAGTATGTGGATGACCACGCATAGGTTTCGTTATATGTTTTCTCCCCTTTTTCCCAATGTGTTAATGTGGGTTGCATGTGCTTGCTATGTGTTATGTGTGCATGATACCCCAATTTGGTTGTGATCAAATTGGTTATTCCTGAGCTGCGGTTCAGAAGCTGGCTGCGGTCAGAATTACACTCTCGGGCTGCGGTCCATCGTTTGGTTGGGATCAAACGTTTTACATGAGCTGCGGTTCATACTCCTGGCTGCGGTCAGATGACTACTCTTGGGCTGCGGTCCACTGTTTGGTTGCGATCAAACATTATGATGAGCTGCGGTTCATTGGTCGGTTGCGATCGACCCCTTCGTATTGCGATACGGGGCAGGGTGCTGCGGGCCCGTGTCAGAGCTATATGTGCTGACCCTCATGTATGGGCATGAGATTGGTCCTGTGGCACCACCAAAGTGTGCTTGTGTGTGATGAGATGCGAATTGGAATGATGACATGAATGAGATAAAGTGAATCTGTGATCATAGGATTTATGCTAGTATCTTTATATGCTTGATTATAACTGTTGAACGTGCTTACCTCTATCTGTCGAGTCTACTCTTGGTTTTAAAAATAGTTTCTCTTAAGTATATATCTTCCTGCTTAAAAATGGCTTTCGTATATCTATATATATATATATATATATATATATATATATATATATATATATATATATCTATAATGTATTTCAACGCGTTGGAGTGGGTTATCGGCATCTCTCGCTGAACAGATATATTTGGCTTTCAGGCACAGATGAGTAGACACTGGAGCGCGCTAGAGATTTGGAGCGTAGAGTAGATAGTTTCCCTCTCGGCCTGCGTGCCATGCTTACGTATTGACATTATTGAGGATTTTAGTTAGTTAGCAAGTGCACCTGAGTTCTCTAGCTCAGGTGTCGCATAGCACCCCGTACTCTTATGTTATGTTTTGGGATTTAATGAGAATTTACCTTTATTATATAAGTCTTAAAAGTTTTAAAATTTTGGGGTGTTACACGAACATGTGCTATATTCAAAATTGAGAAAATATTTAAGTGAGATAAACACTCAGAGCTCATACAGAGAAAATATTCCAGAGTGTTTAAAATCTTCATCATTGAGAGACTTGCTGCATATTGAAGATCTATCAAGAAGTCTAAAAGTTGGAAGCAAGAGAAACTTGTTTTTCTACAAACAAGTAATATTCCTACGGGAGTGTAGGAGGGGAGGAAAGTAAAACGGAGTTGTGAAATCCTGGATTGTCACACGGAGCTGTGAGATCCGAAGTAGCACTGTTAGAGGCACTGGACGTGATTAGTGTGGGCTTGGTGATCAAAGCACTAGATCACGGGATACGTCGACCAGATCGTGGAAGACGAGGGGAAAATAGCACGGAGCTGTGAAATCCTATGAAAGTAGCACGGTGTGACACCCCAAAAATCCACATTCAATCCATGGATTAATTGAGAAATTAATCCTATTTCATTTGAGGAATTAATTCCTAAAATCATGATTTTTAATACTCAAGGACTAGTATTTGACTAGTCAACCTTAAAGTTGTGTTGTACCTTGAGCTTTGAGGGGAGTTCCCTTGTTCCTTACACTTTCTAAAGGTTAGTAAGGGTATCCTTGACTTTTCACCAAGAGTTAGTATTGTAACCTAACCTAGAAGACTTCTTCATTTCATTCCTTACAATTCCTAGAAATTAGCTCTACCTTCTCTATAGAAAAGAAGAGTAGCTTATTCTCCAAGCTAAGTTGAGACCCTTTTCAAGATTCCAAGATTTGCTACCAAGATTCAACCTTTCACCTATTTGGGCATCTAGGAGGGTAAGATCTAAGTCCATCTTGTGTTTTTGGTTTCATCTTAGTTGTCTTTTTCTTAATGGTAGGATCTTTATGATCTTTTGGTTTAATCTTGAAGTGGGTTTGGAAAGTAAGCCTTGTGGGGAGCTTGTTGTGGTGTAAAGTGAAGTCTTTTGGTCTACAAGAGGTAACCCATGCTCTATAAAACCTATTTTGCTTACCTATATGTGATTTCTTGGATTCTAGTTGTGCTTTGCTATGAAATGTGAGGGTTTATGCATTTGTCTTGTGATATTGCATATCTAGAGCTTGTGTTTAGGGTTCCTTTGTGCCTTTTCTTGGCATTTTCCATGGTTCAAGTCATTTTGTTGTATTGGGTGAGAGTTGGCATGTTTTGGACTTGAATTTGTGTTTGGAGAAGAAAATCCCCGAAGGGATCTTTTTGCACAGGAGTATGTACCCGCCGGCGGAACGGCGGGGACAGCCCTACCCGCCGCCCACCCGCAGGTACATAGGCTTGTGGGTAGTGTACCCGCGGGCGAAACCACGGGTAGGGGCCTACCCGTAGGTCCACCCGCGGGGAACACAGTGGTGTTGAGATGGGATTTGTTCCCCGTGATTCATTTGACTTGGTATTTGGTCTTTTGACTTCCCGTTGTCCTTTTGTGGAACTATTTGAGTGTCTTCTTGATGTTTCGTATGTCTAGAACTATATGGTAGGTATCCATGTAGGACTTTGGTGTCTTGAATCGTGCTAAGTGTTCAACATTGTGTTTCGTTGGACCAAGAGGTGTCTTGTGTGTTCCTCGGAACTATCTTGAGTTTCTCTGTTGTTAAGCATGCTAGTGTATTGTCTTAATGCTAGCGTGTGTGTGGTTTGTACCTTCCGTTTGGTTGATGGTAACTTGTGTTATCCATCGTTGTTGTTG
The DNA here is from genome assembly GCF_001879475.1 of Ipomoea nil. Classification (NCBI taxonomy): domain Eukaryota; kingdom Viridiplantae; phylum Streptophyta; class Magnoliopsida; order Solanales; family Convolvulaceae; genus Ipomoea; species Ipomoea nil. Next base: position 62,964 of record NW_017617489.1, read on the forward strand.
TGGGACTGTGACCCGTTCCTTGATAGAGTATGTTTCATATCTTCGTTGTGATCCATTGATTGATTCTTGTTTGTATGTGTGTGTGGCTTTTCCTGGATTGCACGATTAGTGGTATGGGACACTAGTCACCAAGGTATTGCAGCGGTCCTCGTGGTGGCCGTGACGTGATTATGAAGTTGTGGCCTTTGTGTAAGGTTCACGTTTTTGGGGGATAACATGTGTTATCCGGGCATGTGTTGGCGTGTACGGTACCTTGTGTACTATGAATTGGTGGTCTCGTTGGTGGTCGTTGGTGGGGGACGATGGTCCCGGGGAAAGAAGGTTGGACTTGGCTGTAGAGGGGTTCTGGAGGTAATGGTTGGAAGAAGATATAAGGTTGGTGGTAGCCATAAGGTTGGAACCGGGCATAAGGAAGGCATATGAACTCGTGATGGGTGATGTTACGAGGTCTTGTGTAGTCGTTGTTGTGGGTTCTCTTTCTTATGACGTGTGTAGTCACAAGGGCATGTGTTGCCATCGGTCTTGTCTTTATCCTTTGCGTTGTGGTTCACCTTTGTGGTTTGGGATGTGTCCCGTGTTATCTTTGTGAGTGATGAGTCTTTTGTTGACTGTTGATCTTGGCTTTTGGCTTATATACTTATGTATTCCGTTTCGAAAATGGTTTTACAACTTATATCTATCTATGTATGATATTTCACATGTATTGGTGGGTTACCAGCATTATCGCTGACCAGGCGTCGTCCCAATGCTTATCTTTGTATCTTTCAGGTGATGTTTAGACGAGCGCGATGTCTAGTGCCTGGTAGCTTAGTACCTTTATCCTTGTTTTGTGGCCTGTGCGCCAATGTAGTTTTAGACTGATGTCTTTGGGATAGATGTATACACTTCAAGATTGATCGCCGTAGCGTTTACTGTGTTTGGTAGACGTGGCGTAACACCCCGTTTGGATTTCTTTTATCCCGTTCTCGTTTTATCTTCCGCTGTGCTACTTTTGTTGTTTGATCTGCATGTGTTAAGGCTTTTTATCTAGCTTGTTTGGGGGGGGGGGGGGGTGTTACAGTTGGTATCAGAGCCTAGGTTTTGAGCCTAGGAAGAGTTAAATCTAGACTTTCTAAGTGGTTAAGTGTGTTTTGAGACCTCTAAGCGACCTTAAGAAGCTAAGTATTAGGCTTAGGACTCTAGGTTGTGCGATGAGGTTGTGAGTTCTCTTATCGTTTTCTGTTGTGTTATCTGTGCTTTGTTTTCCTTTTAGTTTTGGTTCTCTTTAGTTAAGGCACCAGGTAAGGGTGCGAGCCTTGAGTTTCCTCCCGTGGTCGTGCTTTTGCTGTAGAAGTCGAGGATGGCACCATCGAGACGTCGTGCAAAGTCTTCGGAAGCAGTCACCAGTGAACAGTTAACTACGTTCTACCCTCGGCAAGAAGCGGACTTGTGGTGGATGCTTGAAAGGCCAGCCTGTAGACAAGATCCGGAGTTCAGTTGAGAAGACCTGAAGGTTAAGTTACGTGAGCGGTTCTATCCTGCGCATGCCAAGGAGGCCTACCTTTGTGCAGCCGACCCTTCCTAGTTCAGCAAGTTCAAAAAGGAATCCGGGAGAAGCGTAAGAAGAAGCTTGACGAAAGCGTTTCACCTGTGGTTAGGAGTTTGACGGCTACTATTGTTGGATCAACAAGAAGCCTGCCAAGAGATGACTCTAAGAGAGGTAAGACTCCCCAACCAATTCGGAAGATCAAGGCTAAGGGAAGGCGCTCCGTTTGCAAGAAGTGTGGAAGTGACCACCCCGACGTCGACTGTCTTGGGAAACCGATGGAGTGCTTTGCTTGTGGCAAGAAAGGTCACCGGTCCTTTGAGTGCAAGGCTAAGAGGAAGACTTCAACGGACTCAACATTAACCTCGGCCAGGCAAGAACAACAGTTGTGAGACAGATGTAAGTGGGAATCGTGGAAGTGAGTTTTGTACCCTTTTGTTGCACCTCCCTTCGTCTTTGCGCCTTTCCTGCGTGTTAGCTTCGGGCATTAGCTTGTTTGAGTGTTGCCTTGCCCCTCGTAAATCTCTTCTTTCCTTTAGACAAACCCAATCATCCCTGTTTCCAAATGATCCTTTTCTTCTGAATTTGAGAATCCTTGACCCTCTTTAAGCCGCCTCTCTATCATCTTCTTGTCAAACCAATTGTCTCTTTCCGAGAAATCTTTCCTATCTCTTCGAGCGTCGTTCTCGTTTCCTTCTTAATTTGATTCTACACAAGATGACAACCTCGTTTTCCTAAGTTGTAATCTTGAAAATCTTGATTTCCGTCCTAACCTACGCTATTCTTTAGCCTAAATCTAGTACCCTTCGTTGGGATTTCCTTTCAATTGTTTCAAACCTCGTTCTTGTTCCTCTCTTTATTTGTCTCTGTTCAAGGTTACGACCTCATCTTCCCCAAAGTTATGACTTTGCGAATCTTGATCCCCTTCCTAATTATTGCTATCCTTGAGCTCAAATCGGATACCTTCCGTGGGGAAATTCTTTCAATCACTAAAACCCCGTTTTGATTCCTTACTCCTTGAGTTGTAACCTCGTTTACAATTCTCTTCTTCTTAATCAACATGGTTCTCGAATTGTTGAACCTAAACTCTTACCTTGATCGTCCCCTAAATCGAACCTCGTTCTTGTAGTCCCCGCTTCTAATGATTCTGTGCAAGGTGGCAACCTTATATCCTAAGTTGCAACTTTGATGACTTTGATCCTACTCCTATGTAACGTGGTCCTTGAGTTTCTGAACCCAAACCTTTCACTCTAATCCTTTCCGTTGAACCGCATCTCTTCTTGTGAGCCTTCTTTCCTCTGAGTTACCTTTCTCCTTTGCTATCGTTCCTGTTTGAACCTTTCATCCAGACCGGAGTTTTGAAGTCTCAAGCGTTGCCTTGTAGAGAGTTGGAAGTGGTGTGCTAATGCAAGTGTTAAGTCGGTAGCCTTCATCAAGTTCACCCTAGAGCCGGAGAGAAGGACATCTAACTCGCGTTTTGGATCTAGCAGTTGAAGCTTTTGTCAGAAGTGACAGATCAAGTTCAAGCAGATGCCGAGCTCAAGTTAAGTAGTGGGGGTACCTTGGTTCCTTTGGTTGAAGACGTCAGCGGAGATCAGTTGAAGATGCAACCCTGGTTCTGTGATCCCGAGTGATCTAGCTTAGAGTTCTTGTGGTGTCAGTTTCTGTTTGTGGCTTGTTCCTTAGCTGATCCGTCCCGTTTTGAGTTGATCGTTGGCTAGTTTGAGCAGGAGTTAGGCTCGGTGTGAAGTTAGCTTCCTTTCTGGTAAATCTTTTATCCATCACCTTACCTTTCTTCCTTGTATTACCTTTGTGAACCCTCAACTTATCTCTAAGTCTTGTCTCTCGTTTTGTTAACCGACGGTTTTGGTGTTGAACTTCGTTGTGACCAAACCTATCTATCTTGCTACCTTACTTTAAACCCTTGCTTTCTCTAACGTTGGTTAGTGGCGAATACCCTTGTTGCTTAAAACCTCGCTTGCAGCCCATCTCTTAAGCTTGTCATTCATTTCGCAAGCCGACCGTTTTGTTGTGGTAACTTGTTCTTCCCTCGTTTGCTGTTACCGCTTTGTTGTTGTCGCTTTTTGGTTGTGCTTAGTTTTCCTCTCTTGGGTGCCGTGGTGGTTAGTTTGTAGTTTGGCTAGTTGGTTTTGTTGCTTCGCTTTCATGTAGACGCAGTTCGTTGCTGTGCACCATCGGCTAGACCAGATCGAAGCTAGCTCGAGTCATCAAGGAGAAGCCGAGGAAGAGTCCGAGGAGTCAGAGAGCGAGTCTTTCCAGTAGTTGTGGCTACCTTGTTTGCCTTCTTCCTTGTAGTTGCTTTTCTTTAGGCATTGTCGCCGTTGTTGGTTGCTTGTTGTTGCTTTGTGCTTGCTTTGTTTGGAGCCTTGTGGCTTAGTTAGCTTTGTAGTGGTAGTGGTGTTTCGTGTTGGTTGTCTTGCTCTTAGTGTTTGGGTAGAAGTAGATGTTGGTGTTGAGAATAGAGTTTGTGATGCTCAATCTACTCATTGTTATGTTCTTGACAATTCTTGAATTGTTATGCCCTTTCCTTGTTTGAAATCCTTGTGGAACCTTTTGAGCTTGACCAAAAGGATTCGTTCTTGAATCTCTTGTCACAATGTTGTTTCTTACCACCGCTTGTTTCTAATTAGTCGTACCCAAGCTTCGGGGAGGAAGCTTCTTTGAAGGGGGAGAGGATGTGACACCCCAAAAATCCACATTCAATCCATGGATTAATTGAGTAATTAATCCTATTTTATTTGAGGAATTAATTCCTAAAATCCTGATTTTTAATACTCAAGGACTAGTATTTGACTAGTCAACCTTAAAGTTCTGTTGTACCTTGAGCTTTGAGGGGAGTTCCCTTGTTCCTTACACTTTCTAAAGGTTACTAGGGGTATCCTTGACTTTTCACCAAGAGTTAGTATTGTAACCTAACATAGAAAACTTCTTCATTTCATTCCTTACAATTCCTAGAAATTAGCTATGCCTTCTCTCTAGAAAAGAAGAGTAGCTTATTCTCCAAGCTAAGTTGAGACCCTTGTCAAGATTCCAAGATTTGCTACCAAGATTCAACCTTTCACCTATTTGGGCATCTAGGAGGGTAAGATCTAAGTCCATCTTGTGTTTTTGGTTTCATCTTAGTTGTCTTTTTCTTAAAGGTAGGATCTTTATGATCTTTTGGTTTAATCTTGAAGTGGGTTTGGAAAGTAAGCCTTGTGGGGAGCTTGTTGTGGTGTAAAGTGAAGTCTTTTGGTCTACAAGAGGTAACCCATGCTCTACAAAATCTATTTTTTTTACCTATATGTGATTTCTTGGATTCTACTTGTGCTTTGCTATGAAATGTGAGGGTTTATGCATTTGTCTTGTGATATTGCATATATAGAGCTTGTGTTTAGGGTTCTTTTGTGCCATTGCTTGGCATTTTCCATGGTTCAAGTCATTTTGTTGTTATGGGTGAGATTTGGCATGTTTTGGACTTGAATTTGTGTTTGTAGAAGAAAATCCCCGAAGAGATCTATTTGCACAGGAGTGTGTACCCGCGGGCGGAACGGCGGGGAGAGCCCTACTCGCCGCCCACCCGCAAGTACATAGGATTGTGGGTAGTGTACCCGCGGGCGGAACCACGGGTAGGGGCCTACCCGTGGGTCCACCCGCGGGGAACACAGTAGTGTTGTGATGGGATTTCTTCCCCGTGATTCGTTTGACTTGGTATTTGGTCTTTTGACTTCCCGTTGTCCTTTTGTGGAACTATTTGAGTGTCTTCTTGATGTTTCGTATGTCTAGAACTATATGGTAGGTATCCATGTAGGACTTTGGTGTCTTGAATCGTGCTAAGTGTTCAACATTGTGTTTCGTTGGACCAAGAGGTGTCTTGTGTGTTCCTCGGAACTATCTTGAGTTTCTCTGTTGTTAAGCATGCTAGTGTATTGTCTTAATGCTAGCGTGTGTGTGGTTTGTACCTTCCGTTTGGTTGATGGTAACTTGTGTTATCCATCGTTGTTGTTGTGGGACTGTGACCCGTTCCTTGATAGAGTATGTTTCATATCTTCGTTGTGATCCATTGATTGATTCTTGTTTGTATGTGTGTGTGGCTTTTCCTGGATTGCACGATTAGTGGTATGGGACACTAGTCACCAAGGTATTGCAGCGGTCCTCGTGGTGGCCGTGACGTGATTATGAAGTTGTGGCCTTTGTGTAAGGTTCACGTTTTTGGGGGATAACATGTGTTATCCGGGCATGTGTTGGCGTGTACGGTACCTTGTGTACTATGAATTGGTGGTCTCGTTGGTGGTCGTTGGTGGGGGACGACAGTCCCGGGGGAATAAGGTTGGACTTGGCTGTAGAGGGGTCCTGGAAGTAATGGTTGGAAGAAGATATAAGGTTGGGGGTAGCCATAAGGTTGGAACCAGGCATAAGGAAGGCATATCAACTCGTGATGGGTGATGTCACGAGGGCTTGTGTAGCTGTTGTTATAAGTTCTCTTTCTTGTGATGTGTGTAGTCACAAGGGCATGTGTTGCCATCGGTCTTGTTTTTATCCTTTGAGTTGTGGTTAACCTTTGTGGTTTGGGATGTGTCCCGTGTTGTCTTTGTAACTGATGAGTCTTGTGTTGACTGTTGATCTTGGCTTTCGACTTATATACTTATGTATTCCGTTTCGAAAATGGTTTTACAACTTATATCTATCTATGTATGATATTTCACATGTATTGGTGGGTTGCCAGCATTATCGCTGACCGGGCGTCGTCCCAATGTTTATCTTTGTATCTTTCAGGTGATGTTTAGACGAGCGTAATGTCTAGTGCTTGGTAGCTTAGTACCTTTATCCTTGTTTAGTGGCATGTGCGCCAATGTAGTTTTAGACTGATGTCTTTGGGATAGATGTAAACACTTGCAGATTGATCGCCGTAGCGTTTACTGTGTTTGGTAGACGTGGCGTAAAACCCTGTTTGGATTTCTTTTATCCAGTTCTCGTATTATCTTTCGCTGTGCTAGTTTTGTTGTTTGATCTGCATGTGTTAAGGCTTTTTATCTAGCTTGTTTGGGGGGTGGGGGTGTTACACACGGAGTTTTAAAATTCGATGCAGCAGTGTTGGTGGCACTGGACGTGATTAGTGTGGGCTTAGTGATCAAAGCACTAGATCACGGAAAATCATTGTATCTAGGAACCAAGAAGTGGTGGATATAGTGTATTGTTCTTGGATGATAATAGCAAGTGGAGTAGGAGGATTACATCACCTCTGAACCACTATAAATTGCCTTGTGTCATTTACTGCTTTATTTACTTACTGCTTCTTACTCGCTTATCACGTGGATATACTTGACACAATCACACAATGCTTATTTAATTATTCCGCTGCGTACAAGACTCTAACAATCTACTTAAGAGTTTTGGTTTCTCTATCGCCTCAACCATTGTTGTATTTGCGAAAACGGTTTAAAAGTCTATTCACCCCCCCCCCCCCTCTCTAGACTTTTACCATACCCCTTTGGGACCAACAATTGGTATCAGAGCACGTTGCCTATTTGGGTCAACCTTGTCTCTGACTGCTAGGTAGATCCATTTTACTAGTGTGTGATTGGATTATATTATTCTTTTCTCACGAGAAGATGAATAAAGATTTAGCTCAAAATTTATTTTTCTCAGTTGATAAATTTGATGATTGGAAAGTTCGTATGCAGGTTCATTTGTCGTCCTTACACGATGAAATGTGGGAAGTCATTTCCAAGGAATCGATTGAAATATTGAAAGTGAACACAACGTTTCTTCTATCACTGGATGCACCACAGTACGTACAAAAGCCAAAGACGGAATGGACATCAGATGATAGAAAAAGAAATAATCTTGACAACATTGCCAAAGATATTCTATTCAAAACCGTTGATGATACAATATTCCCAAAAATTCGAAAATGCACAACCGCGAAAGAAATTTAGGATACTCTCATCAAGATCGGTGAAGGCGATGAACAAGAGAAAGACCACAAGCTCACAATCGCCGTGAAGAAGTTCGAAGACTTCATGATGTTATCAAATGAATGCATCGTTGATATGGAAGCAAGAATGATTATAATTCTTGGAGAGTTTAATGATCTTGGCAAAGAAATTAGCCAAAAAGAAATTAATCTCAAGATCTTACGAGGCTTGCCATCCGCATGGGACATGAAAGTCACCGCCATGCGAGATCATAGGGATCTACGAACACTATCAACCGATAAGTTATTTAGTGATCTCAAGGCATATGAGTTCGAGATGAAAGCCAAATATGATGAAGAACATGAAGTTCGAATTCCAGCTCTATTAGCCGAACAACCGTCAACCTACAGGTCAGTAGATAATATTGATTTTATGACTGATGAACAGTTTGCTCTTTTTGTTAAAAAGTTTAGGAAATTCATGCGAAAAAGAGATAACAAATATTCATCACGAAGAAATCAAAATTTATCTCGTGGAAACAAAAATGGCGTATGGAAGCCGAATGAAGAAAAAAGTTGAAAAAATGAACGATCTATGCTATAACTGCCACAAACCCGGACATTTTAAAATAAATTGTCCATATCCGACTGTTAGCAAATATCAAGGCAAAAACATTGAATCTACATCAAATAAGTTCGAAAGAAAAAATCTGAGATTCAAACGCGACAAAAGAAAAGCTTTCATGAGCAATGAGCCGAATGAAGATGATGAGTCTGACGAATCGTCATCAAGCGATGAAAGCTCAAGTTCGGATAATGATACGGCGCTAGTATGCAAATCAATTGAGTTGAGTTCGAGTGAAAATTTTGTCTTATGGTCCTCAGAGTAGAGGAAGAACAGGTAACATCTAATTCTTTTACTTCAGTTAGTACTTCCTTTTCTCGTGAATCCGTTGTCAATCTAATGCGAGACTGTCAAGAGATCTTGGCCACTCATTCTCAACTCAAGGAGCACAATAATATTCTAATTCTTGAAAAAGAAGAAATGAATAAAAAGTTGCAAAATGCTTTACTTGAAGTGAGTAACTTGAAGAGTGAAAATATTTGTCTTCAAGAAGACTGTAAAGCTAGAGAGGTTAGAGAACTTAATCTAAGAGCTACCATTGCTACGTTTACAAATTCATCCAAAATAATGCATAAAATGGTAAGCATTCAAAAGCCATCAGGAGATAAGACCGGACTTGGTTATGACTCCACATGTTCTTAAACCCCTCCAAAACTGACTAATTTTGCTACTACTTTAAATAATAAAGTTCAAGTGGTAAAATTTGTTAAAAGTCAGGATAGCACAATGAAATGAGGACTTGGCTATAAAAAAATGTGAAATTGAATATTTCTAGGCCGAACCATTATAATATCACGGCTAAGCAACAAAAATTCAACAAGTACAAAAGATATGCCAATGAGTTAAGTGTAAAAAGAGCTCATAGGAAAGAGAAAATTTTTCCAAGGATATTATATCCCACTGAGCAAGATTGGTTGTGTGATTATAAACCATGGAACAAGTCCAGGTTTCATGCCTTTCATAGGCTAAAACAACAATCTACTTCCTAGGTGCTAAAGTACAAAAATGATTTTCAAAACCGGGCACCAAAAATATTTTATAGAGTCAATTTTAATTATTGAGTCTCAAATGGTTACAAACCACCTTATCTTAATTGAATAGGATCTAGGTGGGTTTGGTTACCAAAAATCACTAACAACAAAAGACCCAAGCAAGAATGGGTACCTAAAAATAATTAATATTTTTTGTAGGATGTTTGGTACATCGATAGTGGCTGCTCCCACCACTTGACGAGAAATAAATCATTTCTAGTGAATTTGTAGAAAATCGATCGACCAAAAGTGATTTTTGGAGGAAATAAAAATTGTGGAATTACCAAAGGAGTTGGTACGATTGAAAGAAATGGGATAAAAGTTGAAGATGTATCGTACGTGGAAGGATTGAAGTTCAACTTGGTGAGTACTATTCAATTTTGTGATAAAGGTTATCTTGTGAAATTTCCAAAGATAAGGGCCTAATAAAAAATGATAAAGGACCACGTTACATAGGAGTAGGATCAAAGTCATCAAAGTTGCAAAGAAAAATCTTGTTGAAGGTTTACCAAATATTGTCTTCAAGAACGACCAAGTGTGCGACGCATGCCAACGTGGAAAATAGATTAAATCGTCGTTCAAATCAAAGACGCAAGAGTCAACGTCAAGACCGCTAAGCTTACTACACATGGACTTATTTGGACCGGTTGATCCAATAAGTGTAATTGGTAAGAAATATACTCTTGTTGTTGTTGATGATTTTTCCAGGTACACTTGGACCGTGTTTATCAAGAAGAAGAGCGAAGTTGAGAAAGTGCTACCGAAGCTATTGAAGCAACTACAAAATGAGAAGGATATGAAAATATCAAAAATTTGAACCGATCGCGGGACCGAGTTCGTGAATAGCATGAATCAATCATTTTGCGATGCACAAGAAATTTCTCATCAATTATCTACCGCGAGAACGCCACAACAAAATGGCGTAGCCGAAAGAAGAAACCAGACGCTTAAAGAAGACGCACGAGTGATGATCAGTGTATCCGGTCTCCCGAAAAGATATTGGGCGGAAGCTATCAACACTGCTTTCTATATACAAAATAGAAGCATGATTCACAAGCAGTACAAGAAGACGCCATATGAATTATACAAAGGGAGAAAACCAATTATTAGCTATTTTCATATTTTTGGTTGCAAATGTTTTATTCATATTAATCATAAATTGCATCTAAAAGCTTTCGATAATGAGCGTGCAGATGAAGGAATTTTTCTAGGATATTCGACTACTAGCAAAGCATTTAAAATATTAAACAAAAGAACAATGGTGGTTGAAGAGTCCATACACGTGGTGTTTGATGAAAAATCGCACGTCAAAAATGTTGCATTGGACATGGAAGACATGCAAAAGGGTAACAGGTGTCAAATTGATTTTGGTGATATTAATGATACGTGTGAAGATAATATTTTGCAGGGTTTAGATGAACTGAAATCCAATTCTCTAGAAAATCCAATCTCTCATCCAAAAAGTGTTGGAGGCACAATTAATCATAATATTAATAGAGATGAGGTTGGAGATCCAATTAGAGATGAGGTTGGAGATCCAATTAGAGATGAGGTTGGAGATCTAGTTAGAGATCCAGTTGGAGATCTAGTTGGAGACCAAGGAATTAATGCTGAAATTCGAACAGATCCCTCCAATTCTCAACCAGCAAACCCATCCAGTATCATGTACCTATTTGAACCAGATTTGAGATGGCTCAAAAATCACCCTCCAGATTTAGTCATTGGAAATGTACGTGACGGCGTGAAGACAAGATCCTCAACCATGGAAGCATTGTTCACATGTTATTTATCTCAAATCGAACCAAAGGAAGTGGACGAAGCATTAAGTGATCCGAGTTGGATCGATGCCATGCAAGAGGAGCTTGATCAATTCAAAAGAAATGATGTTTGGGAACTTGTTCCAAGACCAACGAATCACAATGTTGTAAAAACAAAATGGGTCTTCCGGAACAAAGCAAACGAAGATGGCGTAATTGTTAGGAATAAAGCAAGGCTCGTTGCAAATGGATATTCGCAACAAGAATGAATAGATTTTGATGAAACCTTTGCACCCGTAGCAAGACTTTAAGCTATAAGAATTTTCCTAGCTTATGCAGCACACAAGGACTTCACTGTCTACCAAATGGACGTCAAGAGAGCATTCTTGAACGGATTACTTGAAGAAGAAGTTTATGTCAAACAACCCCCAGGTTTCGAGCTAAAAGGCGAATGTGACAAAGTCTACAAACTTAAAAAGGCATTGTATGGGTTAAAACAATCACCAAGAGCTTGGTATGATACCTTGTCAATGTTCTTGATAAGCTATGGATTCACCAAAGGCGAAGTTGACAAAACTCTCTTTAGAATTCAAGATGGTGATCATATTTTATTAGTGCAAATATATGTTGATGATATTATATTTGGAAGCACTAACAATTCTTTGTGTGAGAATTTTTCAAACCTTATGCAGAAAAGATTTGAAATGAGCATGATGGGTGAACTAAATTACATCTTGGGCTTAAAGGTTAAACAAATGAAAGAAGAAATTTTCATCAATCAAGCCAAGTACACCCGCGATGCGATCAAGAAGTTTGGCACTAATGGAAAATCATCAATTATGATTCCAATGAGTACATCATTAAGGCTAGACAAAGACGAAGATGGAAAGGATGTCGATCAAACGAAATGTAGAGGAATGATTGGTTCTCTCCTATATCTCACTGCAAGCCGGCTAGACATATCTTATGCTGTGGGAGTGTGTGCGAGATTCCAAGCAAATCCAAAAGAAAGCCACATCACCGCAACAAAGAAAATCATAAGATATCTAAAGGGAACGTTCAACGTAGGATTATGATATCCTAAAGGTATAGATTTTACTCTAACAGGTTTTTCAGATGCAGATTTTGCAGGTTGTAAAATAGACAGAAAAAGCACTTCCGGGACATGCCAGTTCTTGTGAGGAAGGCTTGTTTCTTGGTTTAGCAAAAAGCAAAATTACATCGCAACTAGTACCGCCGAGGCCGAATACATTGCTACAGGGAGTTGTTGTGCGCAAATATTATGGATGAAGCAACAATTGAAGGATTACGGAGTAAATTGTGATGACATTAGTATTTATTGTGATAATACTAGTGCAATCGCGATTACTCACAATCCGGTGCTTCACTCAAGAACCAAACATATCGACATTCGACATCACTTCATAAGGGATCATGTTGAAAAGAACGATCTAAAAATCGAGTATATTCCTACGGAGAACCAAGTTGCAGACATTCTCACAAAGCCTGTTGTGAAACGAGATATGCTACCTTAGGGCATGAATTGGGAATGATCGAATTGAGCTAAGTATCACTTTACTTAATTTCCTTATTTTAATTGATACGTGTGCTCAATTTAATTTATTTAGCACTTTTTGTTCATGTTTTTAGTTGAAAGTTACGTGAACAATTTTGCAACATGTGTTATCTATTTGTTTATATAGTTGCATGTGCTATTTTACGTGTAATTTTGTGCCATGCAAAATTAATTTGATAAATGTGCTATTTTTGTATATGTGTATTAATCTTCATGAATGATTTATTTACATGCCTAAACTGCTTCTTGAATGTTTTAATTTATTTGTGGCATGATAAATATTTGTTACGTGAATTTCATGTGGCATATGAGTTTTATTTGTGATATTTAAATTGCCATGCGAAAAAGCTTTTCAACATTGGTATCAAGTTATTTTTGGTTTCTAAAATTTGTTTTTGGGAAGAAATTACAAAATTTAATTATTTACCAAAATTTGTGCAAGTTTATATATGTATTACCGTGTGCGCGTATATATATATATATATATATATATATATATATATATATATATATATATATATATATATATATATATATATAGGGTCCGGATCAGGTGAGGACCTAATCTTACGTGAGGACGTAAGGACTAATCTAGACCATTAAATCAGAATGATGTATGGCTGAGATTAAAAGGAACAAATCACACGGATTAAGAAAATAAATCCCTTTAAAATATTAAAATATATAAATTTAGGGTAAATCAGTCTTATTAAAAGATGTGCATTCCTATACAAAATGTTGTGTATTCCTATACTGAGTGTTGTGCATCGATAACTTTATTATTGTGCATTCAAACCCCGCCAAAAAATCATGCAGTGGACATCCCAATGTCTTACGATGCACTGAACTATGTGCTATAATGCACAACTCTCTAGCCTATAGTGCACAACTTACAATACTAGGTTGCACAATCGTACTACCCAAGCATTTATACATATACACGACAATTCAAATATTGACAATATTATACTCAAAAGAACGAGCAAAAAAAAATAATAAATACTAATTAGTTTGCATGGGCGAACACTCAATCAATGATGAAGAAATCGCGGCTCCAAATTGCAACGGTGATGATCCAAGAAAATAGGAAACCAATTTGGCCAAGGATTACACATGCGTTCACACTTTAAAAAAAATCAAAAAAGACACTACTACCCCACTTTAACAAAAAAGATCAATCCATGTCATCTCAAGAACTCAAATCCGGGTCATCCAAATAAAAAAACAAGCGCACAAGATTAGTCCTCACGTCCTCACCTAAGATTAGGTCCTCACCTGATCCGGATCCTATATATATATATATATATATATATATATATATATATATATATATATATATATATATATATATATATATATATATATTTATATATATAGGGAAGGGTTTAGGTGCGGGTATAGCTTCCCGTGCGGTTGTGCGGTTAAATCTGAGCAGTTGATCAAATTTAGATCAACGACTCAAATCAATGAAAATAAAAAAAAAAAACGCGTGCCTAGAACAAAGAATTATAAGCTAAGGTGCACCTTAAGTGTTAGATCTTAATCACAAACTCACGCACTTTAAGTACAAAACCAACACACATTAACCACAACCTCACGCACATTAAGCACAAAACCACGCACTTTAAATATTAACTCACCGACTTTAAGTTTCAACAACTACTGACATTAAGTACAAAACTCACGCACATTATGTACAAAACCCACGCAAATTAAGCACAAACATCACGCACATTATGCACAAAACTCTCGCACTTTAAGTATTCATTCACAGACTTTATGTTTTAACAACTATTCACGTTAAGCACATCCCCACGCACATTAAGCACAAACCTCACGCACATTAAGCACAAAACACACGCAAATTAAGCACAAAACTCACGCACATTAATCACAGATCCGCTCACCTTAATTTTGACCTAGACGCAAAAATTACAAAATTTCCACCGCGTTTTTTTGTAAAACTTTGATAATCATGGATGTTGATTAAAGCGAGATGAATGACTCAGATTAAACTGCACAACCGCACCTGAAGCTCTCACCCGCACGAGAACCTAAATATATATATATATATATATATATATATATATATATATATATATATATATATATATAAATATATATATATATATATATATATATATATATATATATATATATATATGTATGTATATATTGTTTTTGGTAACTGAATCCCAAAAGACATTTGATACCAACAAAGTATTTAAAATTATTCTTAAATCGTGTGGTTGTTGTTATATTTAAAGAAAATTCAATTTCTAAAAAATTGAGATATTATCTGATATTATTTTGTGCGTAAAACCAGCTGTCCTTCGAGAACCCATCTCCTAAACCGATTCTCCAACGTAGCCTCCTCTCAAACCTCCTCTCATAACTCTCTCCAAATCAAATCCAAAACCTCCTTTCCTACTCTATCTCTACCTTATGTGTCCTTTCAGAAATCTATTACGTGCTTAAAGAGATTTCTAAAAAATTGTGATCATTAAATACTCCTGTTTGATAATGATTACATTCTCTCTCTCCTGACTCACCCTCACTAAAAAGACACATCTATCCTTAAGAGTCACATTTGGAACCCTTACACAAAAGGACTTAATCATCCATACACCTCCATCTCTCGTCCAACCGAGAAAAATCCTCTAAAACCCTCTCTCATACAAAACACTTCATCTTCCCTACCAAAAGAAAATCTCAGATCATTCAAAAAGCCTAAAATTCTCTCTGAACCGAATCAAGCATCATCCATGTTGATCACAAGAACGCAAGCAGAACAACCCAAGGATCTAACCGTGCTTGTAAGACAACTCACAATGGGAATGGTTCTCAACGAAGAATATTTTATGAATGGAGCTCAAGACAAAGTTCTAGCAGTAAAGATCCTCCAAGCATTGAAGAACTGTGGACTTTATGATTTTCTCACCTACAAATATTCTAGAGCCTTTGAAGAAGATGTAGTAGATTTCTACCTACATGCAAACGTGAAGAATGGCCGAATTTTATCTATTGTTGGCGGAACAAATGTTGAAATCTCTGAGGAAGACATGAAAGATTGTTTCAACTTTACAAACTCTCAAATATTCGCAGATACTCATCACTACGATCTTCAAAATTTCTGGAATGAAATTCGAGGTCCAAATGCACCAAAAATACCGAGTACATGCGATGAGAAAAGCCTTCTGAAACCAGAATACGTGATGTTGCTGGATGTAATTTACAAAGCCCTGGATAACAAATTGGGAACTTTGGATAGTTAATCATCTCCATATATTTGTTTGATGAATGGAATCAGGAGCGGAATCAAGTTCAATTGGGGGAATTATATTTTCACCAAAATTATAGGCTTTATTCTTGCCGTAAAGCCAGTTGGAAGACCACTCGAAGGATATCACTTTCTTCAAGGTGTTGGCTATGGACTTGTCATTGGAGAAATTTTGAGGATGAAGAGAATTCCTTTGAGAAAACACAAAAGTGTTGGAATCTACAGAATTCAATTCAGGAAATTTGCAATAGACTATGGGAAGAAGTGTCAAAAGAAAAAGTCATCAAAAGGAGGAGCTTCTGCGAGCACAAAAACACCACAATCAAAAGGGTTGCAAATCAGAAGCAACAGGGCCGCCTCGACAACTAGCAATTTCATGGGATCCAGTAACCCAACCATCAGAGAACAAGAAGCTACGAGCACAGCCATGACGATAATACCGTTCCAAGGAGTGATTGAGAATGAAGCTCATAATGTTTGCCATCCGGGATTGCTGACCGAACCGATGGAGGACACAACATAGATGGAATTAGTAGGAGTTGAAGTGCGAGTCTCCAACGAGTTGCAAAGAAGAATTTTGAGCCAATCAACAGGTGAAGCAAGTGTTGGGCCGGTAGTGTTCAACACTATCCAAGATGATCCATAATTGATGAACGAGAAGGTTTGAGTTCAAGTATGGAAAAAAATGGCGAATTTAGAAATATCATTCTTTCATCCAGAAAGCCACTTCAGAGTTGATAGGAAGTGAATAATTGGCCTTGGAGTGGTGCTGAACAGATTTTATACTTCAGGCACTCAACATGAATATAGATCAAGTTTACAAATCAAAACTTGAAGAAAAGGCTGCAAGAGGAAAAGTTGTTGCAAATATGGCCAAAGAGAACGTAAATCAAATTTCACCTGTTCAACTGGAAAAGATAAATGAAGCTCGGCTTCAAATTGCTTTGCAACAATCCGTTGTGGACACTCACCACCGTCCAGGTGAAACATCTCTTAATCTTGCTAATGAATTTCTTGATGCATTAAGAGAAAGAAATGAAGAAGAAGAAGAAAATATTTCACCTGTGTGTGCACCTGTGTTATATACTGCTGATGATGAACAAACTACTACTATTGTGAGTGTTGATTTAAATTTGGTCAATATTTCTGCCAATAAGGTCGAAAGACAGACAAATGTTGAATCAAATGATGGCCAAATTTTGAGGAATGCTGATGGTCCACAAGTAGAATTAAATGACTCTGCTAGAGTTGATGTTGACGGTGTAAGAGAAGAAACACGTGAAGAGATAAGAGAAGAGATTGAAGAAGAGGTTGAAGAAGAAGTAAGAGTACAAGTTTTGAATGAGGATAGAGAATTAATTGGGGGGGGGGGGGGAACAATTAAATAAAGTTGCAGTAAATTATACGATTGTCTCAGTCAAAACTACTGCAAACTTTCAATCCCCACTATAAGACAAACCATTGCCTAAACAACCTATTCTCTCAAATCCAAGTTTCTCTCAAGATATTGACAATTATCAAGGAGAAGAAGAGGTCAGTACAGAAGGGGAGAACCGTGAAATAGAAGCCAGTTGTCAAGAAAATACCACCATGGCCGAATCATCTGAAGGAAGAAGACAGCAACTTGTGGAAAGTCCAGTTCTAGCAGATTCAAGAAGGAAGTTTCTCAGATCCTTACATAATTTAAACTGGACAACACACCACCGGCCTGAAGAAGATGAATATGACATTTTGACAACTTTGTTTGCCAAAGTATCCGAATCAGGTGATACAATTTGCCACAAGATCGGGACTACTTTGAGACATCAAGGACATTTTGTAACACCCCGAAATTTTGAAACTTTTAAAGCTTATATAATAGAGGTAATTTCTCATAAACAGAGTAATACTAATCACAAGTGTACAGGGTGCTATGCCACATTTGAGCTGGAGAACTCAGATGCATAGGCTAAACTTACTAATATCCTCAATACATTATTATGGCACGCAGGCCGAAAGGAAAGACTATCTATCTAATCCACGATCTTCTAGCGCGCTCTGGGATCTACTCGTCTGTGCCTGAATGCCAAATATATCTTGTAACACCCCAGATTTTCAAGAACATTTAAAACTTATATAACAAGGATAACATCTCACTAAATCCCAATGTATCACATAAGCGTACGGGGTGTTATGCCACACCTGGGCTAGAGAACCCGGGTACACAGGCTATCTAACTAATATTCTCCGAAATGTAAATGCATAACATGGCACGCAGGCCGAAGGGGAAACTACTCTACTTCTACGCTCCAGTCTAGCGCGCTCCGGTGCTCTAATCCTCTGTGCCTGAAAGCCAAATATATCTGTTCAGCGAGAGATGCTGGTAACCCACTCCAACACGTTGAAATACAATACATATAGATATATATAGGTATACGAAAACCATTTTGAGCATGAAGAAATATCCTACGAACTCTAGCTTTTAAAACCGGGAATGACTCGACAGATAAGGCTAGACACAAGCAACAGTTATAACAAGCGTATACAATCCACAACAGGCAAGACAGATGAAGCTGAGCATAATTAATAATCATAACCCAACATAAACAATCCCCAGCATAAATCCCATAGTCACATCCCCCAAGATACTCATAATCACAACTCATCCATATCTCATCACATAGCACACTTTGTTGGCGCCACAGGACCAATCGCATGGCCATACATGAGGGTCAGCGCATATAGCTCTGACACGGCCCCGCAGCACCCTGCCCCGTATCGCAACACGGAGGGGTCGATCACAACCGACCGATGAACCGCAGCTCATCATAGTTTGATCGCAACCAAACAGTGGACCGCAGCCCAAGAGTATGTCATCTAACCGCATCCAGGAAAGTATGAACCGCAGCTCATGTAGAAACGTTTGATCGCAACCAAACGGTGGACCGCAGCCCAAGAGTGTAAATCTGACCGCAGCCAGCTTCTGAACCGCAACTCAGGAATAACCAATCCGATCGCAACCGAATTGGGGTATCATGCACACATAACACATAGCAAGCACATGCAACCCACATTAACACATTGGGAAGGGGGAGAAAGCGTATAACGAAACCTATGCGTGATCCTTCTGTTGGTCCCAAAAGAGGTAAGGTGAAAGTCTAGACGGGGGGGGGGGGGGGTGAATAGACTTTGAAACTTTTCGCACAATATAACAAAAGGTAAGCCAGAGATAAACCAAGACTCTTAACTAGATTGTTAGAGTCCGGTGCACAGCGGAATTAAATAAACGATACGGTGTGTGTGTAGATCGTGTCAAGATTATTGACGTGAGAAGCAAGCAAGAGCAGTAAGTAAAGAAAGCAGTAAAGAACACAAGGCAATTTATAGTGGTTCGCGAGGTGATGTAATCCTCCTACTCCACTTGTTCTTTTCTCCAAGAGCCAATTCACTATATCCACCACTTCTAGGTTCCAAGATACAATGAAATTCCGTGATCTAGTGCTTTGATCACCAAGCCCACACTAATCACGCCCAGTGCCTCCGACACTGCTGCTTCGGGTTTCACGTCGCCGCGTTACTTTCCCAGGATTTCACAACTCCGTGCTACTTTCCCCCCGTCTTCTACGATTCGGTAGAAACGTATCTTCCGTGATCTGGTGCTTTGATCACCAAGCCCACACCAATCACGCCCAATGTCTTCCCGACACTGTTGCTTCGGATCTCACAACTCCATGTGACAATCCAGGATTTCACAACTCCGTGTTACTTTCCTCCTTTCCCTTGTTTTGCTCCAAAACAAGTTTTGCCTTGCTTCCAACTTTGAGATTCTGTAGATGATCTTCGTTGATGCGCTGAATCTCTTGAAGTTGATGAAGATTTCAACACTCTTGGATATTTCTTTTCTAAGCTCTGTATCACTCTGAGTGTTTATCTCACAAAAGATATATCAATTTAAGCTTCTGAGATGGAAAGCTTTCTTTGAATTTTGTATGCTCTGTTTAGCTCTGTATTCTTGCTTCTTGCTATTTGCTTCTGCTTTCCTCAGCTTCAATCTTCATCTATTTATAGCTGGTAATGAGAATCCGTCCGTTGGAAAGAAACGGTCTCATTTTCGAATTTTGCTTAGCTGTATAGCCTTTTGTCAGAAGATAAGATAACGTTGCAGATCTTGTCAGATATTTCAAATTGAGCTTGAGGTTTCAGCGAAAATGGCGTCCCATGAATCTCCATCTGGTGTAGATCACGCCTCTTGGGATTTTTATCTTCAAAATATATTCTCCAATATAATCCCTTACTAGTTAGACTAGTATTTTTGCTTCTGCAACTTCTTCTAATATCTTCCTCTGTACTTCGCGTGTCTGGGTCTGTAGACTGCTTCCAGACTTCATCTCTTCAATTGACTTGGAAATCTCTTCCCTTGTGAAACTTCATCCCTTTCTATTTTGGGAAATGAAATCTCTATCCCTTGCTAGATTTGTCAATTGAATTCTCATTCCTTACTTGATTTGGAATTGCAATCTCATCCCTTGCAATCTATATCTCCAATTGAATTGAAGCCTTGTAAATCTCATCCTTCAAATTGATTTCCCTATACCAATTTGAACTTCAATTCTTCTGATGAAATTACATCCCTATTTCAATTTCGGGGTTCTAAAGCCTTGTAAATCTCATCCTTCAAATTGATTTCCCTGTACCAATTTGAACTTCAATTCTTCTGATGAAATTGCATCCCTATTTCAATTTCGGGGTTCTAATTTGTTTGGGATACCAATTTGAGAAACTGCATATTCTTCTGATGAAATTGCATCCCTATTTCAATTTCGGGGTTCTAATTTGTTTGGGATACCAATTTGAGAAACTGCATCCCTTCTCTTGTAAACTTCATCCCTTAGTCAATTTGGAAATCTCATTCCCTTTGACTTTGCAAATTGCATCCCTTGAAATCTCCCTTCTCTTGTAAACTTTGCATCCCATAGTCAAATTGGAAATCTCATCCCATTGACTTGCAAATTGTATCCCTTCGGCCAAACCATCGCCTCTTACTTGATCAGATGGAATTTTAACTTGGCTTCTTTAAAATATGTGGGATGTGAGATTCGAACCTGTGACCTTGTACATAATATTTCAAGCTTCTACCATCTCATCCATACAGCCTATTGGTTATCTTCTTGTTCCACTTGGTGTACTCCTTTCTTTCCATAGATGCTTGATCTTCAAGATAGCTTCATGCATACTTCAAGTCACGTTCTTTCTTCTTCGGGATTTCTTGAGGGATTTTCTCAAATTTCATACGCATACATCTTCCTCTTCTGTTTACCATTTTCTCTTGACAAATTCTTGATTTTTGGCTTGATATCTTCTTCATCCATTTCCTCAACTAATGAATTTATTTTTCCCTTTCTTGGTCTAAGACTCGACTAGTCTAATAAAATAAAATTGGGGATCTACGAATTACAATATGGCTTATCAAAATCTATTACAATTTATTCCTAACAATTTCCGCCCTTTTGATAATGCCATAACCTATACTCAAACATTGGCTTTAAGTCTTTGAAAAATATTTTTATTTTTACTCAATTTTATTTCGACAAAGCCAAGATGAGTTTGACAAAAATAATTCTAGGGAAAATAAAACTTTGTGAATTAATTTAGACAAGTCCTATACGCATCCTTGATTAATTTTTAATCAATTTTTATCTTTATCAAAATTTTGCATGCGTTTAACAACTCTTGTCTTTTGATTCACCAACTAATTACATGATAGCCAAAAAATAAATTATAAACAGACTAAGATCAGACCAAGGGAATTTTTATTCATATTAGTCGAAAGAGGAAATATTGTAGCTGGCCAAAATCATAGAAATTTAAAACGTCATATTTCTTGTGGAATTTATGCTTGATTTACCTTCTGGGTTTCTTGACTCCCATATCTGCTTTCAATATATCCTTGATATGTTCTCTCATCTTGCAGATATCATTCTTGAACTTTTCACATTCAAACTTCTTAGTCACATTCCCTGCCATGTAATGTCCAAAGGCCTCTTTAATGTTGGTGCCCGGAAGAGCTCCGGTTTCCCACCAAATTATGCATTCTTCAAAACTTCTTTGGAATCCCAGACTTTCACCATTATTCTTGGTATAGTCTCTGAGCTCATACCACATTTCGGTTTGCTTTCGTTTCGCTTCTTCTTCTTTATTCTTGTCCGAAATCCATTTAGCTTGATCAGCTTTTGGCCATCTTTTCACCATAGCCGGCACATTTTCGGATGTCCAGACTTTCTGCGGTGTTAAGGTTCCTTTTGAGCATTCGAACCAATCTCGAGTTTCGGCCACTTTTGATGAACTTGATCCAAGACTCGGATTTGCAAATTGAGCGAAACCAACTTGGGATTGTTGACCACGTCCTCGTCCACGGCCTTTCGTAGGTGCGGCGATCTGAGCTGGTTGTTGTGACTGATTTCCAATGATGAATTCATGTTGTTGTAAAGCCAGATGATTGAGAATTTCTTCCCCCCTTATGGCATTATCAATCAAAAAGCCAAGGGATTTGGAATCTTGCTCTTGATTGGCTTTAACAATCTTAACTCCATCATGTGTTTTGAGAGAAACATCCTGCAAAACAGACAATTTATTAGCCATGGAGGATAATTCCACCTCAAGGTGATTTATCCTTGTTTCTTGATCTTGTATGGCTTTGATTTGTCTCATGTGTCTTTCACTGTTGATTTTCTCTGTGGCTTCTCGTTCCTTCTTCATCAGCTGGATGATCTCCAATAAACCTTCAGTGAGATCTCCTTTCAAATGTCGTTCGGCTCTTTCAATTTTTGTCTGCAAAGTGTTTTGATACTCCAACAACTCCTTCAAATTTGTTCGTGTGTTCTCAAAATGTTGTAGAGAGAGATGTCCTTGCTCGGTGAGAGTTGTTCCAATTTTCTGACACACCATATCACTTGATTCAGTGACTTTTGCAAACAAAGAAACCAATAAATCATCTTCATCTTCTTCTCGGGTTCGGCCTCCTTGCATATTCAAAGAGTGTAAACTCTTGAATAAATTTCTTCTTGAATCTCCAAGAACCGGATTTTCGGTGAGTTGCAAATTCTCTTCTGGTGATTCGGCTTCTTCAAGATGATTTTCCACTTCTTCTTCAATTACCTCTGTTCTTGAAATAAGCTCTGCATTTAAAGTAGCTTCCAGAGAGGTATTTTGAAGTGACAATATAGAGGTCTTATTGTGTACTGGCACTTCATGTGAATATTCCCCCCCAATTGATGGTCTGATTTCACCATCAATTTGGTCTCTAAATTCATCCCTTGTAGGGTCCATAGCATTTATATCAATGTTGGTGGGGGTCACATTTGATATCAAAAGTTCAGCACAGTGAACTCTAACAGGAATAGACTCATGCGTTTCAGAAGCTGAAATTGGTACCTCAACAAGTGTACTTCCTTCATTCGCCCTTTCTCCAAAGTTTTCAAGAATCATTGGCTATATTAATTGAAGTATCACCTGGATGTCCATGAGTGTCATTCCACGATCTATGTAGAGCAATCTGTAACATCATTTCATTCTCTTTTTCAAGATCATTGGGAGAGATTTGATTGGCGGCTTCTTGAGATGCTGTGGCCACTCCCTTTCCTTTACTGTTCTTTTCTTGAAGCTTCAGCCTATAAACTTGATTTGCATCCATGTTTAATGCTTCAAGCATTGAGTCAGTTCCTAGCCATTCAAAAGCTAATTCCTCACTTTGTATTAACTCAGAATTAACTTTGGAGACGAAAGAATGATATTTTTCAAGTCTCCATTCCTTCCATGCTTGAACTCGGTTTAATTCCTTCATCAGTTTCGGATCATCTCGAGTTTGTGTTTTGTCGAACACAATGGGTTCAACATTGACTTCAACTGCAGATTGATTCGAGATTCTCCTTTGCAAATCATTTGAAACTTGCACTTCAACTCCTGCAAATTCCATTCCGGGTAGTGTCTTCTTCTTCCATTGGCATCACGGGTATCTCAACTTCATGAGCTTCGGATTCTGCTACTTCTTGAGATGGAATAAGTGCTATAGCCGAGCTTACGGCTTCTTGATCTCTGTTGCTTGGGTTGCTCGATCCCATGTGTGCACTTCCTGCAGATTGAGTTTTACTGTTTCTCCTTCGAGAACTCTGTGGTGTACTGGTAGAACCACCTCCTTCTGATCCTTTGCGTCGATTTGTCTTTTTGCCATAGTCAGGTCCAAATTTTCTGAAAAGAGTTCTGTATATTCCAACATTTTTGTGTCTTCTGAGAGGCACATTCTTCTTTCTCAGAATTTCTCCAACAATGAGTCCATACCCAACTTTATGCAAAAAGTGATTTCCTTCAAGTGGTCTGCCATGGGGTTTTGCATTGTTTACAAAGAACAGTAGCCGGTTGATGATGTATTTTGTCCAGTTGAATTTTATTCCTTGCATGATTCCATTCATCAGACTCACAGATGTTCCAGATAAATCATCCACACTTCCAAGCTTGTTGTCCAGAATCTTGTACATCATCTCAATGAGCATATCATATTCCGGTTTCAGCACATTCTTCGGCATGGTTGAGTCGTGAATCACAGGTGCTTTTGGACCACGAATTTCGTTCCAGAATTGTTGAGAGTTATAATGATGAGCTTCTGGCATAAGTTCTGAATCAGGAAAATTGAAGCACTCCTTGATGTCTTTTTCACAGATTTGAACATCTGTTCTTCCAACTTTAGAGTGAATCACGTTGTTCTTCACACAGTGGCATGCAAATAGAACTCGGTCACATCTGTTTCAAAAACTCCAACATATTTGTAGGTGAAGAAATCGTATAGTCCACAGTCCTTCAAAGCATTGAGAATCTTCTTTGCTAATTCTTTGTCGACGGCTCCAAACATGAAAAACTCCGGATTGAGTGTCATCCCATCGATCAATTGTTGCTGTAGAGTAAGCAGATTTTTGGGTTGCATGGCTTTGGTTCCAAACATGCTGTTCGCCGGTGAGATTGAGAGCTTGAGAGAAAAAGATTTCTGATCTTGGTAGAACTGGAAAAATTTTGGCTGAGAGGAATACGAAAGGTTTCGTATGGTTTAAGAAGGATTATCGAAGAGGTATAAATCTCAGATAGAAATCTCAATTGAGACCCTTAGAATAGGTGTGGTGACAAGACACTTGTAAGGGTGGAGGTGTCTTTTGGTTAAGGTGTTACTAGGAGAGAGAAAAAGGTTATCATTAGCAGACAAGGGCATTAAATGCCTCACAGTCTCTTAGGTACTCTATATATGTAAGGTGTATAGAGTAAGATGATTATGAATGGACACCTCTGATTATTTTTGAAGATGTGAGAGAGAGGTTGGATTTGGAGAGGATTTGATTTACGAGAGAGGGTGAGATTTTTGTGGGATGTAATTTATGAGTGGGAGATCAGGAGGTGTAGATTTGAAAGGTGAAGAGTTTTAATGGGATTGGGTTTATGGGGTAGAGGTTTAAGGGGTGGAGGTTTTTAATCCAATCTGATCTCTTCCTTCTTTATCTCAAAAAGAACGTTAGATGTATCATATAAATATAATCACACACAAATTACACATAATTTCGGAAATCTCACATATAATTACACAAAATTCTGAAACATATATGAATATTAAAAGAAATTAAATCACATTCATATATAAACATGCATACATACGGTAAACTCCTAGTCAACATAATCATAGATTTAGGAAATTAGACAAATTTTAATTAAACACCAAAATTAAACACACATATATACGGTAGATTCTAAAACACATTTTTAGTCAAAAATATTTAGAAACTAACAAATTATTTTAGATACCAATTAACATAAACTAATTAAAAACATTTAGTAATTAAATTATAACACACATATTGGTACGACAATTTTAATATAAACAATTAAATCATACATGTCCCATATTATGCTATAGTTAAAATTAAAACACATAATCATGCGATTAAAATAAATAAACACAGATTTTCGAAAAAGAATTGCATGGCACATATTTTCACGTTAAAATTTACATGCAATTTTATAAGTAGATACTAAACACATTGAACTAAATTATTCATGCAATTTTCGAATAAATATATAAACGTATATAAAAAAAAATATATGAGCACAAGTATCAATTTAAATCATGAGATTAAGTCCAGTGATACTTAGCTCATTTCAAGCATTCCCAACTCATGCCTTAAGGTAGAAAATCTCGTTTCGCATAAAGGCTTCGTGAGAATATCTGCAACTTGGTTCTCCGTAGGGATATACTCGATTTTTAGATCTTTCTTTTCAACATGATCCCTTATGAAATGATGTCGTATGTCGATATGTTTGGTTCTTGAGTGAAGCACTGGATTGTGGGTGATAGCGATTGCACTTGTATTGTCTCAAAATATGCTAACATCGTCGCAATTCACTCCATAATCCTTCAATTGTTGCTTCATCCACAAAATTTGAGCACAACAACTTCCTGCAGCAATGTATTCAGCCTCGGCGGTACTAGTTGCGATGGAATTTTGCTTTTTGCTAAACCAAGAAACAAGCCTTCCTCCCAAGAATTGACACGTTCCGGAGGTGCTTTTTCTGTCTATTTTACAACCTCCAAAATCCGCATCTAAAAAACCAGTTAACGTAAAATCTGTACCTTTAGGATACCACAATCCAACATTGATTGTGCCCTTCAAGTATCTTATGATTTTCTTTGTTGCGGTGAGGTGGCTTTCTTTTGGATTTGCTTGGAATCTTGCACACACTCCCACAACATAAGAAATGTCCGGCCTGCTTGCAGTGAGGTATAGTAGTGAACCAATCATTCCTCTATACTTCGTTTGTTCGAAATCTTTTCCATCTTCGTCTTTGTCTAGCCTTATTGATGTACTCATAGGAATTTTGATTGATGATTTTCTATCAAGGCCAAACTTCTTTATCAAGTCACGGGTGTACTTTGCTTGATTGATGAATATTCCTTCCTTCAATTGTTTGACTTGTAAGCCCAAGAAATAATTCAATTCACCCATCATGCTCATTTCGAATTTATTCTGCATAAGCTTCGAAAATTTCTCACACAAAGAATTGTTAGTGCTTCCAAAAATAATATCATCAACATATATTTGCACTAATAAAATATGATCACCATCTTGAATTCTAAAGAGCGTTTTGTCAACAAGGCCTTTGGTGAATCCACAGCTTATCAAGAACATTGACAAGGTATCATACCAAGCTCTAGGTGCTTGTTTCAACCCATACAATGCCTTTTTAAGTTTGTAGACTTTATCACCTTCGCCTTTTACCTCAAAACCTGGGGGTTGTTCGACATAAACTTCTTCTTCGAGTAGTCCATTCAAGAATGCGCTTTTCACGTCCATTTGATAAATGGTGAAATCTTTGTGTGCGGCATAGGCTAGAAAAATCCTTATAGCTTCGAGTCTGGCTACCGGTGCAAAGGTTTCATCAAAATCTATTCCTTCTTCTTGAGAGTATCCTTTTGCAACGAGCCTTGCTTTATTCCTAACAATCACGCCTTCTTCGTTTGCTTTGTTCCGGAAGACCCATTTAGTTCCTACAACATTGTGGTTCATTGGTCTTGGAACAAGTTCCCAAACGTCATTTCTTTTGAATTGATCGAGTTCCTCTTGCATGGCGTCAATCCAACTTGGATCATTTAGAGCTTCGTCCACTTCTTTTGGTTCAATCTGTGATAGATTACATGTGAACAATGCTTCCATGGTAGATGATCTTGTTTTCACGCCATCGCGAACATTTCCGATCACTAATTCTGGTGGGTGATTTTTGAGCCATCTTAAGTCTGGTTCAAATGGGTGCATGGTACTGGGTGGATTTACTGACTGAGAAGAGGTAGCACTGGTTCGAATTTCTGCTTCATTTTGTAGATTTCCAACTTCTCCAGTAATTGCATCCAAGGGCTGACTTGCAATTTCCACTTCAACTGCATCCCTGGGTTGATTTGCAATTTCAATACCAATTGCATCCCGCACTTCATTTCTTACTGGATGATGGATGGGATTTTCTAGAGAATTAATTTCCAACTCATCCATTCCCTGCAAAATATTTTCTTCACACGTATCATCAGTATCACAAAAATCAATATGACACTTGTTACCATTTTGCTCAATATTTTCGCCTTTTTCGTCCAGAGCATCAATATTGACGTGTGATTTTTCATCAAATACCGCGTGTATGGATTCTTCAACCACCATTGTTCTTTTGTTCAACACTCTGAATGCTTTGCTGGTAGTCGAATATCCTAGAAAAATTCCTTCATCTGCACGCTCATCAAAAGCTTTTAGATGCAATTTATCATTAATATGAATAAAGCACTTGCATCCAAAAATATGAAAATAACCAATATTTGGTTTTCTCCCTTTATATAGCTCATATGGCGTCTTGCTATACTGCTTATGGATCATGCTTCGATTTTGCGTATAGCAAGCGGTGTTGATAGCTTCCGCCCAATATCTTTTCGGGAGACCGGCTGCACTAATCATCACTCGTGCGGCTTCTTTAAGCGTCTGGTTTCTTCTTTCGGCAACACCGTTTTGTTGTGGTGTTCTAGCGGCAGATAATTGATGAGAAATTCCATGTGAATTGCAAAAAGCTTGTATAACTCCATTCACGAACTCGGTTCCGCGATCGGTTCGGATTTTTGATATTTGCAATTCTTTCTCATTTTGTAGTTGCTTCAACAGCTTCGGCAACACTTGTTCAACTTCATTTTTCTTCTTGAGAAACACGGTCCAAGTGTACCTGGAAAAATCATCAACAACAACAAGAGTATATTTCTTACCACTTACACTTATTGGATCAACCGGTCCAAATAAGTCCATGTGTAGCAAGCTTAGCGGTCTTGATGTTGATTCGTGCGTCTTAGACTTGAATGATGATTTGATTTGCTTTCTGCGTTGGCATGCATCACACACTTGGTCCTTCTTGAAGATAATACTTGGTAGTCCTTCAACTAGATTTTTCTTTGCAAGCTGATTGATGGTCTTGAAGTTTAAATGGTTGAGCTTTCTGTGCCATTCCCAATTTGCTTCATTCGAATTTCTGGCCATTAAGCATACTGAATCTTTGCTTGTGCTCCAATCAACAACATACATATTCTTTCGCCTTTTTCCAGTGAGCACAACTTCATTTGAGAGCTCATTTTTGATTAGGCACTTATTTTTGGAAAATTCCACAAGATAGCCTTTGTCACAAAATTGACTAGTGCTCAACAAATTGAATTTTAGGCCTTCAACAAATGAAACATCTTCGATCTTCAAACCATTTCTTTCAATTGTACCATCTCCTTTTGTAGTTCCATAATTTTGATTTCCTCCAAATATAACTTTTGGTCCATCGATTTTCTTGAAATTCACTAGACAAGATTTATTTCTAGTCATGTGGCGTGAGCAACCACTGTCGATGTACCAAACATCCTACAAAAAAGATTAGTTGGTTTTAGGTACCCATACTTGCTTGGGTCCTTTGCTGTTAGTAATTTTTGGTAACCAAACCCACCTTGATCCTATTGAATCAAGATAAGGCGGTTTGTAACCATTTGAAACACGATAATCATAATTAACTTTTGAAAATATTTTTGGCGCCGGGTTTTGAAAAACATTTTTATATCTAGGCACCTGGGAAGAGGATTGTTGCTTTGGTCTATAGGAAGCACTTAAACAAGATTTACACAACCAATCCTTTTGAGTGGAATAAAATCTTCCATCTCTATTTCTAGAAAAGCTTCCCTCTTTTCTAAAAATTCTTTTTGCACTTGACTCTTTGGCATATCTTTGCTTGAAGAATTTTTGTTGTTTTGCCGTGTAATTGAACTGTTTTGGCCTTTCAACATTCAACTTTGCTTTTGTTTGATAGCCAAGTCCTTGTCTCTTTGTGCTATACTGACTTTTAACAAATTTTACTACTTGCACTTTATTGTTTAAAGGAGTAGTAAGATTAGTCAGTTTCGGAGGGGTTTGAGAACATGTGGAGTCATAACCGATTCCGGTTCTATCTCCTGATGGCTTTTGCATGTTTACCATTTTATCCATAATTTTGGACGAATTAGTAAACGTAGCAATGGTAGCCCGAAGGTTATGTTCTCTAACCTCTCTTGATTTACACTCTTCTTGAAGTTGAATATTTTCACTCTTCATGTTACTCACTTCAAGTAAAGCATCTTGCAATTTTTTATTCATCTCTTCTTTTTCAAGAATTAGAATTTTATTGCGCTCCTTGAGTTGAGGATGAGTGAGCATAATCTCTTGACAATCTCGCATTATGTTGTCAATAGATTCACGAGAAAAAGAGGAATTAACAGAATTGAAAGAATTAGATGTTACCTCTTCTTCCTCTGCTCCAAGAGCCATAAAGCACTCTTCACTTGAACTCAACTCAATTGATTTGCATATTAGAGCCGTGTCATCTTCCGAACTTGAGCTTTCATCACTTGATGACAATTCATTCGACTCATCATTTTTATTTGGTTCATTGCTAACGAGAGCTTTTCTTTTCTCGCGCTTGAACCTTCGATCTTTGCTTTCGGATTTATTCGGTGTAGATTCAACATTTATGCCTTGATACTTGCTAACGATCGGATACAGACAATTTATTTTGAAATGTCCGGGTTTGCGGCAATTGTAGCATAAATTGTTGTTTTCTTCGACTTTCTCTTCTTGTGTCATGCGAGAGACGAATTTTCCACGAGCAGAATTTTTGTTGTCTCCTTTTCGCATGAACCTTTTGAATTTTTTAACAAAAAGAGCAAATTGTTCGTCAGTTATAAAATCAATATTATCTACTGACCTGGAGGTTGACGGTTGTTCGGCCATTAGAGCTGGATTTCGAATTTCATGAACTTCATCATCTTTGGCCTTCATTTCGAACTCATATGCTTTAAGATCACTAAATAATTTGTCGGTTGACAATATTCTTAGATCTCGGTGATCTCGCATAGCCGTAACCTTCATATCCCAAGTAGATGGTAAGCCTCGTAGAACTTTGAGATTAATTTCCTTTTGGCTAATATTTTTGCCAAGGTCATTAATTTCTCCAAGGATTTTGATCATTCGAGCTTCCATATCAACAATGGATTCGTTTGAGAGCATTTTGAAGTCCTCGAACTTCTTCATAGCAATAGTGAGCTTGTTATCTTTTTCTTGTTCATCTCCTTCTCCGATCTTGATGAGAGTATCCCAAATTTCTTTTGCACTTGTACATTTTCGAACCTTTGGGAATATTCTATCATCAATGGCTTTGAACAAAATATCTTTGGCAATGTTGTCAAGATTGTTCCTTTTTCTATCATCCGGCGTCCATTCCGGTTTTGGCTTTGGTACGAATTGTTGAGCATTCGGTGATAGAAGAAAAGCCGTATTCACTTTCAATATTTCGATCGGTCCAGTGGAAATAACTTCCCACATTTCATCGTGTAAAGCTGATAGATGAACCTGCATACGAACTTTCCAATCATCAAATTTATCAAGTGAAAATAACAGATTTTGAGCTAAATCTTTATTTATCTTCTCGATGGATACGAGAGACAAATAATCAAATTTACACACACTGGGTAAGATGGATCTGCCTAGCAGTCAGAAACAAGGTTGACCCAATTAGACAACCTGCTCTTGATACTAATTGACTCAAATAGGCTACAGGCCTTGATACCAATTGTTAGTATCGATTAGAGACAAATTTTGACTCGGATAGGCACCGGCTCTGATACCAATTGTTGGTCCCAAAAGAGGTAAGGTGAAAGTCTAGAGGGGGGGGGGGGGTGAATAGACTTTCAAACTTTTCGCACAATATAACAAAAGGTAAGCCAGAGATAAACGAAGACTCTTAACTAGATTGTTAGAGTCCGGTGCACAGCGGAATTAAATAAACGATACGGTGTGTGTGTAGATCGTGTCAAGATTATTGACGTGAGAAGCAAGCAAGAGCAGTAAGTAAAGAAAGCAGTAAAGAACACAAGGCAATTTATAGTGGTTCGCGAGGTGATGTAATCCTCCTACTCCACTTGCTCTTTTCTCCAAGAGCCAATTCACTATATCCACCACTTCTAGGTTCCAAGATACAATGAAATTCCGTGATCTAGTGCTTTGATCACCAAGCCCACACTAATCACGCCCAGTGCCTCCGACACTGCTGCTTCGGGTTTCACGTCGCCACGTTACTTTCCCAGGATTTCACAACTCCGTGCTACTTTCCCCCGTCTTCTACGATTCGGTAGAAACGTATCTTCCGTGATCTGGTGCTTTGATCACCAAGCCCACACCAATCACGCCCAATGTCTTCCCGACACTGTTGCTTCGGATCTCACAACTCCATGTGACAATCCAGGATTTCACAACTCCGTGTTACTTTCCTCCTTTCCCTTGTTTTGCTCCAAAACAAGTTTTGCCTTGCTTCCAACTTTGAGATTCTGTAGATGATCTTCGTTGATGCGCTGAATCTCTTGAAGTTGATGAAGATTTCAACACTCTTGGATATTTCTTTTCTAAGCTCTGTATCACTCTGAGTGTTTATCTCACAAAAGATATATCAATTTAAGCTTCTGAGATGGAAAGCTTTCTTTGAATTTTGTATGCTCTGTTTAGCTCTGTATTCTTGCTTCTTGCTATTTGCTTCTGCTTTCCTCAGCTTCAATCTTCATCTATTTATAGCTGGTAATGAGAATCCGTCCGTTGGAAAGAAACGGTCTCATTTTCGAATTTTGCTTAGCTGTATAGCCTTTTGTCAGAAGATAAGATAACGTTGCAGATCTTGTCAGATATTTCAAATTGAGCTTGAGGTTTCAGCAAAAATGGCGTCCCATGAATCTCCATCTGGTGTAGATCACGCCTCTTGGGATTTTTATCTTCAAAATATATTCTCCAATATAATCCCTTACTAGTTAGACTAGTATTTTTGCTTCTGCAACTTCTTCTAATATCTTCCTCTGTACTTCGCGTGTCTGGGTCTGTAGACTACTTCCAGACTTCATCTCTTCAATTGACTTAGAAATCTCTTCCCTTGTGAAACTTCATCCCTTTCTATTTTGGGAAATGAAATCTCTATCCCTTGCTAGATTTGTCAATTAAATTCTCTTCCCTTACTTGATTTGGAATTGCAATCTCATCCCTTGCAATCTATATCTCCAATTGAATTGAAGCCTTGTAAATCTCATCCTTCAAATTGATTTCCCTGTACCAATTTGAACTTCAATTCTTCTGATGAAATTGCATCCCTATTTCAATTTCGGGGTTCTAAAGCCTTGTAAATCTCATCCTTCAAATTGATTTCCCTGCTCATCCTTCAAATTGATTTCCCTGTACCAATTTGAACTTCAATTCTTCTGATGAAATTGCATCCCTATTTCAATTTCGGGGTTCTAATTTGTTTGGGATACCAATTTGAGAAACTGCATCCCTTCTCTTGTAAACTTCATCCCTTAGTCAATTTGGAAATCTCATTCCCTTTGACTTTGCAAATTGCATCCCTTGAAATCTCATCCCATTGACTTGCAAATTGTATCCCTTCGGCCAAACCATCGCCTCTTACTTGATCAGATGGAATTTTAACTTGGCTTCTTTAAAATATGTGGGATGTGAGATTCGAACCTGTGACCTTGCACATAATATTTCAAGCTTCTACCATCTCGTCCGTACAGCCTATTGGTTATTTTCTTGTTCCACTTGGTGTACTCCTTTCTTTCCATAGATGCTTGATCTTCAAGATAGCTTCATGCATACTTCAAGTCATGTTCTTTCTTCTTCGGGATTTCATGAGGGATTTTCTCAAATTTCATACGCATACATCTTCCTCTTCTGTTTGCCATTTTCTCTTGACAAATTCTTGACTTTTGGCTTGATATCTTCTTCATCCATTTCCTCAACTAATGAATTTATTTTTCCCTTTCTTGGTCTAAGACTCGACTAGTCTAATAAAATAAAATTGGGGATCTACGAATTACAATATGGCTTATCAAAATCTATTACAATTTATTCCTAACACCTTCACATACTAAGAATGGTCCTAAGGGGTTCATACTTCTTCCACCTAGGTCAACGGAATACCAATTCAACTTGCATGCAATATATAAGACTCATTGACCTACGAACGGTACCCGAAACATCAAACTAGACACGACACGATGAACGGAGTCTGTTGGGACACCACGGGGATCGGGGAAACATCAAACGGGGAAGCCGGGGTCCCGAATGGGGGAGATTTCCAGCGGGTAGCCGGTGGGTGGGGGGGCCACCCGCCGGCTGCCCGCCGGTAAACACTGTTCCGGGCAGCGGGTCGCCGGCGGGCAGCTGCCCGCCAGCCGGAGATGCCCCCTTCTGGCCGCGGGTAGGTGGCGGGTCCCCTACCCCCCACTGACTCTTTATACACAAAACGCCCCGGGAACCATTGTGGAACCCGAAACCATGCTTAGACACTTTACAACGCAATTAACGATCAACACGTAGACAATTAACTGATCAAATACGAGAAACGTACGGCACATAACCTATCATGCTTTTATAAACATAATTGACACCCAAACATGCGATTTCCTCACCCGATACACCAAGAATAACATCATACGATACAACCAAGGGTTCTAATCACTTTTATACCAACAAGAATACGATTCGTCTTCTAAATACAAGATTCGGTAAGAATATCACATAAGCATCAAGAACATCACACAAGCATCAAGAACGCCAACTAGAACATCAACCTAGGGCTCTAACTACTTTTACATCAACAAGAATACGGTTCGTCTTCTAATTACAAGATTCGGTACAAATAACACATAAGCATCAAGAACGCCATAAGAACAACATATAATCATCAAGAACTCCACATAATCGTTAAGAACACCATAATTATCAAGAATCTCCCGATATCAAGATCACCCATGGAATTATCCCATCAATCATCAATAACAACATAACAAATCATCAATACCCAATAATATGGGGAAATCCTACGGGGGAAATCATAGCTATGAAAATAGGTTTTGTTGAGACATGGGTTACCTCTTAGCCTTAATTAATTCCTTGGCTACGAAGGATCTTTCTTTAAGCTTTCTTGCTTTCTTGATTTCTTCTAAGGGGATTCTTGGAGCTCTTTTGGGGTGGTGGGGCGTTATTCTTGTGGTGGGGATTCTAAGTGCCTCCTTGTGTTCCCTATTTATATATCTAAGAGTCTTACTTAGGCCTAATTACTATAGGGTTGCTAATTCTATTGCTTTTGGGATTAAGGATTGGGTTTAGGGATAAGGGCCCATGGACTATGGTGGGCCTCCCTAATTAATTATTGTGATTTAATTCTTTCTTTTGGGTAATTGGTTAAGTGATTAATTGGTTTTAGGGATCGTAACACGGGGTGTTACATATCTGTTCAGCGAGAGATGCTGGTAACCCACTCCAACGCGTTGAAATACATTATAGATAGATATATATAGATATAAGAAAATTCATTTTGAAGTAGGAAGATATATCCTAGGAAACTCTAGTTTCAAAACCGGAATAGACTCGACAGATAGGGATAAGCATACTTAACAGTTATAACCAAGTATGTAAAGATACTAGCATATATCCTATGGGATAAGCACATTCAACAGTTATAACCAAGCATGTAAAGATACTAGCATATATCCTATGGTCACAGATTCACTTCATCTCATTTATATCATCATTCATCTCATCACACAAGCACACTTTGATGGCGCCACAGAACAAATCGCATGCCCATACATGAGGGTCAGCGCATATAGCTCTGACACGGCCCCGTAACACCCTGCCTCGTATCGCAACACGAAGGCGTCGATTGCAACCGACCGATGAACCAAAGCTCATCATAATGTTTGATCGCAACCAAAAAGTGGACCGCAGCCCAAGAGTGATCATCTGACCGCAGCAAGGAATATGAACCGCAGCTCATGTAAAACGTTTGATCGCAACCAAACGGTGGACCGCAGCCCAAGAGTGTAATTCTGACCACAGCCAGCTTCTGAACCGCAGCACAGGAATAACCAATTTGATCGCAACCAAATTGGGGTATGATGCACACATAACACATAGCAAGCACATGCAATCCATATTAACACATTGGGGAAAGGGGAGAAAACGTATAATGAAACATATGCGTGGTCATCGACATACTAGGAATAATCCTAAGGGGTTCATACTTCTTTCACCTAGGCCAACGGGATACCAATTCAACTAGCATGCGATATATAAGACTCATT
This sequence comes from Ipomoea nil, assembly GCF_001879475.1. Taxonomy (NCBI): domain Eukaryota; kingdom Viridiplantae; phylum Streptophyta; class Magnoliopsida; order Solanales; family Convolvulaceae; genus Ipomoea; species Ipomoea nil. The sequence goes on from NW_017617489.1 coordinate 98,899, forward strand.
TATACTACGAACGGTACCCGAAACATCAAACTAGACTTAGGCACGATAAACGTAGTCTGTTGGGACACCACGAGGGTCGGGGAAACATCAAACAGGGAAGCCGGAGTCCCAAGTTGGGATAATTTCCAGCGGGTAGCCGGTGGATGGTGGACCACCCGCCGGCTGCCCGCCGGCGTCAGGTCTCCGGGCAGCAGGTGCCCGGCAGGCAGTCACCTACCCGCCGGCGGACCGCTGCCGGCGACGTCTCTCTCGGACAGCGGGTAGGTGGTGGGTCCCCCTACCCCCACCTATCCCCCACTGACTCTTTATCAAAATAAACGTCCCGGGATCCGTTGTGGAACCCGAAACCATGCTTAGACACTTTTAAACGCAATTGATGACACCACGTAGACAATTAACGGATCAAAAGCAAGAATCATATAGCACATAACCTATCATGACTTCTAAACATAATCAACACTCGAACATGGGAAATCCCACCCAATTGTATCAAGAATAACACAATACGAAATTCCCAATTTTAACCTAGGGCTCTAATCATATTCAAATCGATAAAACCATAGTTCATCTTTTAATCATCTAAACATCAAGATTCACCAAGAACATCACATAATCATCAAGAACCTTTTATCATCATCAAGATCATCAAGATCACACATAAAATCATCTTACAGTCATCAAGATCATATCATCAATATCATAAATGATTCATCAAGACACAAGTATAGAGCGGAGGCCAAAGAAGATATTTATAGCAAGGAAAATAGGTTTTGTTGAGACATGGGTTGCCTCTTAGCCTTAATTAATTTCCTTGGCTATGAAGGGTCTTTCTTTAAGACTCCTTCTTTCTTGATTTCTCCTAGGGGGATTCTTGGAACTTCTTGTGTGGTGAGGGATTATTGTGGTGTGAGTTCTAGGTGTCTCTTATATCCTTATATATATATATATATTTAGGAGTCCTAATTAGGGTCTGAATGGTATGGGTTTACTAATTCTATTCCTTATAGGACTAAGGACTTGTTTTAGAGATAAGGGTCCATGGTCCATGGTGGACCATATTAATTAATTAAAGAGAATCCTAACCATAATCTGAATAGTAAAGGTATACTTTCTTTATTCCTAATAGATATGTAGGCCTAGGATTCCTAATTAGGATCTGATTAGTCAAATGTTGACTTCCTTTATTTCTAATAGGCTTATGACTCTAGTTTAGGCAAGGGTCCAGGATCCGTGGTGGACCACATTAATTAATTAAAGGGATTTCTAATAAAATTAAATTCATTTTAATTATTATTAATGAAATTAATTAAATAATTAATTCGGGATTAAAGGCCGTAACACAGGGTGTTACACTCTCCCCCCCCCCCCCCCTTACAAGAAGCTTCGTCCCCGAAGCTTGGTAATCATTTTGGGGTAAAGAGCCCGAATTAGTATAGTAGTTTATAAGGAAAGTATTATATGGGAAGTATGTACACATACACATATAGATTCACTGGGTTTGTGCCTGACTATTGTGGTGACAAAATGCACCAAATAACAAGGTCACGAATATGAACACACAATTTGTAAGTTTTACGGGTGACTAATAGAAGTTTTACACATGGTCATGATTTTTATTTAATTATTTTATAATGATTTAACATATAGGATCACAAGTTGTACCGATCGTATAATTATTTATGTACCTAAATGAGAGGCAAATACCATGCGGGTGCAGATTTGGATATATAATTATTATAAGGTATATATGCACTTATATGAACACAGGCGAACCTCATTTACAAGTGGATGCAGACGTTTAATTATGTAGTGTGGTATGTTGTGAGCGTAGATGCCATATATGTAGGATCTATGTCTAATCTTTGTGCTTAGCAGATTATACCAAATATTCACAGTTACAAAACATCAAGCCTAGCATGTATGATAATTAACTATTTATGTTATATGCGAAACCTGCAAGTTGGCATGCCTATATGTGTTCAATTGTAATTATGCTAAACATGCAATTTCTTAAGTCTATGGGTATAGAGTGTGAAGGCATGTGGCTCTTATTTTAAGTCTTAAATAATAACTAGTCCAATGGAAATCATAAAGCACACATATGTATTATTTCGCATGTTAGTCTAGTGCATGATTAACAATTAAATTCACGTACTTAATATCGTGGAATAACCAAACTTTTGTCATGTAAATTCAGGTGGGTCATAAATCATATAATAATTAGTCAAATAGGGAAAATTAGATTCGGAGGAAAAGATTGTAAATAATTAGGAGGAAAGGTTCTTGCTTCTTATGGGGTAAATAAATTATGGGGATACAATAGAATTAGAATCTTTATTTTGAATTCCATGGATAACGGCGGGTGATCACATAACAAGTATTGGAACTTATATGCAGATTGCTTGTAATTAATAATATTGTATATATGCATAGTGGGATGCCTTATAACATACCGTTTTTGTCTAGCATGCGTGTATATGTACACGAGTGTGTGTTTTGACATAAACATGCGAGCTATGTGAGTTGTCATGCAACACATATGAAAAATATAAGTTTCCACCTATAATTTGCATACAAATATTCTTTAATAAGTACGAGTAAGATAGCTTAGGTTCACGAGTGCTAAATGTTTTATCTTGAGAAATCTTGACAGAATGTAATCACACAAGCACTTAGGAAAATTAGTTTTCTCTCGGTTGTAATTAGGTTTTAGGTAGGCGTAATTTTTACCTCTAGAAGCCTAGAATATCTGAACAACTTTAGAGTTGAAGACCCTTGATTGCTAATTCCTAAATTAATTGATGACCTGATGATGAGACTAAAGTTTTTAATTATTTAGGGAAGGCAGGAGTGGTAACAGGGAGGTCATGCGAGGGGGAAAAGTAGAATTTATGGCTATCTCAGGACATGTGTATGTATATATATAAGAGTGAAGTAATTTGTACGGAATGATATTTCAGGGGGCAAACCCATAGATGTATATAAGATTATCGTAGCTAGGGTACATGTGTGTGGTTTGGGCTAGGGATATTGTTGTACGTAATATGACTGTAACAATTTATATGGATACGTATGAATAAGGGAGGATGTTCTATAGGCTCATAAGTTTTCTATATATATATATATATATATATATATATATATATATATATATATATATATATATATATATATATATATAAGCATGTAGGGATGTACCGTATATGGTGTAGCTATGGAGGGTTTAAGATTAAGCAATGTGATTAGGGTTAAGGTGTAATAATAATAATAATAATAATAATAATAATAATAATAATAATAATAATAATAATAATAATAATAATAATTTTGGTGTAAGTGTAGCATATGAATGTTAATGGGGATTTACTACATACTTTTAGGAATTTATATATATATATATATATATATAATAGAAGTTTTAGGGGAATATATTTAGAATAATAGTGGTATACCTATTTATGTATAAATGTTTGTGTAGGGGGTCCTTATCTTAGTGGTAAAAGGGTTCTAAACAAGGTATTGGAAGCTTGTGGTCTATTTATGCAACATGGACCAAAGTCTAGAGGGATAGTTTTAAGATAGTTTGGGGACGAAATATATTTTTCCAAGGATAATTTCTATATGACCACTTGTTTTAGATTTCTATCGGTCTCACTCATATTGACTTTCGGGTCGAAACTTAATACGCAAAGGTATCCGAGGTTTTAAATTTCTAGAAATAGAATTGGTCCCATTAATTCCTATGTAATATATAAACAAATTAATTACGAAGGTAATTCGACTTTTTTGTTCAAGCATTAGGTTGTTATCTATATGTTAAACACATAGGAAGTATCAAGGGAGACACACAAAGGCATTATGGATCAATAAAAACGAGAAGTCGTGAAACCATACCGGACCAGTGGGCGCGAGGTGGGCGGTCGACCGCCTGTCAAGTCCCCACTGGGATGTGGCAGTTGCCACGTGGTGGGTGGTCGACCTCCTGCCAAGGCCCCACTGGAACGTGACTGTGAAGGAGGAATCACTTCGGGAAAAGCCCCAAGAATGCACAATTTTAAGTTCAAAGAATTCCATACTTATGCGAACAACGAAAGGGGTTTGAATCCATGGAAAAGCTCAAGGGATCACGTTTTTAATATGGAATATCGGAGACTTCAATTAAGTATCATAAGGATCCCGCGCCCCATTCTTTCCCTTCTTAATTAAAGTTATGTTCCCAAAAATTTCCCTATGTAAGTACTTATCGTGCTATGTAGTGACTTAACTATATTGGTCAATTATGATTAGGACAAGTGAGCCCTTATAAGTTGAATAAAATTACTAATTGCAAGTTCCAAAATACTTTATCATGTAACAGATATCCGAATAACGCATGTTTGATCAAATAATATGCAGTTCCTAACATGTTCTAAAATCAATTAGGAACATATATGCTTAAGCAAATAAACAAGTATGATAATCAAAGAGTGATAAGCAACAAAGCAGGTAAAAGCATGCAGGGACATAACAAATTCCTAGGGCCAGTATGTGGAATGAAGAGTCAGTGTGTTGTCCCCTTACCTTGATGTGATAAGCGAAGAGGGAAATTCTTTAAATTAATGTGGGGTAAAGTGTTGGGTGGTTATGTGAAGATAGGTAGGTTCACAATCTCACCGCGCGTCCTAAGATTCCTGAATTCTATGTTCCTAAATACCTAGAGTTCAAGCCTAATGTCCTAAAATTTGGTCTTTAAGTGTCTTATCCTAGGGTCAAACATAGGCTCTGATACCAACTGTAACACCCCGAAATTTTGAAACTTTTAAAGCTTATATAATAGAGGTAATTTCTCGTAAACAGAGTAATACTAATCAGAAGTTTACACGGTGTTATGCCACATCTGAGCTGGAGAACTCAGATGCACAGGCTAAACTAACTAATATCATCAATACATTATTATGGCACGCAGGCCAAAAGGAAAGACTATCTATCTAATCCACGATCTTCTAGTGCGCTCTGGGATCTACTCGTCTGTGCCTGAAAGCCAAATATATCTGTGCAGCGAGAGATGCTGGTAACCCACTCCAACGCGTTGAAATACATTATAGATAGATATATATAGATATAAGAAAAGTCATTTTGAAGCAGGAAGATATATCCTAGGAAATTCTAGTTTCAAAATTGGAATAGACTTGACAGATAGGGATAAGCACATTTAACAGTTATAACCAAGTATGTAAAGATACTAGCATATATCCTATGGGATAAGCACATTCAACAGTTATAACCAAGCATGTAAAGATACTAGCATATATCCTATGGTCACAGATTCACAACATCTCATTTACATCATCATTCATCTCATCACACAAGCACACTTTGATGGCGCCACAGGACCAATCGCATGCCCATACATGAGGGTCAGTGCATATAGCTCTGACACGGCCCCACAGCACCCTGCCTCGTATCGCAACATGAAGGGGTCGTTCGCAACCGACCGATGAACCGCAGCTCATCATAATGTTTGATCGCAACCAAACAGTGGACCGCAGCCCAAGAGTGATCATCTGACCGCAGCCAGGAATATGAACCGCAGCTCATGTAAAACGTTTGATTGCAACCAAACGATGGACCGTAGCCCGAGAGTGTAATTCTGACCGCAGCCGGCTTCTGAACCGCAGCTCAGGAATAACCAATTTGATCGCAATCAAATTGGGGTATCATGCACACATAACACATAGCAAGCACATGCAACCCATATTAACACATTGGGGAAAGGGGAGAAAACGTATAATGAAACCTATGCGTGGTCATCCACATACTAGGAAATCCTAAGGGGTTCATACTTCTTTCACCTAGGCCAACGGGATACCAATTCAACTAGCATGAGATATATAAGACTCATTTATCCTACGAACGGTACCCGAAACATCAAACTAGACTTAGGCACGATAAACGGAGTCCGTTGGGACACCACGAGGGTCGGGGAAACATCAAACGGGGAAGCCGGAGTCCCAAGTTGGGATAATTTCCAGCGGGTAGCCGGTGGATGGTGGACCACCCGCCAGCTGCCCGCCGGCGTCAGGTCTCCGTGCAGCGGGTGCCCTGCGGGCAGTCGCCTACCCGCCGGCTGCCCGCTGCCGGCGACGTCTCTCTCGGGCAGCGGGTAGGTGGTGGGTCCCCCTACCCCCACCTACCCCCCACTGACTCTTTATCAAAATAAACGTCCCAGGATCCGTTGTGGAACCCAAAACCATGCTTAGACACTTTTAAACGCAATTTATGACACCACGTAGACAATTAACGGATGAAAAGCAAGAATCATATAGCACATAACCTATAATGACTTCTAAACATAATCAATGCCCGAACATGCGAAATCCCACCCAATTGTATCAAGAATAACACAATACGAAATTTCCAATTTTAACCTAGGGCTCTAATAATATTCAAATCGATAAAACCATAGTTCATCTTTTAATCATCTAAACTTCAAGATTCATCAAGAACATCACATAATCATCAAGAACCTTTTATCATCATCAAGATCATCATGATCACACATAAAATCATTTCACAATCATCAATATCATAAATGATTCATCAAGACACAAGTATAGAGAGGAGGCCAAAGAAGATATTTATAGCAAGGAAAATAGGTTTTGTTGAGACATGGGTTACCTCTTAGCCTTAATTAATTTCCTTGGCTATGAAGGGTCTTTCTTTAAGATTCCTTCTTTCTTGATTTCTCCTAGGGGGATTCTTGGAACTTCTTGTGTGGTGAGGGATTATTGTGGTGTGACTTCTAGGTGTCTCTTATATCCTTATATATATATATTTAGGAGTCCTAATTAGGGTCTGAGTGATATGGGTTTACAAATTCTATTCCTTATAGGACTAAGGACTTGTTTTAGGGATAAGGGTCCAAGGTCCATGCTGGACCATATTAATTAATTAAAGAGAATCCTAACGATAATCTGAATAGCAAAGGTATACTTTCTTTATTCCTAATAGAAGTGTAGGCCTAGGATTCCTAATTAGGATCTGATTAGTAAAATGTTGACTTCCTTTATTTCTAATAGGCTTATGACTCTAGTTTAGGCAAGGGTCCACGATCCGAGGTGGACCACATTAATTAATTAAAGTTATTTCTAATAAAATTAAATTCTTTTTAATTATTATTAATGAAATTAATTAAATAATTAATTCGGGATTAAAGGCCGTAACATGGGGTGTTACACTCTCCCCCCTTACAAGAAGCTTCATCTCCGAAGCTTGGTAATCATTTTGGGGTAAAGTGCCCGAATTAGTATAGTAGTTTATAAGGAAAGTATTATATGGGAAGTATGTACACATACCCATATAGATTCACTGGGTTTGTGCCTGACTATTGTGCTGACAAAATGCACCAAATAACAAGGTCACAAATATGAACACACAATATGTAAGTTTTACGGGTGACTAATAGAAGTTTTACACATGGTCATGATTTTTATTTAATTATTTTATAATGATTTAACATATAGGATCACAAGTTGTACCGATCGTATAATTATTTATGTACCTAAATGAGAGGCAAATACCATGCGGGTGCAGATTCGGATACATAATTATTATAAGGTATATATGAACATATATCAACATAGGCAACTAAAGGCTATACAAGATCAAGAACGAAGAATCAATCAACTTGAAGTTGAACTATCCTCCATGACTCAGAAGTTGGAAACTTTGCAAAATACTTTTGACGTAACCAATGAAGGAATCAAGATTGTAAAAGCCAACCAAGATCGAGATACCCGTGTCCTTAATTTTCTTGCTGATAAAGCCAAAAGGGGGGAAGAATATCTCAGTCATATGGCGGCTTGACAACAAGAATATTTTATTGGGCAATCACAAGCTACACCACCAAGTGGTCGAGGCCGAGGCCGTGGACGCCAAGCATCACTGGGTGGTTTAGGTTTTGCTCAATTTGCTAATTTTGGTTTAGGTGCAGGTTCATCTAAAGGAAAGATGGAAGATTGGTTCAATTGCTCTAAATCAGAAATACCATATATCGTATGGACTAAAGAAAACACACCTGCAATGATCAAGAAGCAATCCCCAGCTTAAGTAGCAAACTGGGTGAATGAAAAGAATAAGGAAGAAGAAAGAAAGAGAAAGAAGATGGATATGTGGTTTGAGTTGAAAAATCTCACTAGAACCATAGGAAATTCTCTAGGCCATGGTAGAAGCTTCAATGAATGCATAGAATGGATTGATGCTGGAGTTCTACCAGGAGCAACCTTGAAAGAAGCCTATGAAAATTACCTCGCCGGACAAGTCAACAAAGAATTCTTCTGTGAACGTATCAAAAATGATGTGTACAAGATGAGAGAACACATCAAAGAAGAAGAAGAAGAAGAAGATGAGAGAACACATCAAAGAAGAAGAAGAAGAAGAAGAAGAAGAAGAAGAAGAAGAAGAAGAAGAAGAAGAACAACAACAACAACAACAACAAGAAGAAGAAGAAGAAGAAGAAGAAGAAGAAGAAGAAGAAGAAGAAGAGCGATTAGTCTTACTCCAAAAACCTATTTTCAGCTTAGATCCCAAACTCAAAGAAGATGACATACTGATAATCTCAAAAGAAGAAACGAGAAGCAAACGAAATTGCATTAAGTTATCTTAGAGATCAAGAATATATGGAAAGAAAGAAATACATCAAAGAGAATGCTATAATGACCAATAATTCGTACAGACGAGATGTATGAAAGCTTGATGAATTAACTTCCAGGTATTAGGTTTGAAACTCACTCTCTACAATTTTATAAGGCAAAATTAAAGAAGCCAAAATCACCTCATAATTCGAAACTAAGGAGATGAAGTTAGACTGTAGGTTTCGAAATCAATTCAAGAGAAATTCGAAACTAAGAAGGAAATGAAATTAGAGCATAGGTTTTGAAATCAATTGAAGAAGGAGAAACTAAGAAGGAGATGAAGTTAGAGCAGTAGAGGATTCGAAATCAATTCAAATTATAGGAGCAGAGGAGATGCAGAAGGAGCAGTGGTCTGCTCTAAAGTCCGTTAGAGATACAGTATGAGATGAAGTTCGCAAGTCAAAAGTCAAGTCAAAAGTCCATTAGAGATGCAGTATGAGATGAAGTTTGCAAGTCAAAAGTCAAGTCAAAAGTCCGTTAGAGATGCAGTATGAGATGAAGTTTACAAGTCAAAAGTCAAGTCAAAAGTCCGTTAGAGACGGAGTATGAGATGAAGTTTGTAAGTCAAAAGTCAAACAACATGATGTATGAAGTTAGAGATGAAGTAGTCAAAACTTTGCAAGTCAAAAGTCAAGTCAAAAGTCAAGAAAGATGAAGTATGAAGTTAGAGATGAAGTAGTCAAAAGTCAAGTCAAAACGAAGTTAGAGCTGAAGTAAGAGATGCAGAAGGAGTAGAGGTCTGCTCCAAAACGAAGATAGAGTTGAAGTAAGAGATACAGTATGAGATGAAGTTTGCAAGTCAGTTAGAGATGCAGTATGAGATGAAGTTTGCAAGTCAAAAGTCAAGCAAGATGAAGTATGAAGTAGTCAAAAGTCAAGTCAAAACGAATTTAGAGCTGAAGTAAGAGATGCAGTATGAGATGAAGTTTGCAAGTCAAAAGTCAAGCAAGATGAAGTATGAAGTTAGAGATGAAGTAGTCAAAAGTCAAGTCAAAAGTAAAGCAAGATGAAGTATGAAGTTAGAGATGAAGTTTCATCAGACTATATAGTATATACAGTAAGAGCTGAAGTTAGAGATGAAGTCTCAGATAATCTCACCACCAGTATGAGACCCAAATCAAGAGATCTCATTGGCCGAATACTTAGAAGATGAAAGTCCCATAAGGCATGATCTACATCATAATTATTTTAAGAGCCTCTTCACATTAAGACATGATCTACATCAAAATCATTTTAAGAGCCTCTTTACATGGACTACCAGCTAGCAACGGCTAAAATATCGAAAATGTCCGAGACATTATTTTTGAGATAAAATACTCTGAAAAAGCTACAGATCCTCTGAAAAGGCTACAAGAATTCAAATTTGAGATTTGGAATTCAAATTTGAGATTGTCTTTTTGCAAAGGACAAATTCTCAAAACTAGCTATAAAATGATGAAGATTGAAGCAGATCAAAATACTTCCAACACAAGCAACGAACAGTACATATGAACAAGTGCTATACTCAAAAGTGAGAAAATATTTAAGTGAGATAAACACTCAGAGCTCATACAGAGAAAATATTCAAGAGTGTTTAAAATCTTCATCATTGAGAGACTTGATGCATATTGAAGATCTATCAAGAAGTCTCAAAGTTGGAAGCAAGAGAAACTTGTTTTTATACAAACAAGTGATATTCCTACGGGCAATGTTGAAAAAATCGCTAGGCGCCCTCTAGGCGCCTGGGGACCGCCTAGGGCGCCTAGAGCGCCTAGGCGGGCGCCTAGAACGCCTAGGTGGGCGCCTAGAGCGCCTAGCCGGCCGCCTAGGCCGCCGGGAGCCTAGGCGTGATTTTTGCAACAGTGCCTACGGGAGTGTAGGATAGGAGGAAAGTAACACGGAGTTATGAAATCCTGGATCATCACACGGAGGTGTGAGATCCGAAGCAGCAGTGTCAGAGGCACTGGGCGTGATTAGTGCGGGCTTGGTGATCAAAACACTAGATCACGGGATACATCGACCGGATCGTGGAAGACGGGGGGGGGGGGGGGGGGGGTGGAGAATTGCACGGAGCTGTGAAATCCTGTGAAAGTAGCACAAAGTTATGAAATCCGAAGTAGCAGTGTTGGAGGCACTGGCCGTGATTTGTGTGGGCTTAGTGCTCAAAGCACTAGATCACGGAAATTCATTGTATCTAGGAACCAAGAATTGGTGGATATAGTGAATTTCTATTCGACGATGAGAGCAAGTGGAGTAGGAGGATTACATCACCTCCGAACCACTATAAATTGCCTTATGTCATTTACTGCTTTATTAACTTACTGCTTCTTACTTGCTTATCACGTGGATATACTTTTCACAATCACACAATGCTTATTTAATTATTCCGCTGCGTACAAGACTCTAACAATCTAGTTAAGAGTTTTGGTTTCTCTATCGCCTCAACAAATGTTGTATTTGTGAAAACGGTTTAAAAGTCTATTCACCCCCCCCCCCCCCCCCTCTTGACTTTTACCATACCCCTTTTGGGACCAGCTATAACACCCCAGATTTTCAAGACTTTTAAAACTTATATAATAAAGGTAGAATCTCATTAAATCCCAAAATACGATACAAAGAGTACGGGGTGCTATGCCACACCCGAGCTAGAGAACTCAAGTGCACAGGCTAAATTCTAAAACCTCAATCAGTATCAATACAAAATCATGGCATGCAGGCCAAAAGGGAAAACTATCTAAGCTACGCCCCAAGCTTCTAGCGCGCTCCAGTGATCTACTCGTCTGTGCCTGAAAGCCAAATATATCTGTTCAGCGAGAGATGCTGGTAACCCACTCCAACGCGTTGAAATACAATACATATAGACATATATATAGATATACGAAACCATTTTGAAGCATGAAGATATATCCTACGAGACTCTAGCTTTTAAAGCGGGGATAGACTCGACAGATAGGGCTAAGCACAGATAACAGTTATACCAAGCATATACAGTTTACAGACAGGCAAGACAGGTAAAGATAAGCACAATTAATAATCCTAACCCAACATATATGATTCCCAGTATAAATCCCATAGTCACATCCCCAAGTCACTCATAACAACAACTCATCCATATCTCATCACATAGCACACTTAGTTAGTGCCACAGGACCAATCGCATGCCCATACATGAGGGTCAGCGCATATAGCTCTGACACGGCCCCGCAGCACCCTGCCCTGTATCGCAACACGGAGGGGTCGATCGCAACCGACCGATGAACCGCAGCTCATCATAGTTTGATTGCAACCAAACAGTGGACCGCAGCCCAAGAGTTGTCATCTGACCGCAGCCAGGAAATATGAACCGCAGCTCATGTAGAAACGTTTGATCGCAACCAAATGGTGGACCGCAGCCCAAGAGTGTAAATCTGACCGCAGCTCAGGAATAACCAATCCGATCGCAACCGAATTGGGGTATCATGCACACATAACACATAGCAAGCACATTCAACCCACATTAACACATTGGGAAGGGGGAGAAAACGTATAACAAAACCTATGCGTGATCCTTCACATACTAAGAATAATACTAAGGGGTTCATACTTCTTCCACCTAGGTCAACAGGATACCAATTCGACTAGCATGCAATATATAAGACTCATACAACCTACGAACGGTACCTGACATATCAAACTAGACACAGGCACGATAGACGGAGTCCGTTGGGACACCACGGAGATCGGGGGAACATCAAACGGGGAAGCCAAAATCCTAAATTGGGTATTTTTCCAGCGGGTAGCCGATGGGTGAGAGTTCATCCGCCGGCTACCCGCCGGCGGCAGCCTTCTTTGGCAGCGGGTGCCCGGCGGGCAGCAGCCCGCCAGCCGGCTGCCCGCTGCCGGCGACGCCATCTTTAGCCGTGGGTAGGTGGTGGGTCCGCTACCCCCACCTACCCCCCACTGACTCTTTCATCACCAAAAACGCCCCGAGAACCTTTGTGGAACCCGGAACCATGCTTAGACACTTTTAAACACAATTGACAACAACACGTAGACAATTAACGGATCAAGGCGAGGAACATACGGCACATAACCTATCATGCTTTCCTAAACATAATTAACACCCAAACATGCGATTTCCCACCCAATACACCAAGAATAATATCATATGATAGAACCTAGGGTTCTAATCACTTTTAAATCAACAAGGACACAATTCATCTTCTAATATCAAGATTCGGTAAGAATGTCACATAAACATCAAGAACATCCTACAATCATCAAGATCATCATATAATCATCAAGAACGTCATATAATCATCAAGAACACCATAATTATTAAGAACCTCTCATCATCAAGATCACCCATGGAATCATCACACCAATCATCAATAATAATATCACAAATCATCAATACACAATAATATGGGAAAATCCTAAGAGGGGAATCATAGCTAGGAAAATAGGTTTTGTTGAGACATGGGTTACCTTTTAGCCTTAATTAATTCCTTGGCTATGAAGGGTCTTTCTTGAAGCTTTCTTCTTTCTTGATTTCTCCTAGGGGAATTCTTGGAACTCCTTGTGTGGTGAGGGTTTATTGTAGTGGGGGGTTCTAGGTGTCTCTTAAGTCCCCTATTTATATATCTAGGAGTCCTAGTTAGGAACTAATATTATAAGCTTGCTAATTCTAATCCTGTTAGGGCTAGCGGTTGGATTTTTAGGGGTGAGGGCCCACGGACCATGGTGGGCCTTTTCCCTAATTAATTATTGTAATTTAATTCTTTCTTTTGGGCAATTGGTTAAATGATTAATTGGTTTTAGGGGTCGTAACACGGGGTGTTACACTTTTCCCCCCTTACAAGGGGCTTCGTCCCCGAAGCCCAGTGTGTTAATCCATTCTTTCACCCCTCGACATCCCGCATCTTGGCCTCCTGGTTAGGAATGTGGCCTCGCGTTTTGCCTTAGCTGGGGTAGACTGGACTTCTGGTGGTGTTGTGATAGGAAAGTTTGGGTCTACCTCGGTTTCCTGCTCCTGAGCTGGACGCCCCGCGAGTGCCCAAGGTGGCCTTGATTGCTGCCACCCTCTGATCTAGTGCGCGTGTCGTCCGGATCAAGGATGAGAACCTTTCCTCCATGATTTGGTTTTGTCGGTTGAGTTGTGCGAGTATGCGCTCATTGATCGAGCTCTCGTTTTGCTCCCTTGGGTTCCCTCCCGATCGTGGGTGCAATGATGGGTTAGGCTCGTCATCCTCCTCCTGATCCTCATTTCCCTCCAGACCCCCACAATCTTGCATTGCTCGTTTGAGCTTTTTGTTGGAGATGTCCAATCGGTCAGCCAACTCCCTACGTTCCTCTTCGGGTTTGAGACAAATTTCCTCGAGGGTGACATACTGTCCTCCCTCGGTGTAGTAGATATCATTGCGTCGGAGGTTCTAGGCATTAAAAATCATGCCATTTATAGTCTTGACCTCGGTGTGGCTTAGGTCCACCCCCTTTTTCTCCATGATCCAACTTAGGATCATCCCGTAGGGCAGGCTAAGTCGTTTGCTTGACTTGCAAAATTCCATGTGTTTTAGCATGAGGGCCGGCAGGTTGAACTTGATTTTGTGCTCCAAGAGATAGGCAAAGGTGCACTCTAAACTCCCCACGTCCTTGCTCTTATTGTTCGTGGGCAAGAGGCTATCGGTTACAATCATAACCAATATCTTTTGCTCCGCCGATAGCCACTTTCTATTCGGTCGTGTGGCCGAGGTGAATCCCTCCTCTTTCCCGAGTAGGTACCCGAGATAGTCTTTGTACCCCATGTTTTGGGTATCAATCCACCCTTTTCGGTTGTAGTTTGACACACCCGTCGTGGTCAGTTTCAAGAGCTTGGCCAAACGGCCTTCGGAGAGTATAATTTCCTTGCCGCGGACATTGTTGGCGATTTCTAGCTTTTCACCCCGTTTGGTGGCTACTAGATGTTGATAGAATTCTTTTACCCATTCGGGGTACGTATCCCCTTTGATGGTGAGATACGTATCCAAAAGCCTTTGGTGATTAAGCATATCAACCAATTCCGGAGAAAATTGGTCGGTTCAAGGGCTTTACCTCCGATTACGGTGTAGCCGGCGTTGCTCCGGCGAGTTTTCCGGCGGGTGGCGGGCAGTTTTCTCCGTTTGCGAGGGAGGTGACGGCGAGCTGAGTTCCGGCGTCGGCTTGGTGAGGGGGGGTGACAGCGTTGTGGTGGCGTCGGGTGGTGTGCGGCAGCGGGAGGCGTCCAGGTGGGCGACGGGCGGTGCTGGTGTCACGGCTTCCTCCGGCGGCAGCGGCGGCGTGCGGCGGTTACGACCTGGGCGACCGGTCGTGACTTGGTCGCTGGTGGCGGTGGTCTCGTTATTCTGACGTCGAGGAAGGGGAGCGGGGGGGCGGCGCTGTGTTATGGAATGGAAAGGGAAGAAAGTGGGGTAGAGGAAGAAGAAGAAGAGGGTTTTTGATTTGGGGATTTTAGGGGTTTTAGGGATTTGTGGGGGTTTAAGAAGGGCGTGATCCCTTGAGGTTTCAAGAAATACTTTTAGCCTAGTGGTTAAGACCTTGGTCTTGCATGTGGGAGGTCAAGGGTTCAATTCCCATTGGTAACATTAATCTTTTCTTAATGGTGTGGTCCTTGTCTTTTTCCCTCTTTCGTCTTCTAGTGATGGGAGGCTTGGCTTGTTATATAATTTTTGGTTTCATCTTTATAAGCAGGATCGAATTTCGATAGAATCTTTTATTTATAATAATTCCGAAGTAATCGCTAAATAAGTAGTTTTACTACGAAGGTGATTACAAGGAATTGCCGGTTTATCCTAGACAGAATTCATCTTCTTGATTTTCTCCCGTGGGGTTTGCGTGGTCCTCGTCTTCTGGGGTTAGGTTCCCCTCCTCGAGGTTGCTCTCGTTCCCGAGGTCGGCTTGAGTGCGGCTCATGACGAATATTTTCCCAGGAGCGCCGTAGTTCCCTTGGTGGGTGGTGCCTCCGTGTTGACCTGTGGTGGTGGGGCGTGGCCTTTGGGGTTGAGTGCATTGGAAGGCCTTTTGCCCTTCTTCTCCGTAGTTGAAGCATCACCAGGGATTGCCCATGCAATCTTTCCCCCTATGGCTTTTGTTGCATTTTGGGCAAGGGAAGCTTCTTGGGTTTGCTTCATTATTCCCTAGGGACGGTCTTTGGTTGGTCAGGTTGCTTGGTCTGGTGTTGGTGTCGTTCCTTGTTCTTTCTACCGGTGGTGCTCCCCCTCCGGTGTTCCTCTTTCGTATCTGTTCCTGAACCCTGCGCTGGAGTTGTTGGATTCGATAGAGATTGGCGGCACTGGAGTAAGCCTCGTTGAGTGTCTGAGGTCTGCTTACCACTAGTGCTTTTCGGGCTTCGAAGTTGAGGCCCGAGACGAATCTTTCTATTTTGGTTACTTCGGTGGGGACTAGCTCTGGTGCGAAGCGTGCTAGTTTGAGGAATCGCTTGTGTATTCCATGACGGTGGCTGTCCCTTGTTTTAGGTGGAGGAACTCTTCGTACATGGATGCTTTTACGTGTGTTGGGTAGAATCGTTCTCGTAGTCGTGTTTTGAGGTTTTCCCAGTTGAACCCTGGTTCTTGTTGGTAAGCGGGACCCTCGTGGATCCACCAAAGATCGGCCTCGTGTTCGAAGTAGAACGATATCTCAACGCGATGTTCTTCTGGGCATTCCACTAACCTGAGAATTTTGTCGAGGGTCCGGATCCATTCCTCCAGGATCACGGGGTCCTCTTCTCCTGAGAACGTGGGTGGTCGATGATTTGAAACTTGTCGGGCGACGTCTGAGTTCATTTTTGATGGAGGAGGCGGGGGCCTGTTGTTGCGAAGAGCTACGTCGCTTAGTGTCTAGGCGACTTGTGTTAGTTGTTGGAGTGTTTGGGTCAGGGGGTCGTGTGTGGCGGGTTCTGGAGTCCTTGATTGTCTTCTGTTTGGCGCCATGCTGTCGTCTTTCTGGGTCAATGTTTATAAGAACGTTAAGTTAGAGCTCGGTGCTCTTCTTTCGATGTGATAAGCGGGGGAAAAAGTTCTCTTTAGATAGGGGAGGCATAAAGTGAGGGGAGGTTATGTGTAGGTCTCACAATCTCACTGCACGTCCTAGGATTCCAGAATCCTATGTCCCTAAGTACCTAAAGTTCAAGTCTATGTCCTAAGGTCTGTCTTGATAGTCTTATCCTAGGGTCAAACTTAGGCTCTGATACCAACTGTAACACCCCAGATTTTCAAGACTTTTAAAACTTAAATAATAAAGGTAGAATCTCATTAAATCCCAAAATACGATACAAAGAGTACGGGGTGCTATGCCACACCCGAGCTAGAGAACTAAGGTGCACAGGCTAAATTCTAAAACCTCAATCAGTATCAATACAAAATCATGTCACGCAGGCCAAAAGGGAAAACTATCTAAGCTACGCCCCAAGCTTCTAGCGCGCTCCAGTGATCTACTCGTCTGTGCCTGAAAGCCAAATATATCTGTTCAGCGAGAGATGCTGGTAACCCACTCCAACGCGTTGAAATACAATACATATAGACATATATATAGATATATGAAACCATTTTGAAGCATGAAGATATATCCTACGAGACTCTAGCTTTTAAAGCGGGGATAGACTCGACAGATAGGGATAAACACAGACAACAGTTATACCAAGCATATACAGTTTATAGACAGGCAAGACAGGTAAAGATAAGCACAATTAATAATCCTAACCCAACATATATGATTCCCAGTATAAATCCCATAGTCACATCCCCAAGTCACTCATAACAACAACTCATCCATATCTCATCACATAGCAAACTTAGTTGGTACCACAGGACCAATCGCATGCCCATACATGAGGGTCAGCGCATATAGCTCTGACACGGCCCCGCAGCACCCTGCCCCGTATCGCAACACGGAGGGGTCGATCGCAACCGACCGATGAATCGCAGCTCATCATAGTTTGATAGCAACCAAACAGTTGACCGCAGCCCAAGAGTAGTCATCTGATCGCAGCCAAGAAATATGAACCGCAGCTCATGTAGAAACGTTTGATCGCAACCAAATGGTGGACCGCAGCCCAAGAGTGTAAATCCGACCGTAGCTCAGGATTAACCAATCCGATCGCAACCGAATTGGGGTATCATGCACACATAACACATAGCAAGCACATGCAGCCCACATTAACACATTGGGAAGGGGTAGAAAACGTATAACAAAACCTATGCGTGATCCTTCACATACTAAGAATAATCCTAAGGGGTTCATACATCTTCCACCTAGGTCAACAGGATACCAATTCGACTAGCATGCAATATATAAGACTCATACAACCTACGAACGGTACCCGACATATCAAACTAGACACAGGCACTATAGAAGGAGTCGGTAGGGACTCCACGGGGATCGGGGGAACATCAAACGGGGAAGCCAAAATCCCAAATTGGGTATTTTTCCAGCGGGTAGCCGGCGGCGGCAGCCTTTTCGGGCAGCGGGTGCCCGGCGGGCAGCTGCCCGCTGCCGGCGACGCCATCTTTAGCCGCGGGTTGGTGGCGGGTCCCCTACCCCCACCTAACCCCCACTGACTCTTTCATCACCACAAATGCCCCGGGAACCTTTGTGGAACCCGTAACCATGCTTAGACACTTTTAAACACAATTGACAACAACACGTAGACAATTACCGGATCAAGGCGAGGAACATACGGCACATAACCTATCAAGCTTTCCTAAACATAATTAACACCCAAACATGCGATTTCCCACCCAATACACCAAGAATAATATCATACGATACAACCTAGGGTTCTAATCACTTTTAAATCAACAAGGACACAATTCATCTTCTAATATCAAGATTCGGTAAGAATATCACATAAACATCAAGAACATCCTACGATCATCAAGATCATCATATAATCATCAAGAACGTCTTATAATCATCAAGAACACCATAATTATGAAGAACCTCTCATCATCAAAATCACCCATGGAATCATCACACTAATCATCAATAATAATATCACAAATCATCAATACACAATAATATGGGGAAATCCTAAGAGGGGAATCATATCTATGAAAATAGGTTTTGTTGAGACATGGGTTACCTTTTAGCCTTAATTAATTCCTTGGCTATGAAGGGTCTTTCTTGAAGCTTTCTTCTTTCTTGATTTCTCCTAGGGGAATTCTTGGAACTCCTTGTGTGGTGAGGGTTTATTGTAGTGGGGGGTTCTAGGTGTCTCTTAAGTCCCCTATTTATATATCTAGGAGTCCTAGTTAGGAACTAATATTATATGCTTGCTAATTCTATTCGTTTTAGGGCTAGGGGTTGGGTTTTTAGGGGTGAGGGCCCACGGACCATGGTGGGCCTTTTCCCTAATTAATTATTGTAATTTAATTCTTTCTTTTGGGCAATTGGTTAAATGATTAATTGGTTTTAGAGGTCGTAACACGGGGTGTTACACCAGCAGTGATCTTCAAAGATGTATTCTCCATCCTTTGATTTCTATGAAGAACCAATCCTTATCCGACCTTGTTATTCCCATCAAAGACATATCCCACCTCAATATCAACCCAACCCACCCACACCAATGTACTATGAAAGAATTGAACCACATTACCATTATAATCCTCTACTTTGGAATACCCCGGATTATGCTAGCCAACCCTTAATCCCATATGATGAAGAACGTGAAAATATCGAATGGAGACTTCAAAAACTCATTCGAGAAGCTAGGGAAGGCTCGGCTACTCTCAAAGCCGAAGTCATGAGAGAAATCAAAGAAGATTTGGCCTCATATCGGGAGGAGATTTTGCAACCATTGGAGAGAATGAGAACCGCGCTTGCATGGATGACGGGAAAAATCTCAAGACAGATCCAATTGGATGCCCGAACTGCCACTTCAAACAATAGTGATGAAACCCCAGTCCTCAAAGAAGTTCCAAGTCATGAATTGGAAAATCAAAAAGGGGTAGACGATGAAAATTCAAGAGATGAAGAGATTGAGACCGTGTGGAAAGACGAAGAACCAAGTGATGGTAAAACTTTTGATCCCCCTTGTGCTATTACATGCGATAATTCTATGGATCATTCTCTTGATAAGACTACTCTTGAACTGTGTGACAATTGCTTATGTTCTCTTGATGATAATTCTTTTGGATCCATACGTGCTTATAAAAATATCACCTCTCCTACCTTTAATAATGACTCTCTTGATGATTGTGTTAATGAATCTTTTTATTCTTGCAATGATTATCTTGTTAATGAGGATAGCGGTAATTCGATTTGTCTTGGTGATGGGGATTTTATGGATTATTTTGATAATGGCGAGTGGAAAATGATTAAGGTTGCCACTTTTGGAAACTATATTTGTATAGGGGGAGTCGATGCTCTAACACCCTGGAAATTCACTCCATAAACCCGAATTAATTTCTTAATTAATTCCTTGTGGCAAAATAATTCTTTTCTTAATTCCCCATTGAAATTAGTTAGGGGACCTAGTTTGACCAAATCCCTTAGCAATTTAATTTGGTCAATGGGTAGACCTTATGCTTTATTCCTTGTACTCTAGACTTTAATTTCCTTCTAGTCTTTACGTGGAAAGAAGGGGAATTTTTGGTCTTTTCACCAATTTCTCACATTAACCCAACCCTAACCTAGACACCCAAAGTCATTTTTCAGGATTTCTCCTTCTTTCTTGCTCTCCACTCCTCCATCTCTCCAAGAAAACCCTAGAGGTCATCTTCACATTTCTTCAAGAGATCCAAGCAAAGACTCCAACTTTCTAACACTCCAAGGCTATAAGTGGTAAGATCTATCTTCCTACCCCTTTTTCCATTCAAGATTTCCTTCCTATTTCTCTAAAATCTCTCTCTTCTATCTTTATGAGTTTTGGGAGTTTCATGAAGATCAATTAGATGTTGAGAGGCTAGGTTGATCTAGAGGTGCTTGTGGTGATTTGCTAAGTTAAGGAGGTAACCCATGCTCTACAAAACCTATTTTATACTTGCTACTCTATTGATGTTCTTGATGTTGTGAGTGATTTGATGCATAATCTTGTGT
This sequence comes from Ipomoea nil, assembly GCF_001879475.1. NCBI lineage: Eukaryota > Viridiplantae > Streptophyta > Magnoliopsida > Solanales > Convolvulaceae > Ipomoea > Ipomoea nil. Next base: position 119,601 of record NW_017617489.1, read on the forward strand.
TTATGCATAATCTTGTGGAGGTGCACCCGTGGTTTCACTCGCTGGTACCTGTAAGGGGGTGTGGCGGGTGGTTGTCCACCCACCGTTCCGCCCATTGGTACGTGATGCTTTGGCCTCTGTTTTGTTGAACCGTTGTGAAATTGTGTGTCTCCTTTGATGTTTCGTACATCTAGAACAGTGTCCTAAGTATCCATGATGGGATTATGAGTTTTGAATTGTGATTATGGTCCAACCTTGTGATTCGTTGGATTAATGTGAAGTCGTTGATATTCGATTGAACCGTTATGTTTATCCTTTTGATGTACATGTTAGTTATGATGTTATTAACGCTAGTATGTGTTATTCATTTGTTCCAAGTCTCAAATGCTTTTCTCTATATCTATATTATATTGTATTCAACCCATATTGGTGGGTTACCAGCATTATTCGCTAACGGGTGCTACCCTTGTGTATTCAGGAGTTGATTAGATCGTTCAAAGCGCGCTAGATGAAGGCATAGATAGCGTTGCTTCCCTTATTGTTTACTCTAGATTTGTGCCTTGTGAGCCTAGATTTGTGGAATATTAACTAATGTTTGGATTTGGTTTTAGATTCTAGTCTGTGCATCTATAGTTAGATAGATGTGGCATAACTCCCTCGTACTTTACTGTTAGCTTTCGCTGAGTTTTAATTTAATGATTAGACTTATCTTTACAATTTAAGTTTTAAATTATGCTGAAAATCGAGGGTGTTATAGTTGGTATCAGAGCCTAGGATGTTAAGAGTTGGATTGTAAGAACCTAGGTTGGAGCCTAGGATACTTAGTGAAGCCTTTAAGTGTTTAAGTACCTAAGTGTAGGATTCTTATGATGCACGATGAGGTTGTGAGTTACCTTCTGTTATCTGTGTCGTTCTCTTATCTTGTTCTTTTGTTAGCGTTAGTGGTTGTAGTTGTTGTACCCGTGGGTGTGCACCTTCCCGATAAGTTGCTTCGTTTTGGTCTCCACTGAAGACTGTGACTAAGAGAATGAAGACTTGGGTAACTGTTAATGCAAGGTGGTTAACTTGTGGTGCTCACTTCTAGGAACGTTGTCAACTCGAAGAAGATAGACTGTTTTACTCGCAACCTGGAGTCAGCTACAACAATCTTCGTTCGAGCAACTGGCGTCGTCTCTTGTACGGTATCATCTATCAGATCAACGCTAACCTCTAAAGTTGAGGACCAAGTTTTGTGCAACTGAAGTCCGACAAAAACCAAAGACATCGATTGGAGATTGAAGATCAAAACTTGAAGACCCTCACTCATGAGGAGGAATCAAGAGCGGTCGCGGACGTGCTAAGAAGAAGTCAACTCACGCCAAGTGGTCATCATTGGATCAACGTGATAGAAGCCTCCAAGAGTTAAAAACTAAGAGTCAACCTTGGACATTTTGAAGCACGAAGAGTGGAAGACTGACTGGAGCAAAGTATCGTGGACCGACTCAAGATGTTAACCTTGGTAAAGTTCCTGTCGTACGTCACGCTTTTGGAAAATTACTGCAAACGGTGTTAAGTACAAGGTTGAAGTTGGGCTCTGCATTTCCATAACCGTAGGTAGCCAACGGGGAGGAATCATGCAACCAAGAAGGCAAGTTGGGAACTTGCGCTATGGACTTACAAAGGCTGTGGATTGTGCCCTAATGTCGGAACAAGTTTCTTATAAGTGGTGGTTATCGATTGGGTAAACCAAGGACTCCTTACAATATTTTGTAAGATCTAGAGTGCAGAAGTTTGCGATTGTAACACCCCGTGTTACGGCCCTTAATCCCGAATTAATTATTTAATTAATTCCATTAATAATAATTAAAAAGGATTTAATTTGATTAGAAATCCCTTTAATTAATTAAACGTGGTCCACCACGGATTATGGACCCTTGCCTAAACTAGAGTCATAAGCCTATTAGGAATAAAGAAAATATACCTTTACTATCCAGATTATGGTTAGGATTCTCTTTAATTAATTAATATTGTCCACCATGGTCCATGGGCCCTTATCCCTAAAGCCAACCCCTTAGTTCTATAAGGAATAGAATTAGTAAACCCATGCCACTTAGACCATAATTAGGACTCTTAATTATATAAATAGGGACATAGAAGGCACCTAGAACACACACCACAAATAATCCCTCACCACACAAGAAAGTTCCAAGAACTCCCGTAGTAGAAATCAAGAAATAAGAAATCTTAAAGAAAGACCCTTCATAGCCAAGGAAATTAATTAAGGCTAAGAGGTAACCCATGTCTCAACAAAACCTATTTTCTTCGCTATAATCTCTTTCCTTGGCCTCCCTCTATATTCTTGTGTCTTGATTGATTTCTTCTATAATAATTATGATTGATAAGTTGATTTATATGCTTTCTTGGGAATCTTGATGACCTTGATGTTAAAAAGAAGTTCTTGATTATGATATGATGATTCTTGACGAATCTTGATATTTTCTTGATGTTAAGAATAAAATATATTCTTGATGATTTGGGTGGGATTAGAGCCCTAGGTTGGATTGGGAATTTGTATTGAGGATGTTCTTGATTTATATTTGGGTGGGAATTCGCATGTTCGGTGTTGTTTATATTTAGAAGTCATAATAGGATAAGTCCTACATGATTATTGCTTTTGATCCATTAATTGCTTATGTGATGTCGTTATTTGCGTTTAAAAGTGTCTAAGCATGGTTTCGGGTTCCACAAAGGGTCCCGGGACGAATTTGCGATCAATGAGTCAGTGGGGGGTAGGTGGGGGTGGGGGAACCCACCACCTACCCGCTGCCCAAAGAGGCGCTGCCCGGCAGCGGGCAGCCACCGGGCAGCCGGCTACCCGCTGCCCGAAACAGCGCCCACCGGCGGGTAGCTGGTGGGTGACCCCCACCCACCGGCTACCTGCTGGTCCACACCCCACACCGGGTCCCCGGCTTCCCCGTTTGTTGTTCCCCGTTCCCCATGGTGTCCCAACGGACCCCGTATGTCGTGCCTGAGTCTAGTCTGGAATTTCGGGTACCATTCGTAGGTTAAACGAGTCTTAGGAATTGCATGCTAGTTGAATTGGTAACCCGCGGACGTAGGTGGAAGTTTTATGAGCCCTTAGGAACTATTCTTAGAATGTGAATGATCACATGTAAGCTTAATTATATGTTCCCCCTTCCCTATGTGAACAATGTGTCATTATGTGCTATTGTGTGTTACATGATGCATGACCCCAACTTGGTTAAGACCAATTGGGCTATACAGGCAGTTGAATGGGCTGAGAACCATCCCAACTGTTAACTAGGCCGGTTAAGATCGGTCAGGGATATTGATATGATATAGGACTGAGGTCCACTATACGGGCAGTTGAATGGGTTGAGAACCATCCCAACTGTTAACCAGGCTGGTAGAGACCGGTCAGGTATATAAAGATTATGTATAGGACTGAAGGTCCACATGGGCCTCGGTGATATGACCCACCGACCGGGATGCGCCAGGCGGTATGGGGCCAACAAGCCGAGGAAGGTTGTAGTCCACCGACCTGAGTAATCAAGCGGTGTGTAGGGCTACGACTGGTTGCGATCCACCGAGTGGTGGGACATCGGTATGCAGGACCGTAGTCTCCGAGGATATTTGCCCACCGACTGAGTTTAGCTCAGCGGTGTGTCGGGCTTGATCCGCTACGGCCCGCCGATTGTGCGCACCAACGGTGTGTAGGGTCGTAAGTCCCCCCTTGTAAAGGGGATCACGGTCCACCGACTGGGCGCGTCAGCGGTGTGTCGGATCGTGGTCGGACGTTGAGTTCGTCAGCGGCTCTCCAAGGGTTGGTTGTGATCAACTCCCCTCGTACTGCGGTACTGAGGTAGGGTGCTGCGGGGCCGTGTTAATGCTATAGGCATTAACCCTCATGTTCGGGGCATGCGATTGGTCCCGTGGCGCCATCGATGATTGTGTGATATAAATGATGATTGAATGATGATGTGTTTGAATTGAAAAGTGATCTGTGACCTTAGATGCGTATTCCTTATGATGTTATCTCTACTTAACCATTTATCATTGATTAATGTGCTTGTCCCTATTTGCTGAGTCTATTCCCGGTTTTAAAGCTAGAGTCTCCTAAGCATACATCTTCCTGCTTCAAAATGGTTTTCCTATGTCTATATCTATATATATACCTATATTGTATTTCAACGCGTTGGAGTGGGTTACCAGCATCTCTCGCTGAACAGATATATTTGGCTTTCAGGCACAGAGGAGTAGACACTGGAGCGCGCTAGAGAGTTGGAGCGTAGAGTAGATAGTTTCCCTTTCGGCCTGCGTGCCATGCTCATGTGTTTACATTATGGAGGATATTAGTTAGTTAGCCTATGCACTTGAGTTCTCTAGCTCAGGTGTGGCATAGCACCCCGTACTCTATTATATTATGTTTTGGGATTTAATGAGAATTTACCTTTATTTTATAAGTCTTAAAAGTTTCAAAATTTTGGGGTGTTACAGTTGGTATCAGAGCCTATGTTTGACCCTAGGATAAGACTCGTAAGACCAAACATTAGGACATTAGGCTTGAACTCTAGGTATTTAAAAACATAGGATTTAGGAATCTTAGGACGCGCAGTGAGATTGTGAGCCTACCTATCATCACATAAACTCCCCTCACTTTATCCCTCACTAATTTAAAGAATTTCCCCCTTCGCTTATCACATCAAGGTAAGGGTACAACACATTAACTCTTCATTCCACATACTTACCCTAGAAATTTGTGATGTCCTTGCATGCTTTTACCTACTTTGTTGCTTATCACTCTTTGATTTCCATACTTGTTCATTTGCAAGCGCATATGTTCCTAATTGATTTTTAGACCAAGTTAGGAACTGCATACTATTGCTTAACTATTTGATCAAACATGCGTTATTTGAATATTTATTACTTGATAAAGTATTTTTTTAGTAATTTTATTCGGCCTATAAGAGCTCACTTGTCCTAATCATAATCGACCAATATAGTTAACTCACTAATAACCCGATAAGTACTTACATGAGTTGCATGGAGGGAAATTCTGGGGAACATAGCTTTAATTAAGAAGGGGAAGAATGAGGCGTAGGATCCTTATGATATCTAGTTGAAGTCTCCCATATTCCTCATTAGTATTATAATAAAGTGATCCCTTGAGTTTTCCATACCCCTTTCATTGTTCACATAAGTATGGAATTCCTTGAAACTTATAATTGAGCATTCTCGGGGCTTTTTCCGAAGTGATTCCTCCTTCACAATCACATTCCAGTGGGGCCTTGGCAGGAGGTCGACCACCCACCACGTGCCCACTGCCACATTCCAGTGCGGACTTGACAGGCGGTCGACCGCCCACCTCGCGCCCACTAGTCCGGTATGTTTTCTTGACTTCTCATTTTTATTGACCCATTGTGCCTTTGTGTGCCTCCCTTGATATTTCCTATGTGTTTAAACGTATAAATAACAATCTAATGCTTGAACATGAAAATCGAATTATCTTCCTAATTGATTTGTTTATATGTCACATAGAAACTATAGGGACTGATCCTATTTCTAGAAATCTAAACCCTCGGATACATTGTGTATTAAGTTTCGACCCGAAATTCAATCTGAGTGAGACCGGTAGAAACCTAAAACAAGTGGTCATCTAGAAATTATACTTGGAAAAATATATTGCGCCCCCAAACTATCTTAAAACTATCCCTCTAGAGCTTGGTCCATGTTGCATAATAGACCACGAGCTTCCCATACCTTGTTTAGGACCCTTTACCACTAAGATAAGGACCCCCCTAAACAAACATTTATACATAAATAGGTACATCACTACTATTCTAGATATATTCCCCTAAAACTCCTATTATATATATATATATATATATATATATATATATATATATATATATATATATATATATATATATATATATATCCAAAATATGTAGTAAACCCCAATTACATTCATATGCTACACTTACACCAAATTGTTATTATTATTATTATTATTATTATTATTATTATTATTATTATTATTATTATTATTATTATTATTATTATTATTATTATTATTATTATTTTCATTTTTATTGCACCCTAATCCTAAATCACCTTGCCTAATCTTAAAAATGGTTGCGTCATGTACGGTACGTCCCTATACGCTTAAATATATATATATATATATATATATATATATATATATATGTGTGTGTGTGTGTGTGTGTGTGTGTGTGTGTGTGTGTGTGTGTGTGTGTGTGTATAAACTTATGAGCCTATAGAACATCCTCCCCTATTCATACGTATTCATATAAATTGTTACATTATATACAATAAATCCCTAGCCCCCAAACCATACACATGCACCCTAGCTACAATAATTTTACGCACACCTATAAGCTTGCCCTTAGCATATCCTAACCCTGAAATATCATTCCGTACAAATTAAAACAGTATTATATATATACATATAGATGCAGATATCCTGGGGTAGCCCTAATTCTACTTTTCCCCCTCGCATGACCGCCCTGTTAACACTCCTACCTTCCCTAAATAATTAAAAACTTTAGTCTCATCATCAGGTCATCAATTGATTTAGGAATTAGCAACCAAGGGTCTTCAACTCTAAAGTTATTTAGGTATCCCGGGCTTCTAGAGGTAAGATTTATGCTACCTAAAATCTAATTACCACCAAGATAAAACTAATTTTCCTAAGTGCTTGTGCGATTAAATTCTCAAGATAGAACCTCTAGTACTTGTGAACCTAGGCTATCTTACTCGTAATTTCTAAAATATTTGTATGCAAATTGCATGGTCCAAACTATAGGTTGAAATTTACATTGTGCATTACATGTCAAATCACATAGCTCACATGTTTATCTAAAATACACACTTACACGCATTCATGTATATATACAAAGCACGTTAGACAAAAACAGTATGTTATAAGGTATCCCACTATACATATATACAATATTATTGATTACAAGCAATATGCATATAAGTGTCAATACTTGTTATGTGATCACCCACCGTTACCCATAATGTACAAAATAAAGATCCTAATTCTATTGTCTCCCCAGAATTTATTTACCCCATAAAAAGCAAGAGCCTTCCTCCTAACTACTTACAATCTTTTCCTCAGAATCTAAATTTCGCTATTTGAATAATATTGTTATATGATTTACGACCCTCCTGAATTTATATGACAAAAGTTTGGTTATGCAATGATATTAAGGACATAAATTTAATTGTTAAATCATGCACTAGACTAACATGTGGAATAATACATACATGTGCTTTGTGATTCCATGGGACTAGCGATTATTTAAGACTTGAAATAGGCCCACATGCCTTCACACTCTATGCCTATAGACTTAAGAAATTGCATATTTAGCATAATTACGATTGAACACATATAGGCATGCCAACTTGCAGGTTTCGCATATAACATAAATAGCTAATTATCATACATGTTAGGCTTGTTATTTCGTAACTGTGAATACTTGGTATAACTGCTAAAGCACAAAGATTAGGCATAGGTCCGACATATATGGCATCTAGGATCACAACATGCTACACTACATAATTAAACACCTGCATCCATTCGTAAATGAGGTTCGCCTGTGTTGATATATGTGCATATATACTTTATAATAATTATGTGACTATCCGAATCTGCACCGCATAATATTTTCCTCTCATTTAGGTACATAAATAATTACATGATCAGCCCAACTTGCGATCCTAAATGTTAAATCATTATAAAATAATTAATTAAAGAACATGCCATGTGTAAGACTCCTATGTTATGTATTAGTCACCCGTAAAACTTACATATTGTATGTTGCATATTCATGACCTTGTTATTTGATGCATTTTAGTTAGGCTCAAACCAAGTGAATTTATATGTGTATGTGTATATATTTCCCATATAATACTTTCCTTATGAACTACTATACTAATTCGGGCTCTTTACCACAAAATGATTTCTAAGCTTCGGGGACGAAGCTTCTTGTAATGGGGGGAGAGTGTAACACCCCGTGTTACGGCCCTTAATCCCGAATTAATTATTTAATTAATTCCATTAATAATAATTAAAAAGGATTTAATTTGATTAGAAATCCCTTTAATTAATTAAACGTGGTCCACCACGGATCTTGGACCCTTGCCTAAACTAGAGTCATAAGCCTATTAGGAATAAAGAAAGTATACCTTTACTATCCAGATTATGGTTAGGATTCTCTTTAATTAATTAATATGGTCCACCATGGTCCATGGGCCCTTATCCCTAAAGCCAACCCCTTAGTTCTATAAGGAATAGAATTAGTAAACCCATGCCACTTAGACCATAATTAGGACTCTTAATTATATAAATAGGGACATAGAAGGCACCTAGAACACACACCACAAATAATCCCTCACCACACAAGAAAGTTCCAAGAACTCCTGTAGTAGAAATCAAGAAAGGAGAAATCTTAAAGAAAGACCCTTCATAGCCAAGGAAATTAATTAAGGCTAAGAGGTAACCCATGTCTCAACAAAACCTATTTTCTTCGCTATAATCTCTTTCCTTGGCCTCCCTCTATATTCTTGTGTATTGATTGATTTCTTCTATGATAATTATGATTGATAAGATGATTTATATGCTTTCTTGGGAATCTTGATGACCTTGATGTTAAAAAGAAGTTCTTGATTATGATATGATGATTCTTGGGGAATCTTGATATTTTCTTGATGTTAAGAATAAAATATATTCTTGATGATTTGGGTGGGATTAGAGCCCTAGGTTGGATTGGGAATTTGTATTGAGGATGTTCTTGATTTATATTTGGGTGGGAATTCGCATGTTCGGGTGTTGTTTATATTTAGAAGTCATAATAGGATAAGTCCTACATGATTATTGCTTTTGATCCATTAATTGCTTATGTGATGTCGTTATTTGCGTTTAAAAGTGTCTAAGCATGGTTTCGGGTTCCACAAAGGATCCCGGGACGAATTTGTGATGAATGAGTCAGTGGGGGGTAGGTGGGGGTGGGGGAACCCACCACCTACCCGCTGCCCAAAGAGGCACTGCCCGGCAGCGGGCAGCCACTGGGCAGCCGGCTACCTGCTGCCCGAAGCAGCGCCCACCGGCGGGCAGCCTGCGGGTGACCCCCACCCACCGGCTACCCGCTGGTCCACACCCCACACCGGGTCCCCGGCTTCCCCGTTTGATGTTCCCCGTTCCCCATGGTGTCCTAACAGACCCCGTATGTCGTGCCTGAGTCTAGTCTGGAATTTCGGTTACAATTCGTGGGTTAAACAAGTCTTAGGAATTGCATGCTAGTTGAATTGGTAACCCGTGGACCTAGGTGGAAGTTCTATGAGCCCTTAGGAACTATTCTTAGAATGTGAATGATCACATGTAAGCTTAATTATATGTTCCCCCTTCCCTATGTGAACAATGTGTCATTATGTGCTATTGTGTGTTACATGATGCATGACCCCAACTTGGTTAAGACCAATTGGGCTATACAGGCAGTTGAATGGGCTGAGAACCATCCCAACTGTTAACTAGGCCGGTTAAGATCGGTCAGGGATATTGATATGATATAGGACTGAGGTCCACTATACGGGCAGTTGAATGGGTTGAGAACCATCCCAACTGTTAACCAGGCTGGTAGAGACCGGTCAGGTATATAAAGATTATGTATAGGACTGAAGGTCCACATGGGCCTCGGTGATATGCCCCACTGACCGCGATGCGCCAGGCGGTATGGGGCCAACAAGCCGAGGAAGGTTGTAGTCCACCGAACTGAGTAATCAAGCGGTGTGTAGGGCTACGACTGGCTGCGATCCACCGAGTGGTGGGACATCGGTATGCAAGACCGTAGTCTCCGAGGATCTTTGCCCACCGACTGAGTTTAGCTTAGCGGTGTGTCGGGCTTGATCCGCTACGGCCCGCCGATTGTGCGCACCAACGGTGTGTAGGGTCGTAAGTCCCCCCTTGTAAAGGGGATCACGGCCCACCGACTGGGCGCGTCAACGGTGTGTCGGATCGTGGTCCGACGTTGAGTTCGTCAGCGGTTCTCCAAGGGTTGGTTGTGATCAACTCCCCTCATACTGCGGTACTGAGGTAGGGTGTTGCGGGGCCGTGTTAATGCTATAGGCATTAACCCTCATGTTCGGGGCATGCGATTGGTCCCGTGGCGCCATCGATGATTGTGTGATATAAATGATGTTTGAATGATGATGTGTTTGAATTGAAAAGTGATCTGTGACCTTAGATGCGTATTCCTTATGATGTTATCTCTACTTAACCATTTATCATTGATTAATGTGCTTGTCCCTATTTGCTGAGTCTATTCCCGGTTTTAAAGCTAGAGTCTCCCAAGCATATATCTTCCTGCTTCAAAATGGTTTTCCTATATCTATATCTATATATATATACCTATATTGTATTTCAACGCGTTGGAGTAGGTTACCAGCATCTCTCGCTGAACAGATATATTTGGCTTTCAGGCACAGAGGAGTAGACACTGGAGCGCGCTAGAGATTTGGAGCGTAGAGTAGATAGTTTCCCTTTCGGCCTGCGTGCCATGCTCATGTATTTACATTATGGAGGATATTAGTTAGTTAGCCTGTGCACCTGAGTTCTCTAGCTCAGGTGTGGCATAGCCCCCCGTACTCTATTATATTATGTTTTGGGATTTAATGAGAATTTACCTTTATTTTATAAGTTTTAAAAGTTTCAAAATTTCGGGGTGTTACAGCGATATTAAAGGAGGTATAATTGTTACATTGGTACTAAAGCCTTGACGGTTTTAAGGTACCATAAATAAGTATTTGTGGTTCACAAGTCGCCAAGTCATATGATGATGAGAGTAGACAACCAACTGTAGTTCAAGAAAGAGAAAGGCGTTGCCAAGTGTTTTGGTTACTAAACATATGACAAGCATGTGCAATAAGCCGAATTTCGGGAAGGACATGAGACATTGCAAGGTGTCTCGGTTACAAAGGCAATGATGAAGACCGACAAGAGAAGCAAGTTAACTCACAGTTGATCGGTCCGTGAGAGAACTTGGAAAGCTTGGGAAAATGTAGTTTAAAAGATTGGTTTAGCTACCTAAGTTGGGCAAAGACTTGGAGTTAGGACGCGTCGGAACCGTGGAAAGAAACTTTCAGTCCGTCATAGTGTAGTGATCGAAGCGTCAAGCCGAGCAAATTGCCTGAAGTCGAGTAGCCTTAACCCTCTTAATGCTGAATTTCTCTCCTTTCCTTGTCCAACCAAATGGCTTTAGCTGAGAAATCCATCCTATCCTTTCGAACATTGTTCTTGTTTCCTTCTTGAATTGACTATGTGCAAGGTGACAACCTCACTTTCCTAAGTTGTAACCTTGAAAACTTTGATTTCCTTCCCAACAAAAGATGTCATTGAGTTTAAAATCTGAACCTATCATTCCCGTTTCACTGTTTGAACCGAACCTTTTTCTTTTTGACCTTACTTTCCCCTAAGTTACCTTTCTCCATTGCTATCATTTCCGTTTGGACCCTTCCTTCTGGCATTGAAGGTTTTGAAGTCTTCAAGTGTTGCTTCGAATAGAGATGTGGGTTGGGTTTTAACGCAGAGTTTAAAGTCGACCGCCTTTGCATCAAGTTAGACCCAGAGTTAGGAAGAAGGACATCCTACTCATGTGTTAGAGCTGGCAGTAGTGGTCTTAGTTTTGGAAGTGACGGATCAAGTTCGAACGGATGTCGAGATCAGGTTGTACAGTGTGAGGACCTTGCTTCCTTTGTTTGGAGAAGTCAGCGGTGATCAGTTCAAGACGCAATCCTTGTTCTTCGATCCCGGGTGTTCTAGCTCAAGAGTTCTTTAGTGTCAATTTTTAGGTTGTAGCTTGTGCCTTAGCTAAGATGTCTAGATCTGGGTAGATCAGTGGTTAGTAATAGGTAGGATTAGATTTCCTTTCCGGTAATCTTCTATCGTTAACCTTATCTTTCATTCTTGTCACACCATTGTGAACCTCCAATCTACTTCTAAATCTTACCAATCTTTCAATTTTGATTTGAATCATCGATTATTTTCTAAATCCTATATTTTCCTTGAAGATTGTCTTCAAGGATGAAGCTCTTTTAAGGTGGAGGGGGGGGGGGGGGGGGGGAGACTGTAACACCCTGGAAATTCACTCATTAAACCCGAATTAATTTCTTAATTAATTCTTTCTGGCCTAACAATTCTTTTCTTAATTCCCCATTGAAATTAGTTAAGGGACCTAGTTTGACCAAATCCCTTAGCATTTTAATTTGGTCAATGGGTATACCTTATGCTTTATTCCTTGTACTCTAGACTTTAATTTACTTCTAGTCTTTACGTGGAAAGAAGGGGCCCTTTTGGTCTTTTCACCAATTTCTCACTTTAACCCAACCCTAACCTAGGCACCCCAAGTCATTTTTCAGGATTTCTCCTTCTCTCTACACCCTTCTTTCTTGCTATCCACTCCTCCTTCTCTCCAAGAAAACCCTAGAGGTCATCTTCACATTTCTTCAAGAGATCCAAGCCAAGACTCCAACTTTCTAAGACTCCAAGGCTAGAAGTGGTAAGATCTATCTTCCTACACCTTTTTCCATTCAAGATTTCCTTCCTATTTCTCTAAAATCGCTCTCTTCTATCTTGTCGGGTTTTGGGAGTTTGATGAAGATCAAGTAGATGTTGAGAGGCTAGGTTGATCTACAGGTGTTTGTGGTGATTTGCCAAGTTCAGAAGGTAACCCATGCTCTACAAAACCTATTTTATACTTGCTATAGTGATTTCATGCTACTCTATTGATTTTCTTGATGTTGTGACTGATTTGATTCATAATCTTGTGTTTATGCATGTTAGAGCTTGTATCTAGGGTTCATAAATGCTATTCATTGAGCTATTCATGTGTTCAAGTCATTTCCTTGTTGAATGTGAGGTTTTGGGTGTTTTGGACTTGAACTTGGCTATGTTGATGTTTTTCCCCAAAGGGAATTTCTCCCCTGGGTACGTGTACCCGCGGGCGGAACAGCGGGTGGCTGTCCACCCACCGTTCCACCCGCGGGAGGTGGAGTGGTGACCTGCGGGCGGTGCCGCGGGTGGAGGTGCACCCGTGGTTCCACCCGCTGGTACCTGTAAGGGGGTGTGATGGGTGGTTGTCCACCCACCATTCCGCCCACTGGTACGTTATGCTTTGGCCACCGTTTTGTTGAACGGTTGTGCAATTGTGTGTCTCCTTTGATGTTTTGTACGTCTAGAACGGTGTCCTTAGTATCCATGATAGGATTGTGAGTCTTGAATCGTGCTTATGGTCCAACCTTGTGATTCGTTGGATTAATGTGAAGTCGTTGATGTTCGATTGAACCGTTATGTTTATCCTTTTGATGTACATGCTATTTATGATGTTATTGATGCTAGTATGTGTTGTTCATTTGTTCCCAATGAGGATTGGCAACTTGTGTTGCCAATCATTGTAAACTTTTGATTAAAGTTTATCGTTGTTGTGTCGTTGTTTGATTGTTCATTCATGTCTTTCATTGAAATCTATCGATTGAATTCCTTGATATGATCTTGTACATATGATGTACCCGTTTATTGATACTTGATTGGGCTATTGATGAGCATCAATCCTCTAAGACAATGATTATGTGAATGTCATGAGATTGGCGGTAATGTTATTGAGCTTTACTCACATGTTGGCGGTATACGTTTGGTGGCAAGCTGGCGGATGCAGGCGGGGAGTAATGTTAAGGCTCCGGAGGGATAAGGTTGGACTTGGTGTATAGGGTGGCACTAGGAGGTAATGGTTGGAACTGAGATAAGGTTGGGGGTAGCCATAAGGTTGGAACAGGGCAAAAGGTTGGAACTTGGAACGTATCATTGAATGTGAATGTTGTCTCTCATGGTTTATGAGTATTGTAACACCCCGTGTTACGGACTTTAATCCCGGATTAATTATTTAATTAATTCCATTAAAGAATAGTTAAAAATGGATTTAATTTAGTTAGAATCTCCTTAATTAATTAATGTGGTCCACAATGGAACATGGACCCTTATCTCAAATTAAGTCTTTAATCCTGTTAGGAATAAAGAAAGTAGGCATTTTACTATTCAGATTCTAATTAGGAATCCTAAACCTGTTACCCAGTTAGATTTGTATTAGGGATCCTAACCTATATAAAGGGGGGATTAGAAGGCATTAGAACCCTATCAGGCCAAGGAATTCCCCATTACCAAGCTTAGGGAGGATCGATTGAGGAAAGACCTTAGGAAGTTGTAAGGAGTTTTTATTAAAACTACTAGATAACTCATGTCTTAAAAAACCTATTTTCTTTGCTATATCTTGATTAATGGTTCCTTTGGTGTGTGATTCCGTGATTGAGTCTTGATACAGCTTTGCCTAGGATTTATATTGTGTTTATTTGATAATCTGGGTGATCTTGATAATTGAGACTGATTATATGTTTGATCTTATATTTTAATTATGTCTAGAACTTGTCCCTAGGGTTTATATCGTGAATCTCGTGGTTGTGATTGTTAGGAATAAATTGTAATAGATTTTGATATGCCATATTGTAAATCGTAGATCCCCAATTTTATTTTTGGTTAGACTAAGCCGAGTCATAGACCAAGAAAGGGAAAAATCAATTCATTAGTTGAGGAAATGGATGAAGAAGAGATAAAGCTAAAAATCAAGAATTTGCCTAGAGAAAATGGCAAACAAAAGAGGAAGATGTATGCTTATGATATTCAAGAAGAAATCCCTCAAAAAATCCCGAAGAAGAAGAAAGAACGTGACTTAAAATTTGCATGAAGCTATCTTGAAGATCAAGCATCTATGGAAAGAAAGGAGTACACCAAGTGAAACAAGAAGATAACCAAAAGGTTGTACAGACGAGTTGGTAGAAGCTTGAATTATTATATGCAAGGTCACAGGTTTAAATCTCACATCTCACATATTTTAAAGAAGCCAAGTTTAAATTCCATCAGATAAAGTATGAGGCGATGGTTTGGCCGAAGGGAAGCAATTTGCAAAGTCAATGGGATGAGATTTCCATATTGACTAGGGCGAAGGGATGCAAAGTCAAACAGGATGAGATTTCCAAATTGACTAAGTGATGAGATTTACAAGTGAAGGGATGAAGTTTCTCAAGATTTGCAAAGTCAAAGAGGATGAGATTTCCAAATTGAATAAGGGATTCCAAATTGACTAAGGGATGAGATTTACAAGTGAAGGGATGAAGTTTCTCAAGATGAAGTTTCTCAAAATTGATACAGGGAAAGCAATTTCAAATAGCAAGGGATGAGATTGCAAGTTCAAATCAAGTAAGGGATGAGATTTCAATTGACAAATCTAGCAAGGGATAGAGATTTCATTTCCAAAAATAGCAAGGGATGAAGTTTCACAAGGGAAGAGATTTCCCAAGTCAATTAAAGAGATGAAGTCTGGAAGCAGTATACAGACCCAGACGTGAAGTACATAGGAAAATATAAAAAGAAGTTGCAGAAGCAAAAATTACTAGTCTAACTAGTAAGGGATTAAATTGAAGATTATATTTTGAAGATAAAAATCGGGATGCATTACGATTCGTTAATGGCCCCGATCTCGTTCCCCTTCTCCAGCCTCCTCACCGCATTCCTGGGCTACTACCAGGTCGTACCCGGTCAGATCTGCCCGAACACACATCGGATGATTGCGTGCTTCCCCCAAATTTGTAGCCGGCACAACTTAGCCTGCACCATGGAGCTCTTCAACTTCGTCTACCAAGTGAAGGTGCTGGCAGCCGCATACGGGGGTGGATTCCTGATGACGCAGTCCTGAGCAGATAAGTGCTTGATTGAGGGGCTGCCCGGGAACAACCGGGGGTGGAAAAACCAGATCTTTTCAGTAAAATATGATCCGTGGATCCTCCCGGTCGAGAGGGTCTGGAGCCAACATTTTCGAAGGCAAGTCATCCCAGTCGAGACCCAGGCCCTCATAGATGCTGTGACCATGATCTCAAGCGAGATTTACGAGTATCACATCTTTAAATCACCCGAGTGCTACGAAGCGGCCCAGCTTCCGGACCCGGTTTACGACCTGGCCGAAAAATACAAACCCGAGCCGGCGGGTGTAACAATTGCAAGGATGCCCGCTCGGGGCAAAAGGAAGGGTAAAGGTTCGAGGCTAACTACTTTCCCCGACCCTCAATATTCTGACTGCTCTTTATCTTCCCGACCTAACTGTTTATTTTCTATTTTGCAGAAATGGCCGAATTCGGAGATGACGACACTTCCCTTTCCCCACCCGCCAAGATTTCCCTTGGCGGTAAGAAGAAAGCGAAGGCGAAGCCGACCGGGCCAAAGGAAGTCCCGGTGGCCCGACCCCTGGGGACCTCGACCATTACGACGGCCGAGGGCTTTGTGGTCGAGCCGAGCGACGTACAGATCACCCGGGTGGAAGTCGCCCGGGGCAAAGAAAAAGATCCGGAACGGGGCGTAACAGAGGTAGGCGGTATCAAACGCCGCCGAGAACAGCATAGCCCGAGCTCGTCAACCGGGCGAAATAAGGACGAGTCGTCCATACTGGCCCGAATCAGTAATGCCGGGCCAGTTAAAGATGATCCGGGGAAGATGACCCCAACTCAAGTGGCTTAACGGATTGGCCACGACCTGGCCGAGGTAAGCACCTTCTTCTTCTAAACTTTATGCAAGTGTTTCAGGTCGAGCTGACTAAACATTTTTTCCATTGCAGATCTCCCGAGCGGCTCAACTTCTGCAAGGTCGGGCAATGCTAGCCGAGGAAGCCGACCGTCACAAGAAGATGGCTGCTCGACGTCTTCAGGAGGTTAAGGACATCCAGGCCGAGTTGGAGAAGGTCCAGAAGGCCTTGAAGAAGAGTGAGGAGGACCGGGTTCTGGCGGA
Source organism: Ipomoea nil (assembly GCF_001879475.1). Lineage (NCBI taxonomy): Eukaryota > Viridiplantae > Streptophyta > Magnoliopsida > Solanales > Convolvulaceae > Ipomoea > Ipomoea nil. Next base: position 136,483 of record NW_017617489.1, read on the forward strand.
GAAAGTCGCCCAACGGGCGATCGGGGAAAACAAGGAGCTGAAAACCCGACTGGAGAATCCGGACGAGCTGGCCCAATCAGCTTTCTAGGATGACAAAGTAGGCTCAGCCTTCTTCACAGCCGCTCAACGGACCAAGGTCGGGGAGGATCTAATTCTATCCTTTGGTCGGTGGGCCTTCAAGGCCGGCCGAAGGAAAATGCTGGAGAAAGCTTAAAAGCGATTGGGGCAAGCTCTCGAAGGAGACGACCTCCAACTCGTATTGTCTGCACTCCCTCCCGACTTGGCTGATCCCGGTCCTTCCCCTTTCGCCTCAAAGGAGACTACGGCCAACCTGACTACGTCAACGGGAAACACCCCGAGCGAGGCGGGTACTTCTAAGAAGGACGAAGCGAAGGAGACGAAGTAGTTACGGCTCCGTTATTTTGTAATGATCTTAATCGGGAGCCCGGTCCCGAATTTGTACCGGGCACTCTTTCTGACAATCAATAAACTTATCTTTTATTCAACTTGTTCTGTTCGTCTTTCTTTTCGCGTTTTTATCTTTTAGCCATACACGCGCCGACCCTAACTGCTCGACCTCATGGCCTTTTGGCCCGGTCATGCAGCAATCGGCTCACTCAATATCCGACCTTGTGGCCTTATGGCCTAGTCGTGCATCCAAGATTTCGACGTCACATTGGCCTAACCGACTGAGTTTACCCGATCCTCAGGCCTTGTCGAAATTTTGAGAGTAGGTAAGCCTCCACGTTCGGTATATCTCCGAACGACGGACCTATGTCAACGTCATACTGGCCAACCTGATCAGGTTTACCCGATCTCCTGGCCTTGAGGAAATGTTGAAAATAAGTAAGCTCCCACGGTCGGGTCTTTCCCGAGCGACGGGCCTACAGACACTTCCTTATCCCAGCCCCCACACTATTGTGTTCTCGAGGCACGAGTGAGTGCGATAGTGGAAAGAAGTTGAATAGATCGGGGAATTATGCTGAACGCTCCTGGCTTCCCCGATCAAATGGCGTGACCCGAATGTCCGCCGAAGAGGAGCGTATTTGACCGGTTGATAAACTCGCTCGGTCGATGTAACTTGATCTGCATGCACTAAAGGTATAGAAAATAACCGATCAGGCCGCCGCATGCAAACGGTCGAGGAATCACCGATCGTATTACACTAAAACTTCCCGCTCACAAGCGATTAATAAATATTTACAATAATAAATTTAATTACAAATGACGATCGGGACCAACTCGCAGGTCGAGCCCCCATTTCGTCCAAAGATTATAAAAAATGGGCTAGTGCCTAAACATAACGAGGTGCTCGGAATTCCAAGTCCCCTCGATTATCCGACCGGTTGTCGTCTCCAGTCGGTATGTACCCGGCCGTATGATAGCGCTGATGATGTACGGCCCTTCCCAGTTTCGAGCTAGCTTTCCGCCCTCCCAAGGTTGACTGGCCTCCCTTCGTCGTAAAACGTAATCTCTCACCTGAAAATAACGAGGGTTGACCCGAACATCCTTCGAACTCTTGACCCGCTTCTGATACTCGGCCATACGCCGAGCGGCTAGCTCTCTTTTTTCCTCGACCTCGTCGAGATCCACGACCATCGCATGTTCGTTCTCCTCCGCATTGTAGGTTCTCTCTCGATCGGTCGGGATCCAAGCCTCGATCGGGAGTCGGGCTTCTGCTCCATAAACCAGGGCGAAAGGGGTCTCCAAAGTAGCTTCCCTCGGGGTCGTCCGATAAGTCCACAACACATATGGCAACTCATCGGCCCAACTACGACCAGGCGAGTATAGATTCTTTTTTAAACCTTCCAAAATCGTCCGATTAGCGTTCTCCAGTTGTCCGTTCCCCTGCGGGTAAGCCAACGATGATCGGACGTGAGTCGTCCCGATCGTGGCCAAGAAGTTCTGGAAATACTGGCTTACGAATTGGCGGCCGTTGTCGCTGATGAGATGCACGGGCACACCAAAGCGGGAAATCACATTGCGCCAAAGGAACCGAGCACACTGCTGAGATGTGATCGTGGCTAAGGGCTCGGCTTCTATCCACTTGGAAAAGTAATCGATGGCGACAATCACGAACTTTCTCCGACCGGAGAGCTGAGGGAAAGGGCCCAAGATGTCTACCCCCCACCTAGAGAAGGGAATTGCAGTCGTGACCGGCTAATAGAAGGTTGCCGGTCGTCCAGGCATCCGGGCAAACAGTTGGCACGTCTCACATTCCCGAGCTAACTTTTCACTGTCTAGCTGGAGGGACGGCTAATAGTACCCGATCAGCATGATACGACGGGCTAACGATCGGCCTCCTTGATGTGAAGAACAAATTCCCGAGTGCAATTCCTTCTTGACCAGATCAGCCTCAAATGCGGTCAAGCAACGCATAAGAGGACCTCCGTACGATCGCCTGTAGAGACGACCGTCCAAGACTTTGAACCTTGGGGCTCTAAGCTTGGCCTTCCGAGCATGCTGGGGGTCGTCTGGGAGTCGACCGTGCTCAAGGAACTCCTTTAGATCGGTGATCCAATTGTCTTCTACCGGTTGGATCGGATTGACCGGTAGGCGATGGATGCTATGTCTCGGGATCACCAAAATTCGTGCTATCTTCGACATATGTTCCGGGGCGTCTTGAGCCAACTTTGACAAGATGTCCGCATCGGCATTATCCAATCGGGGTATGTGCCGGACGGTATACCCCCGGAACTGAGCAAGCTTCTCCACGGCTAGGTCTCGGTATAACTGCAGACGCTCTCCATTGACTTCATAATCTCCGAGAACCTGGCCGACCACGAGCGCGGAATATGTTTGAGCTCGAATGTAGTCAGCCCCCAAGTCTCGAGCGCACTGTAAGCCGTTAACAAAGGCTTCGTACTCGGCTTCATTATTCGTCGGATGGAACTGATACATGAGAGCAAAATAGACTTTGAATCCTTCCGGGCTCGTGACTACCACTCCTCCTCCTGCTCATTTCTTGCTACTCGACCCGTCAGTAGCTAACGACCACCACTCAGCCTCGGGATCCACGACCTCGGGGGGTCGGGTATCCCGGGCGGTGCACTCGACCAAGAAATCAGCGAGGGCCTGACCTTTGATAGCTGGTCTCGGTCGGTATTCGATCGCGTACTGGGTCAAAATCAACGCCCACTTGACTAGGCGACCAGACGACGAAGCAGTTCGGAGGACTGGCCCGATCGGCTGATCGGTCAACACGCGAATTGCTCGACCCTGGAAGTAGGGAGCCAACTTCTTCGCGGCAATGTATAAGGCGTAGACGACCTTCTCTAACCGGGAGTACCAGAGCTCGGGACCATGTAGCGTGTGGCTTACATAGTACACCGGTCGCTGGACCCCTTCCGGATCGGTTCGACACAATACTGCGCTTACTGCACGATCGGATATGGCGAGGTATACGTCTAGCTCTTCTCCGAGCTCGGGCTTTGAGAGCACAATTGGTGACATGAGATACTCCTTCAGCTCATCAAAAGCCGCTCGGCATTCTTCGTCCCAGACGAATCCATTAACCTTTCGCAATACCTTGAAGAAAGGTAAAGCGCGCTCGGCTAACTTGGAGAGGAACCGGCTGAGAGCTGCCAACCGACCAGTCAATTGCTGGACTTCCCGAACGGTTGAAGGTGGTTGCATGTCCAGAATCGCCTTGACCTTGGCCGGGTTGGGCTCGATCGCCCTCTTGGTCATCATGTAGCCGAGGAATTTCCCGGTCTGAACCGCAGATGTGCACTTGGTCGGGTTCAGCCGCAACTGGTACTTCCTCATGATCTGGAAGCACTCCCGGAGATCCCGAGTGTGGTCGGATCGGTCCCGACTCTTGACCAGCATGTCATCAATATAAGCTTCCATCGTTCGGCCCAGCAAATCGGCAAAGAGCATATTGACCATTCTCTGGTAGGTCGCTCCTGCGTTACGGAGGCCGAAAGGCATCACTCGGTAGCAATACAGCCCATCCGGGGTCACGAAGGCTGTCTTGCTCTCATCTTCATGATGCATCATGATTTTATGATAGCCCTTGAATGCATCCATGAAGCTCATCAACTCGGCCCCGGCCGTCTCATCGACCATCTGATGGATACTCGGTAGAGGATACGGGTCGAGCGGACAGGCCTTATTGAGGTCGGTGAAGTCTATGCACATCCTCCAAGCTGGGGGCTTTGGAACAAGAACAATATTGGCCACCCACTCGGGATAGATTACCGGTCGGATGTGCTCGATCGCCGCCATCTTTTTAACTTCTTCCCTGACGAACTCGCGGCGATCGGAAGAAAGGTGCTGGGTTTTTTGCACGACCGGCTTTGCTGCGGGATCGACGGCTAGCTTGTGACAAATAACCTATCGGTCGAACCCGGGCATGTCTTCGGGCCCCCAAGCAAAGATATCGGCATACTCCCGGAGTATGGCCAAAATTTCCGCTCGGAGCTCGGGGGTGAGGGCCCGACCAATCTTAATCTTCCTATCTGGTCTGTCCTCGGATAGGGGAATTTCTTCTATCTCCTCGGAAGGCTCAGGCTGTTCCTTCCGATCTTTAGCCTCCTCTTTGGCTATGGTGTTCACCCGAGAAGACGAACCGGAGTCGCGTCTGTTGACCGCTCGGGTGTAACACTTCCGGGCGGATTGGACGTCGCCGCGGACTACTCCGACCCCATTGGGGGTGGGGAATTTCATGCACAGGTGGGGCATTAAAATTATCCCACCGATCTTCATAATGGCGGGTCGACCCAAGATAATGTTGTGGACGCAATGGAGGTTGACCACAACAAATTCCAGCTCCGTCTTGATCGACTTTGGAGATGTGCCGATCTCAACTGGGAGCGTTATTTTTCCCTCGGGGTAAATAAGAGCCCCGGTAAAGCCAGACAGTGGTACACCAACCGGAGTCAGCTCCTTCCTGTCTAGTCCAAGCTTTTCACATCTGTCCCTTTCACATCAATCGTGACCACGAGCGCCTCCATGCCGTGGTCGCCGCTGCTGGGTTGATCTTCCAGGGTGAAGGTTATGGGCTCCATCTTTTGCCTCTTCCCGGTCTCCCGGGAATCCACTACGGCGACCGGGCAATTACTCCGCGGTCGGGAAGCGTCTTCCAATCCACCGAAAATAACGTGGATGGTCGGCTTTCCTGCTGGTCGGCTGCTAGACGGAGGGTCAGGGTCTCGTCGGTCATCACGACGATCATCTCTTCGATCGTCTCTTCGGTCCTGACCTGACCGATCGGAGCGTCCTTCACGATCAGAACGATCGGAACGGTGATAGGAGCGCCGGTGATCTCTCCGATCGGTATTCCTCTTGGGGTCTTCTCTCCTCCCCACACACTTGTCCAACTTCCCAAGATTGAGCAAATCCTCCAACAGTTGGCGCAAGTGGGTACACTCTTCAGTGTCATGCCCAGCACATCAATGGTAAGCGCAATGCTTACTCTTGTCAGGACCATCTCGATCGGGATGGGGAAGCTTGATGAGATTACAAGACTGGGCATATTGCATGGCCTCCGCTGCGGATCGGTTCAAGGCCGTAAACTCACCAGGCCTGGTGCGGGATCGGGGATGGTCGTCACCCGATCGGTGTTCCGCCCGGCCGGCTGGTTTACGGGACGATGACCCGACCTCCTGCGAGCGTTTTACAGCGTTCGCCTCGCCGGCGTTGGCATAATCTGTGACCCTTCGAAGGGCCTCCTCATACGTGGCCGGGGGGTGTAAAATGAAATCTTGATATAAATACCCCGCCCGGAGAGAGATGTGTAACATGTGAGTGGCGGTCGCATCATCCATGGGCTCAACCTCCCCGACCGCTGCCTTCCACTTGATGAGGAAGTCGGTCAAGCTCTCGCATTCAAGTTGCTTGGCCTTCTCCAGATACATATAGGGCTTCCTTACCACTTTGGAAGTGATAAACTTCCTCACGAACTTGATCGCCAAGGTATCAAATTTGTCGATCGAGCCCGGCTGCAAGGTTCGGAACCATTCCGCCGCCCGGCCGGTGAGCGTGGAATAGAAAGCCCTACACATTACGGCGTCTGACACGCCCTTCAGCATCATATTGTTGTAGAACTCGTTAACATGAGCCTCGTGGTCTGTCCGGCCATCATAACTTTTCTCTCCAGAGACCTTTAAATCAAGCGGGTAAGGCTGAGCCATCACCGCCGCTGTGAAAGGCGTCTGGTGTAGGGTCGATTGGTCGACCGGGGGTGTTGCAGGGTGCGCGTTTCTGAATTGCGCAAACTCCGCCTGGAGGTTATAGAGTAATCCTCGGGTCTCGTTCAGCTCAGCGGCTTGGGCAGCTTGGGCTGTATCCCGAGCGCGTCGCCGTCGGTGAGATCTCAATCCACTATACCCGGATGAAGCCTCCTGGCTGGCTTCCTGCATCTGCACGTCTTCCGGCTGACGGTTCGGGTCTTGGGGCCCCAAACGCTGCCGCATCTCTGGTCGAAGACGATCAAAAGCTGCCGCTCGGGCAACTTCCTCGGGGTCCTCCGCTTGGGCGGGAACCTCGGCTGCTTGCTGGGCCTGCCATGGTGCCTCCATCGCATCAGCACCCCCCGACCCCAACCGCGAACGGGCCAAGCGTCGAGTCCGGGAAGCGGAGTGATGCTGCGGCTCTACCTGTGCGGTCGAGTGAACTGGAGGGGCGGCGGCTGGAGCCGTGTAAGCAGGTGTATACGGTGGATATCCAACCGGGGGAGTATAGTACATCGGTTGGCCAGGCCAATACCCATACGACGGAGGTGGGACCGGGTACGGATACTGACCGGGATACATCACCGGCTGTTGTTGATACGGCTGACCGGGTGTTGGGTATCCCGGTTGAATGTAGTTCACCGGCTGTTGGGCAGCCGGGTATGTGTTGGATGGGTGTGGTGGTGACAGATTAAGATTGAAGTCCACCGTCTGACCCTGCTGTTGGGTAGCGTGGTGATCGGATGAACTCGCTGCATCCACCTGATCGTCGGCGAAATTGTTGTATGCCCACGGATACATCGTTGGAAAGGAACCGAGTGCTTGTCAAGACGTTGCTTTTAAGAGGCGTGCCATTTTTGCGAAAACCTCAAGCTCAACTTGCAGAGAATCTTTGACATATCTGCAACGTTATCTTATCCTCTGAAAAGGCTATACAGCTGGATGAAATTCAAAAATGAGAACGTTTCTCTCCAACAGAAACATTCTCATTACCAGCTATAAATAGATGAAGATTGAAGCAATGGAAGGCAGAAGCGAAGAAGCAATTAGCAAGAAGCGAAAAGAATAGAGCTAAACAGGGCATACGAAATTCAAAGAAAGCTTTCCATCTCAAGAGCTTAAATTGATGAGGATTGTATATTCAACGTAAACCAATAATAGTCTGAACAATAACAATATAAGGAGATAAGTAAAGAGTCCTAGCCAACTATTAATACAAGAGTCCTAACACTCCCCCTCAAGCTCAAGGTGGAGCAGTCGAAATGTTGAGCTTGTCACGAAGAAGAGAGAATCGAGTTGACGCAAGTGGCTTGGTAAAAATATCAGCAATCTGATCCTTCGTGGAAATAAAGTGAACCTGAATTTCCTTTTTGGCGACCTTGTCTCGGACAAAGTGATAGTCAATTTCCACATGCTTAGTTCGAGCATGGAAAACCGGATTGGCACACAGGTACGTAGCACCCAAGTTGTCACACCATAGACTAGGCGGAGAAGCTGGAGAGAAACCGATTTCCTTAAGCAGAGAAACAAGCCACGTCACCTCAGCCGCCACATCAGCTAAGGCCTTATATTCTGCCACAGTAGAAGAACGCGCCACAGTGCGTTGCTTCCGGCACGACCACGAGATTAGATTAGAGCCCAAAAACATTGCAAAACCACTGGTGGACTTCCTATCATCCGGACTACCAGCCCAATCCGAATCAGAAAACGCATGCAGCGAGGTAGATAAAGACTTCCGAACACACAGCCCCATGCCAAGAGTGCCTTTCACATAACGCAACACCCGCTTCATCATAGACCAATCGGCAGTAGAAGGAGCCTGCATGCGTTGACATAGCCGGTTGACTGCAAAAGACAAATCAGGACGAGTCACCGTTAAGTACTGCAAAGCACCAGCTAGCCCACGATAGTGCGTAGGATCAGCAAAGGGAGCAACATCACCGTCCTCAGAGCGGGCAACTGAGATCGGGGTAGAAACCGGCTTACAGTCAACCATCCCTGCACGCTTGAGAATATCCTGAACATAACGGCGCTGAGACAAAAGAATACCATTAGAAATAGAGACAGTCTCAATCCCTAGAAAAAAAGATGGGGGCCCCATATCTCGAATTTTAAACTCCTGAGCAAGCCGATCCACCAGTCCAGTAACTCGGCTAGAATCCGAGCCCATGACAAGAATGTCATCGACATAAACCAGAAAATAAAGCTGCACACCATGATCAGAATAAATGAACAAAGACACGTCAGTCTTCGATGGAGTAAAGCCAATGGAAAGAAGAAAGTTATGTAATCGGGTAAACCATGCACGCGGGGCTTGCTTAAGCCCATACAAAGAGCACTGCAGATGACAAACATGAGTAGGAACTGACTTGTCCTCGTATCCCGGAGGTTGACGGATATACACTGTCTCAGCCAAACGCCCATTAAGGAAGGCGTTGTGCACAACCAGTTGCCGAAAACACCAATCACGAGAATAGGCCAAAGAAAGCAAAAGACGAACCGTGGTGGGCTTAACAACCGGACTGAACGTCTCAAAGAAATCCTTGCCAGCAATCTGATTAAAGCCCTTGGCAACTAACCGGGCCTTGTGTCGCTCAACAGATCCATCAGCATTCCTCTTGACACGGAATACCCACTTGCAGCCCACAACATTCATCCCTGGAGTATAGGGAACAAGCTGCCAGGTCTGATTTTGAAGCAAAGCATTAAACTCAGCATCCATGGCCTCACGCCACTCTGGATGCTTGACTGCCTGGGAGTAACACGTGGGCTCAGGTGGATCAGCAATAGACACCAACGCCACATGCTCCTGTGGACCCCGGCTTCGTGTGGCCATAGCATGAGAACGAGGACCAACCACCTTAGTCCCACGGCGAGGACGACCACGAGCCGGCCTACCACGAACAGAAACTGTCTGCTCACTAGACACAGAGTCAGCCGGTACCGGATCCGAATCCACAACCTGTTTCTCAAAATCACTAACCACCACCTCGGTAGTAGGAGGAGGCACAGAGTATACGCACAGGACTGCCTGTGACGAATACCGAGCGACTCGAAAGTAGAGTGGAGCTTTTTGTACTCTCCCCCTAGATCAGACTGAATAGACACGATTTTGTGGGAATATGACCGCTCAACTAGTGACCGAAACCGTTCAAATATAGAATAAATATCTGTTTTCGCACGCATAGGATAAAACCACACATAACGCGTAAAATCATCCACGAATAGAACAAAATAGCGAAAACCATTAACAGAGTACACAGGCGTTGGGCCCCAAATATCAGTATATATAAGTTCTAATACTCGAGTACTTTTAGTCTCAACACGAGGTAAAGAAAAACGGGAAGACTTCCCTAACTGACACGAAGAACACAAACGAGACAAATCACTAGAATTAAACGAACTAACACCGGATGTCTGCAATATCTGACGCAACACCCGTGTGTGTGGATGACCAAGCCGCTTGTGCCAAGTAGAGGACGACGCACGCGCAGCAACAAAAGCAGACGGACTCGAAGACATAGGCCACGAATATAAGCCACCGGAGGTACCCCCCTTAAAAACCACCTTCTTGGTCAAGAGATCCTTCACAAGAAAACAGTCAGGATGAAATTCAAAAAAGACACGGTTATCTTTAGCAAACCGCTGAACAGAAAGCAACGAAGAGGACAACCCAGGAACATGCAGAACATCATTTAAACTAAATGATCTAGAAGAAGAAGCTATCGAAGCAGACCCAACACTAAAAATAGGCATACCTGCACCATTACCCACACGTAAGGTGTCCGGACCATCATAACGAGCCGAAGAAGTCAACATAGAGGAGTCAGGAGTAGCATGATTCGTGGCTCCCGTGTCAGGAAACCACTGATGAGACTCAACACCACCGGTCTCACCACCCGAAACAACCATATGCGCCTGAGGATCTGTGGTCTCAGAATATCGCTGGAAACAAGCCCGTGCCGAGTGTCCAAACTTCTCGCAAATCTGACACCGGACGTCCGACCGCCCACGGCCACGACCCCGGCCACCTCGGCCACGACCCGAGCCTCCACCGCCCGAGCCGCCACTGCCCGAGCTTCCACCGCCACTGCCCGAGCCTCCACGATAAGACCGGCCGCCACCGCGGCCTCCTCATCGGCCACGCGACACTGCCATAGCAGTCGGGGCAGCAGCATCACCACCACCCGGCGCACAAATATACTCCTGTGAAGTTAAATAATCAGAAAGCTCAGTTAAGGTTACCGGAGAGCCACGCGTCAGTGGTGCAACAAGAGGACGAAGCTCCGGTCGTAAGCCACGAAAAACATAATTGTGGGCGGTAAGTTTGATAGACACGAAGTGATGGGCGGAGGACAAACTAGTATTCGGGTAAACGGGAGTGGGGGCAACCTCGGACACAGTCCATTCAGACGAATCACGAACAGAACCGCCATTGTTATCTCCCAAGGTTGCCATGAAAATAAGAATCCCTGGATACTGATACCAGATGAGGATTGTATATTCAACGTAAACCAATAATAGTCTGAACAATAACAATATAAGGAGATAAGTAAAGAGTCCTAGCCAACTACTAATACAAGAGTCCTAACAAAATTGATATATTCATTGTGAGATAAACACTCAGAGAGATACAGAGCTTAGAAAAGAAATATCCAAGAGTGTTAAAATCTTCATCAACTACAAGAAACTCAGCGCACCATTGAAGATCATCTACAGAGTCTCAAAGTTGGAAACAAGGCAAAACTTGTTTTGGAGCAAACAAGGGAAAGGAGGAAAGTAACACGGAGTTGTGAAATCCTGGATTGTCACACAGAGTTGGGAGATCCGAAGCAGCAGTGTCGTAGGACATTGGGCGTGATTAGTGTGGGCTTTGTGATCAAAGCACTAGATCACGGAAGATACATTTCTACCGGATCGTAGAAGACAGGGGGGAAAGTAACGCGGAGTCGTGAAATCCTGGGAAAGTAACGCGGTGACGTAAAATCCGAAGCAGCAGTGTTGGTGACACTGGGCGTGATTAGTGTGAGCTTGGTGATCAAAGCACTAGATCACGGAAATTCATTGTATCTTGGAACCAAGAAGTGGTGGATATAGTGAATTGCTCTTGGAGATAAGAGCAAGTGGAGTAGGAGGATTACACCACCTCGCGAACCACTATAAATTGCCTTGTGTTCTTTACTGCTTTCTTTACTTATTGCTCTTGATTACTTCTCACGAGAATAATCTTGACACAATCTACACACACACCATATCGTTTATTTATTTCCGCTGTGCACCATACTCTAACAATCTAGTTAAGAGTTTTGGTTTATCTCTGGCTTAGCAATTGTAGTACTGTGCTAAAAAGTGTGAAAGTCTATTCACCCCCCCCCCCCCCCTTCTAGACTTTCACCTTACCTCTTTTGGGACCAACAGTGATGTTCTAGGTGTATTTGGGAGGAGTTATGCATTATCGGGTGTTGAGTCTAGCCTAGGACTTGTATTTAGGACCTTGCATATAGATTTCTTGATGTTCTTATGGTTCCGGATGCTCCTGAACATTTATGTGATTGATGTGGAGTCTTGGCATGTTTTTGAGTCGTGTTAGAATGTTTTTGGAATGATTCTTGATTTAATTCCGTTAATTGAGTCCTTGGTGTCGTCGTTTTGTGTTGGAATGTGTCCGGACATGGTTTCGGGTTCCACGTGGGATCCCGGGACCGAAAAGTTGTGTATGTACCAGTGGGGGTAGGTGGGGGGATGACTGCCCACCACCTACCCGCTACCCGGCGAGCCCAATCTAACGGGCAGCCAGCGGGCGGAGGCCTGCCCGCTGGCCACCCGCTGGAATGGTGCTGAGCATGTGTCAGGTTATAAGTGCTGCAGAGCCATGTCGGTGCCATCATCATTCGTCACACCGGCCATTGCGCAATGACCACGATACTCATCACCATTCAATCAATAAAAACATAATCAATCAATTAACAATAAAGACACAGCAACAACGACATGTATTACACATAGATTCCTAGAACGGTACCCAAAACATCGAACGAGACTCATACACGACAAACGGGGTACAACGGGACACGGGAAAACAACAAACAGGGAAAAACATCACGAACCATGCACCCTTTCCAGCGGGTAGGTGGTAGGTGGGTGACTACCCGCCAGCCACCCGCCGGCGGCTGCCCACTATTCCAGCGGGTGGCCGGCGGGCAGACCTCCAGTCGCCGGCTGCCCACTGGAACAGTGTTCCTGGGCAACGGGTAGGTGGCGGGTACACGTGCCCCCAGCTACCCCCCACTGATACTCAAGCAGCTTTTTGGTCCCGGGATCTCTCGTGGAACCCGAAACCATGTCCAGACACATTCAAACACATAGCGAAAACACCACGTATTCAATAAACGGTATTAAATCAAAAATCACACCAAATACGTTCTAACATGATTCCTAAACATGCCAAGACTCATCATTAATCATATAACGGTTCAAGAGCATTTGGAACCACAAGAACATCAAGAAATCTATATGCAAAGTCCTAAATACAAGTCCTAAGCTAGAATCAACACCCGATCATGCATAATCCCACCCAAATATACCAAGAACATCATAATACGAAATTCACGATATAAACCCTAGGGCTCTAGACATAATTAAAATATGAGATCATACATATAGTCAATCACAATATCAAGAACATCAAGATTATCAAATATGCACAATATAAATCCTATGAAAGGGCTCTATCAAGACTCAATCACAGAATTACACATACGATTATCAAAGGAGCCAATAAATAAGATATAGCAAGGAAAATAGGTTTTGTTGAGACATGGGTTACCTCTTAGCCTCAATTAATCCTCCCTTGGCTAATAAGAATCTTCTTTAAGATTTCCCTCCGATTGATCTCCCTAGGCTTGGTGACGGGGAATATCCCGGGAATAATTTCATGTAATACAACTATGGGTGGTAAGGGTTCTAATTTCTTTCTAATCCCTATTTATAGAGTTGGCAATCCGAATCGGAGTCTGAACAGTAAAGACCTATGTCCTACTCCTAACAGATTTATGGGCCTAGGATTCTTAATTAGGATCCGACTGTTAAAAGGTCTACCCTCTTTATTCCTAATAGGCTTAAGATTCCAGTTTAGGAAAGGGTCCACGATCCATGGTGGACCACATTAATTAATTAAGGAAATACTAATCAAATTAAATCTTTCGAATCATTATTAACGGAATTCAATAAATAATTAAGCCAGGGTTAAAGGCCGTAACACGGGGTGTTACACCCTCCCCCCCCCCTTATAAGGAGCTTCGTCCCCAAAACTCAGACACAGATCACTCCCCTTGCTCCTAGGTGTCATGCAATTTGGTCTTCTAATTAGGGAAATGTGGCTCGAGTTTGTCATTTAACGAGTGTGGAGTGGGGGTCGGTTAGGTCGGATGTAAGTAGGGTTTTGAGATTTTTTTTTGAGCATACCTTGGTTACCCGCTCTCGATCGCCGCCACTCTCCTATCCAATGAGCTCGTCGCGAGAATCAAGGACGAAAACCCCTCATCAATGATTCGATTCTGCCTCATGAGCTGCGCGAGGATGCACTCATTAGTGGACCTCTCGTCTCGGTCCTCCGTGTTTCCCCTTCCCTGTGCGGGTTCAGGTTGGCTAGGCTCGCTTTCTTCTTCCTGCTCCTCCCGCTCTTCGTTTTCTTTTATTGCCCGTTTTATTCTTTTGTTTGAGATCTCCAACTGATCAACCAACATTCGTCGTTCTTCTGGGGGTTTTAGGTAAACCTCCTCGAGGGTGATATAATGTCCCTCTCCGGCATAGTAGGTGTCGTTGCGGCGGAGGTTTTGAGCATTGAAAACCATCCCACTCATGGGTCTGGTTTCAGTCCGACTTATGTCCACCCCCTTCTTTTCCATGTTCCAACTCAGGATCATCCCGTAGGGTAGACTAAGTCGATTGCTAGATATACAGAATTCCATGTGCTTCAACATAAGAGCAGGTAGATTGAACTTGACCTTGTGCTTAAGAAAATAGGCAAAGGTGCATTCCAAGCTTCCCATGTCCTTGCTCTTGTTTTTAGTGGGCAACAAGCTGTCGTACGCAATCATAACTAGCAGTTTCTAGTCGATGGTTAGCAACTTCTTGATTAGCCTTGTGGCCGAAGTAAAATCGCCTTCTCTTCCCAACAACTACCCGAGATAATCCTCATACCCCGTGTCTCGGGTGCTGACCCATGCCTTTTGATCATAGTCTGACACACCCGTGGCGGTTAGTTTCAGGAGTTTAGTCAAGCGGCCCACAGAGAGCACTATCTCCTTGCCCCGGACTTTGGAGGTGATCTCTAACTTGTCCCCCCCCCCCCCCCCCCCCCCGTTTGGTAGCTACCAAATGGCAATAGAATTCCTTAACCAACTCGGGATACGTATCCCCTTTAATCGTGATGTAGGTATCCAAAAGGCCTTGGAATTTAAGCATATCAACCAACTCTGGAGATAATTGGTTGGGTTCAAGCGCTTTACCTCCGATCATCGTTTAGTCGGCGTTATTCCATTCCGGGACTCGGGCATTGGTGGGCTTTTTCGGCATTGTCGAAATTTAGGAAGTGGCTACGGTTGAGGGGTCGGTTTTCCGGCGAAGTTTTCGGTGGACTCGGCGGTGGTGGTGTGTTACGGCGAGGAGGCGTCACCAGTGTGGTCGACAACGGGAGGGGCGACGGTGGCGCGGTGTTGCACAGCTGGGTGGGTCGAGGTGGTGGTGCGACGCCGGTGGTCTTCGCTGAGCGAGCTTCGGTCGTGGCTCGGCGGACTGGGGGCAGCGGTTCTCCGGCAGTTTTCGACTCGGTGGCACAGTGGGCTGCGACTGGGAGGTTGGCGGGCAAGTGGCGGTGCGGCGGCCGGTACTCTGGTGGTGTGGCGTTCATCGAGAGAGAAGGGAGAGGGAGAGAGAAAGTGGAACGAAGGAGAGTAAGAAGGGTTTTTGATTTGGGGATTTTTGTAGGTTATAGGGATTTGGAGGGGGTTAAGAAGGTTGGGTCCCCTTGAGGTTTCAAGAAACACTTGCGGTTAAGTGGTTAAGTGATTGGTCTTGTAAATGAGAGGTTTGGGGTTTATTCCTTATTGGGCACCTTAGCCCCTTTTGTGCACTCCCTATTATTTTTTTGTCCTAGGGTGGGGAGAGTCCCGATTTTAGGCTTTCTAGTTGCACCCATGGGTCTTGCCGAATGTTGGTTTCGGGGTTCATAGATTGTAGGATGCACGAATTTAATTCTTTAATTAATCCGAGGGGCGGAGTAAGAGGGATTTAAACAGATTGAACTAATTGACTTTGGCTTTTATTGAAAAGTACGGGAACTCTAAATAATCGAACTAAGTAAGCGATTCTACTAAAAGGTAGTTTACAAGGGTCCGTAGTTTATCCTAGACAGAATTCCTCTTCCGGATTCTCTTCCAGTTTTTTGGTGGGGTCCTCGTCTCCTGGAGCTACATTTTCTGTGTCGATCCTGGCTTCGACTTCGAGGTCGGTTTAGGTGCGGCTAATGACGAATACTTTCCCAGGTGCCCCGTAATTCCCCTGATTGTTCGCGTTCCCTTGTTGGACCATGACTGTAGGCTTCGCGCTTGGGGGTTGGGTGCATTGGAAGACCGTATGTCCTTCTCCCCCGCAGTTGAAGCATCGTAAGGCGTTTCCGAGGCAGTCCTTGCCCCTACGGTCCTTATTACATTTCCTGTAAAGGAATTTTCTTACGTTGGTTTCGTTGTACCTCATAGGCGGTCCTTGATTAGGTGGGTTAACCGTCCTTGTCTTAGAGTCGTTCCTTGCTCTTTTCACGATCAGTCCCCCACTTCCCGTATTCCTCTTGCGGATTTGTTCTTGAACTCCCCGTTGTAGAAGTTGGATCCGGTAAAGGTCGGCTGTAACACCCCCTAAAAACAAGCTATTTAAAAGCCTTAAACATGCAGATAACTGAACTAAACAACAAACACAGTGGAAGACTGAAAGATAACTAGATAAACATAAATCCAAAACACGGGGTGTTATGCCACGTTCACCAAAAGGATGAACGCTACGGCAACATCTGCAATGTTTACATCTAATCCATAGTCACAAAGGTCTACAACTAAGCTGGAACACAGGCCATAAAACAAGAGGGAGAAGCTACACTAGCAAGCCCTAGACCGCGCACTCGTCTAGACATCACCTGAAAGAACACAATAAAACATGGGACGACGCCCGGTCAGCGAATAATGCTGGTAACCCACCAATACATGTGAAATATCATACACAGATAAGATATAAGTTGTAAAGCCATTTTCGGAACGGAATACATATATATAAGTACAAAACCAAGAGCAATAGTCAACACAAGACTCAACACTCTCAACAAGGATACGGGAACACATTCCAAACCACAAAGGATAACCACAACACGAAGGATAAAGACAAGACCGATGGCAACACATGCCCTTTGTGACTACACACGTCACAAGAAGAGAACTAACAACAACAGCTATACAAGCCCTCATGACATCACCCATCACGAGTTGATATACCTTCCTTATGCCCGGTTCCAACCTTATGGCTACCCCCAACCTTGTATATTCTTCAAACCATTACCTCCAGGACCCCTGTACTTCTTAGTCCAACCTTTTCCCTCCTGGGACCGTCGTCCCCCACCAACAAACCACCAATTTCATAGTACACGAGGGTAGCGTAAACACACACGGCAACACATGCCACCCGAGAATCACGTGAACCTTACACAAAGGTCACAACTCCATAATCACGTCACGGCCACCATGAGGACCGCTGCAATACCTTGGTGACTAGTGTCCCATACCAATAATCGTGCAATCCAGGTAAAGCCACACACACATCACACCTCAACAAGAATCAATCAACGGATCACAATGAAGATATGAAACCATACTCAATCAAGGAATGGGTCACAGCCCAACAACAACAACGATAGACAACACACACGCTAGCACTTAAACACCGAACTAGCATGCTTATCAAACGGGTAAACCAAAGTTCAACGAAACACAATGTTGAACACTTAGCACGATTCACGACACCAAAACCTACATGGATACCTACCATATAGTTCTAGACATACGAAACATCAAGAAAACACTCAAATAGTTCCACAAAAGAACATTGGGAAGTCAAAACACCAAATACCGAGTCAAAGAATCACGGGGAACAAATCCCCCAACAAAACCAACATGTTCCCCGCGGGTGGACCCACGGGTAGGCCCCTACCCATGGTCCTGCCCGCGGGTACCAACACCCACAAGCCACGTTCCCACGGGTGGGGCGGCGGATAGGGCTCTGCCCACTGTTCCGCCCTTGGGTACATCCCTGTGCCCAAAATAATCCCTTCGGGGATTTTCAACTCCAAGCACAAATTCAAGTCCAAAACATGCCAAATCTCACCAAATACAACAAAATGGCTTGAATAAAAGGAAATGCCAAGCAATGGCATAAATGAATCCTAAACACAAGCACTATGTAACACCCCCCAAAAACAAAACTACTTAAAATGAGTCTTAACACCTGCAGATCAAGCACAAAACTAGAACAGCAGAAGAAAAAAAGATAACTGGATAAAAGGAATCCAAAACGGGGTGTTATGCCACGTATACCACACAAGGTATACGCTACGGCGACAATCTGCAAGCGTAACACTATCCCAAAAACAACCAAACTAGAACAATCTAGAGACGTTGGCACACAGCCCTCAACAACACTGTCTAAAGACACTGGTGCTAAGCTACCGGCTCTAGACATCGCGCTCGACTACGCATCACCTGAAAGATACAAAGATAAAAATCGAGGCGACGTCCGGTCAGCGAAAGATGCTGGTAAACCACCAATACCGTTAAATATCATAAATAGGTAGATATATAATATGAAAACCATTTTCGAAATGGAATACATATATATAAGTCAAAAGCCAAGATCAAAAGACAACACAAGACTCACCACTCACAAGGACAAAACCGGGAACACATCCCAAACCACAA
The DNA here is from genome assembly GCF_001879475.1 of Ipomoea nil. Taxonomy (NCBI): domain Eukaryota; kingdom Viridiplantae; phylum Streptophyta; class Magnoliopsida; order Solanales; family Convolvulaceae; genus Ipomoea; species Ipomoea nil. Next base: position 154,676 of record NW_017617489.1, read on the forward strand.
AGGTTAACCACACACAAGGATAAAGACTCACCCAACGGCAACACATGCCAAAACACCACACCACAAGCCTACGTGACTACACACGTCACGAGAGAAGAGAACTCACCACAACAACGGCTTCACAAGCCCTCGTGACATCACCCATCACGAGTTGATATGCCTTCCTTATGCCCTGTTCCAACCTTATGGCTACCCCCAACCTTGTACCTTCGGTGCCAACCATTACCTCCAGAAAGCCCCTGTACAGCCAAGTCCAACCTTATTCCTCCGGGACCGTCGTCCCCCACCCATAACCACCAACGAAAACCCACCAATTCACGGCAACACATGCCCGGATAACACAATGTTATCCCCCAAACACGTGGACTCAGCCACAAGTCCATGAAATCACGTCACGGCCACCACGAGGACCGCTGCAATACCTTGGTGACTAGCGTCCCATACCACTAATCATGCAATTCAGGTAAAGCCACACACGCACCACCACTCACACGAAACAAGCAACGGATTGCAAAAGAAGGTATGAAACATACTCAATCAAGAGACAGGTCACCACCCATCGACAACAACGACGCTAGCATTAAGATAATAACTAGCAAGCTCAACAACGAGGAAACTCAAGATAGTTCCGAGGAACACACAAGACACCACACGGTTCAACGAAACACAATATTGAACACTTAGCACGATTCACGACACCAAAACCTACATGGATACCTACCATACAGTTCTAGACCTACGAAACATCAAGAAAACTCTCAAATAGTTCCACAAAAGAACAACGGGAAGCCAAAAGATCAAAGACCAAGACAAACGAAACACGGGGAACAAATACCACTCCAACTCCAACGTGTTCCCCGCGGGTGGACCCACGGGTAGTGCCCCACCCGTCGTCCCGCCCGCGGGAACAACACCCACAAGGCATACGTTCCTGCGGGAAGGCCGGCGGGTAGTGCCCCGCCCGCCGTTCTGCTCGCGGGTACGTCCCTGTACCACAACAAATCCCTTCGGGGATTTTCTCCTCCAAACACCAATTCAAGTCCAAAACATGCCAAATCTCACCAAGCACAACAAAATGACTTGAACCAAGGAAAATGCCAAGCAATGGCACAAAGGAAACCTAAACACAAGCTCTAGATATGCAATATCACAAGATAAATGCATAAACTCTCACATTTCATAGCAAAACACATGTAGAAGCCAAGAAATCACATATAGATAAGCAAAATAGGTTTTGTAGAGCATGGGTTACCTCTTGAAGACCAAAAGACTTTCTTCTTACACCGCAACAAGCTCTCCACTAAGCTCACTAGCCAAACCCACTTCAAGATCAAACCAAAAGATCATAAAGATCCAACCTTTAAGAAAAGACAACTAAGATGGAACCAAAAAGACTAGACAAGCTTAGATCTTACCCTTCTGGATGCCAAAATAGAGGAAAGATTGAATCTTGGAAGCAAAACTTGGAATCTTAACAATGGCTTCTTTTGGCTTGAAGAACAAGCTACTCTTGTTTTCTAGAGAGAAGGTAGAGATATTTTCTAGGAAATATAAGGGAATGAAATGAAGAAGTCTTCTAGGTTTAGGTTACAAAACTAGCTCTTGGTGAAAAGACAAGGATACCCTTACTAACTCTTAGAAAGTGTAAGGAACAAGGGAACTCCTCTCAAAGCACAAGGTACAACCCCACTTAAAGATTGACTAGTCAAATACTAGTCCTTGAGTATCAAAAATCAGGATTTTAGGAATCAATTCCTCAAAAGAAGTAGAATTAATTACTCAATTAATTCATGGTTTGGAGTGTGGATTTTTGGGGTGTCACATCCTCACCCCCTTCAAAGAAGTTTCGTCCCCGAAACTCGGGTACAACGAATTAAGAACGAAAGGTAACAAGGAAACAAAATTGTGACAAGAAGTCCAAGAATATCCCTTTTGGTCAAAAACTCCAAAAGTTCTAACAAGGTTCCAAGGCAAAGAGAAAGACATTACAAATTCAAGGATAGGCAACAGGTCAACAAAAGGATAGATTGGCATCAAGAACTCTAACCTCAACACAACAACCAACTTCTAGACAACAACCAAGAACTAAACAACTAACCCAAACACCAACTAACACACTAGCTAAACAACAAGGCAACAAACAAAGCAAGCAAGCACACAAAGCACACAACAACCAAACACCAAGCTACAAAGGCTAAGAAACAACAAAGAAAGAAACGAACGGGGTTACCACAACACAACTAGAACTCTTCACTCTCCGACTCTTCGGCCTCTTCAGACTCTTCTTCTTCGCCTTCAACTCTGTGACTAGAACTAGCTTCAAACCGATCCAGCCTCTGATGCACTGCGGCAAACTGCGACCTCACAAACGCAAAACCCTCGGCGATCAAACTGTTCTGCTGACGAAGCAAAGAGGCGACACATTTGAACTCCTACCCTCTCTTGGTGTGAACTTCTTCCCTTCTACGGCGTTCCTCACCATTTGATTCACTTACTTCAACTTCAGCGGTCTCCGGTGCTCCTTCTTCTTCTTCTTGATCTGCTTCTTCCTCAACTTCTTCGTCACCACCCAAACTCTGGACTGCAAGGCTCAACTTCCCGGCATGAATCTCAAGCTCAGTAGCTAACTCTGCTCTCTCAATAGGTGTTTTCCTAGCAACCTCTTCAAGCGTGATGTACTCACCACTATCCAACTGAAAAAGATTACAACTCCGGAGATTGGCGGTATCCAACACCATCTTTCCCACAGCCTTCGAGGGACAACCATCCACACTAACACCTTTCCTAACCAAAATCCAATTTAACACCATGCCATACGGCAAACTCTTCCGATTGTGATCCCGGCAAAACACCATGTGTTGCATCATCAAAGCAGGCAGATTGAACTTAACCATATTCTTCAAACAGAAAGCAAAGGTACATTCCAACTTACCCAACAAACTGCTCTTGTTGTTGATAGGCAACAAACAATCTGACACCAACATAACCAAGATCCTTTGTTCCGCAGACAACCACTTCTTTTCCGGCCTCGAAGCTTGAGTGAAACCACTCGTACGGCCAAACAGATAACTCAAATAGTCACGGTACCCCATGGTATCCGTACTAATCCAAGAATGACCACTGTACTGAGCCACTCCAGAAGCAGACAAACTCAACAACTGGGCTAACCTCTTCTCAGACAACACAACCTTCACACCTCTCACCTTAGAGGTGATCTCAAGCCTTTCACCTTCCTTCGTCACAACCATGTGACGGTAAAACTCTTTCACCAAACTCGGGTAAGTCTCGGCCCTTATGGCGAGAAAACCATCTAACAAACCTTAAAACTTAAGCAAATCCAACAAGGAACTTGAAAAAGATTCCGGATCAAAAGCTTTACCTTCAAGCACAAGGTAGTGGGCATTCACCCATTCCGCTTTTCTAGCCAAGCTTGACCTTCTAGGCATGGTGAAAGATGATCCAAAGCTCAACAAACAAAGCCCACAACTTCTTCTTTTTCTACCACACACTCGCGACTCTCTCTCTCTCGCGGCTCTCTCTCTCTCTCGAGCTCTCTCTCTCTCTCTCGCGGCTGCTCGGCGACACGGCACAGCAGACGGCGGCGGTGACGGGACCGCGAAGCTCCGGCGGCGAGGCGGCGGCGAACGGCGACGGGCAGGTGGCGCTGGGCGACGGGGTGGGGTGGCTTCGGGTAGCTTACGGGTAGGAGAAGGAAAAAGATGAAGAGAATTTGGGGAAAGAAATTAGGGATTTGGGTGAGATTGGGAAAAAGATGATTAAATTTGGAGATTTTGAACAAAGTGGGATTTAAGGTTTAGAAAGAATTAAAATGGGTTAGGTTTCAAGAAAGATAATTGGCTCAAGTGGTTTAGAGGTTGGGTAGAAAAGAATTCGGCTAAGGTTTGCAACTCAAAGGCTACAAATAAACATTAGGCTACACAAGGAAAGATTTTGGTAGGAATTGGCTATTTTTCCAAATCAAAGAATACTTGGAAAATTTAGGGAAAAGCTCAAGGAATTGGTGTAAGAACAAACAAATCCAAAGGTGAAAGTGTAACACCCCAGATTTTCAAGATATTTAAAACTTATAAAATAATGGTGAAATCTCATTAAATCCCAAACAGAGTACGAGTGTACGGGGTGTTATGCCACACCTGAGCTAGAGAACTCAGGTGCACAGGCTAACTAACTAATGTCTCAATGATATGAATGCATAAACATGGCACGCAGGCCGAAAGGGAAGCTAACTACTTCTATGTTCCAAGCTCTAGCGCACTCCAGTGACTTAATCTTCTGTGCCTGAAAGCCAAATATATCTGTTCAGCGAGAGATGCTGGTAACCCACTCCAACGCGTTGAAATACAATACGTATAGAGATATATATAGATATACGAAAACCATTTTAAAGCATGAAGATATATCCTATGAGACTCTAGCTTTTAAAACCGGGAATGACTCGACAGATAAGGCTAGACACAAGCAACAGTTATAACAGGCGTATACAATCCACAACAGGCAAGACAGATAAAGCTGAGCACCATTAATAATCATAACCCAACGTAAACAATCCCCAACATAAATCCCATAGTCACAACCCCCAAGATACTCATAATCACAACTCATCCATATCTCAACACATAGCACACTTTGTTGGCGCCACAGGACCAATCGCATGCCCATACATGAGGGTCAGCGCATATAGCTCTAGCACGGCCCCGCAGCACCCTGCCCCATATCGCAACACGGAGGGGTCGATCGCAACCGACCGATGAACCGCAGCTCATCATAATGTTTGATCGCAACCAAACAGTGAACCGCAGCCCAAGAAAATGTCATCTGACCGCAGCCAGGAAAGTATGAACCGCAGCTCATGTGGAAACATTTGATCGCAACCAAACGGTGGACCGCAGCCCAAGAGTGTAAATCTGACCGCAGCCAGCTTCTGAACTGCAGCTCAGGAATAACCAATCCGATCGCAACCGAATTGGGGTGTCATGCACACATAACACATAGCAAGCACATGCAACCCACATTAACACATTGGGAATGGGAGAAAGCGTATAACAAAACCTATGCGTGATCCTTCACATACTAAGAATGGTCTTAAGGGGTTCATACTTCTTCCACCTAGGTCAACAGGATACCAATTCAACTAGCATGCAATATATAAGACTCATAAACCTACGAACGATACCCGAAACATCAAACTAGACACGGCACGATGAACGGAGTCCGTTGGGACACCACGGGGATCGGAGAAACATCAAACGGGGAAGTCGGGGTCTCGAATAGGGGAGATTTCCAGCGGGTAGCCGGTGGGTGGGGGGCCACCCGCCGGCTGCTCGCCGGTAAGCACTGTTCCGGGCAGCGGGTCGCCGGTGGGCAGCTGCCCGCCCGCCGGCTGCCCGCTGCCGGAGACGTCCCTTCTGGCCGCGGGTAGGTGGCGGGTCCCCTACCCCCCCACCTACCCCCCACTGACCCTTTATACACAAAACGCCCCGGGAACCATTGTGGAACCCGAAACCATGCTTAGACACTTTACAACTCAATTAACGATCAACACGTAGACAATTAACGGATCAAATACGAGAAACGTACGACACATAACCTATCATGCTTTTCTAAACATAATCGACACCCAAACATGCGATTTCCCCACCCGATACACCAAGAATAATATCATATGATACAACCTAGGGTTCTAATCACTTTTATACCAACAAGAATACGATTCGTCTTCTAATTACAAGATTCGGTATGAATATCACATAAGCATCAAGAATGCCATACAATTATCAAGAACGACATATAAACATCAAGAACTCCACATAATCATCAAGAACACCATAATTATCAAGAATCTCCCATATCAAGATCACCCATGGAATTATCCCATCAATCATCAATAATAATATCACGAATCATCAATACACAATAATATGGGGAAATCCTACGGGGGAAATCATAGCTATGAAAATAGGTTTTGTTGAGACATGGGTTACCTCTTAGCCTTAATTAATTCCTTGGCTATGAAGGGTCTTTCTTTAAGCTTTCTTGCCTTCTTGATTTCTTCTAAAGGGATTCTTGGAGCTCTTTTTGGGGTGGTGGGGCGTTATTCTTTGTGGGAGGGTTCTAGGTGCCTCTTAAGTCCCTTATTTAAATATTTAGGAGTCCTGATTAGGAACTAATATTATAGGCTTGCTAATTCTGTTCCTTTTGGAACTAAGGATTGGGTTTAGGGATAAAGGCCCATGGACTATGGTGGGCCTTTTTCCCTAATTAATTATTATAATTTATTCTTTTTCTTGGGCTATGGGTTAATTAATTAATTGGTTTTAGGGGTCGTAACACGGGGTGTTACACTCTCCCCCCCTTATGAGGGGCTTCGTCCCCGAAGCCCGGTGCGTTAATCCATTCTTTCACCCCCTAGGCATTCCGCATCTTGGCCTCCCGGTTAGGAATGTGGCCCCACGTTTTGCCTTAGCTGGGGTAGACAGGGTTTCTGGTGGTGTTGTGATAGAAAGGTTTTGGGTCTACCTCGGTCTCTTACTCCTGAGCTGGACGTCCCGCGAGTGCCCAAGGTGGCTTCGATTGCTGCCACCCTCTGATCTAGTGCGTGTGTCGTATGGATCAAGGATGAGAACCCTTCCTCCATGATTTGGTTTTGCCGGTTGAGCTGTGCAAGTATGCGTTCATTGATTGAGCCCTTGTCTTGCTCCCTCGGGTTCCCTCCTGATCGTGGTTGCACCAACGGGTTGGGTTCGTCATCCTCCTCCTGGTCCTCGTTTCCCTCCAGGATTCCGCAATCTTCCATTGCCCGTTTGAGCTTCTTGTTGGAGACGTCTAATTGTCGACCAATTCTCTCCGTTCATTCTCGGGTTTTTGGCAAATTTCTTCGTGGGTGAGGTAATGTCCTCCCTCGGTGTAGTAGATATCATTGCGGCGTAGGTTCTGGGCGTTAAAGACCATGCCATTTGCGGTCTTGACCTCGGTGTGGCTTAGATCCACCCCCTTTTTCTCCATGATCCAACTTAGGATCATCCCGTAGGGTAGGCTAAGCCGGTTGCTCGCTTTGCAAAACTCCATGTGTTTTAGCATGAGGGCCGGCAGGTTGAACTTGATTTTGTGTTTCAAGAAGTAGGCAAAGGTGCACTCTAAACTCCCCACGTCTTTGCTTTTATTGTTCGTGGGCAGGAGGCTATCGGTTACAATCATAACCAATATCTTTTGTTTCGCCGATAGCCACTTTCTATTCGGTCGTGTGGCCGAGGTGAATCCTTCCTCTTTCCCGAGTAGGTACCCGAGGTAGTCCTTGTAATCCGTGGTTTGGGTATCAATCCACCCCTTCCGGTCATAGTTAGACACACCCGTGGTGGTCAATTTCAAGAGTTTGGCCAAACGGCCTTCGGAGAGCACAATTTCCTTGACACGGACCTTGGTGGTGATTTCTACTTTGTCACCTCGTTTGGTGGCCACAAGGTGTTGGTAGAATTCTTTCACCAAGTTGGGGTATGTATCCCATTTGATGGCGAGGTAAGTATCTAAGAGCCCTTGATGTCTAAGCATATCAACCAATTCCGGAGAGAATTGGTCGGGTTCAAGTGCTTTACCTCCGATTACGGTGTAATCGGCATTGCTCCTCTCCGGGGTGCGGATTCCGAGGGGTTTCTTTGACATCGCGATTGGTGGCACTTTTCCGGCGAGTTTTCCGGTGGGTCTCCGGCGAAGTTTTCCGGCGGGTCCCTTTTCCGGAGGTGATTCGAGCTGCCGTGAGGTGGCGACGGTGGGGCGGAGCTCGATGGCGGCTCGGCGAGGCGGTGGAGGTCTTCGGTGGCGTGGGGCGTCGATTGCAGCGGGCGGAGTTCGGGTGGTTGGCGGGCGGCGTCCTTGGTGTCGCGGGTGACCTCCGGCGGAGCAGTTCGGACGGCGGGGCGGCGGCGCGAGGTCGTCGGGGAGCGGCCGGGTGGCGACGGCGTCCGGTGGGTGGTGACGTGGGTGGCTGGTGATTTTCCAGGTAGGGGGGGGTGGTGGCGTGCGTGAGAGGGGGGAAGAAGGGAAGGAATGGGAAAGGAAAAGAGGAGGAAGGAGAAGAAGGGTTTTTGATTTGGGGGTTTTGTGGGTTTTAGGGATTTGGAGGGGTTTAACAAGGGGGTGTTCCTTTGTAATTTCAAGAAACACCCATGGGCTAGTGGTTAGGGCTTTAACTTGTAGAGGAGAGGTTCAAGGTTCTATTCCTAATGGTAACATTAAATATTTATTGATGGTGTGTTCCTTGTCGTTTTCCTTATTTTGTCCTTTAGTGGGGGAAGGGTTGGGTTGGTGATATAACTTGTGTTTTACCTTTGTGGTGGTATTGAAATTCGACCAAAATCTTTATTCATAGTAATTCCGAAATAGCTAAGCTAAGTAAGTGGTTTTTACAACAAGGGGGTGTGACGGTTTATCCCAGACAGTATTCGCTTTCTTGATTTTCTTCCGTGGGGTCCACATGGTCCTCGTCTTCTGGGATTGGATTTCCTTCTCCGAGGTCCTCCTCGTTTCCAAGGTTGGCTTGAGTGTTGCTCATAACGAATAATTTCCCGGGAGCGCCGTAACTCCCTTGATGACTGGTGCCCCCGTGTTGGCCTACGGCGGTGGGGCGTGGCTTTTGGGGTCGAGTGCACTGGAAGGCCTTGTGTCCTTCCTCTCCGCAATTGAAGCATCTCCAGGGGTTGCCCATGCAATCGTTGCCTCTATGGCTTTTGTTGCATTTCGGGCAAGGGAAGCTTCTTGGATTAGCTTCATTATTCCCCAGGGGCGGTCTTTGATTAGCCGGATTGTTTGATCTTGCGCTGGTGTCGTTCCTCGTCCTTTTTGCCGGTGGCGCCCCACTCCCGGTGTTTCTCCTTCGTATTTGCTCCTGAACTCCGCGTTGGAGTAGTTGGATTCGATAGAGATTTGCGGCACTGGAGTAAGCCTCATTGAGGGTCTGAGGCCTGCTTACCACTAGTGCCTTCCGGGCTTCGAAGTTGAGGCTCGATACGAATCTTTCTATTTTGGTTACCTCGGTGGGGACTAGCTCTGGCGCGAAGCGTGCCAGCTCGAGGAATTCTTTATGGTATTCCATGACGGTGGCCGTCTCTTGTTTCAGATGGAGAAACTCTTCGTACATGGATGCTTTCACGTGGGTTGGATAAAATCGTTCTCGTAGTCGTATCTTGAGGCTCTCCCAGTTGAATCCCGGTTCTTGTCGGTAAGCGGGCCCCTCGTGGATCCACCAGAGATCGGCCTCGTGTCCGAAGTAGAACGAGGCTATCTCTACGCGACGTCCTTCCGGGCATTCTACTACCCCTAGAATCTTGTCAAGGGTCCGGATCCATTAATCTAGGACCGCAGGGTCTTCTTCTCCTTGAGAATATTGGTGGTCGGTGGTTTGAGACTTGTCGGGCGATGTCCGAGTTCGCGTTTGATGGAGGTGGTGGGGGCCTGTTGTTGCGAAGGGCTGCGTCACTTAGTGCCTGCGCGACTTGCATCAGTTTTTGTATGGTCTGGGTCAAGGGATTGTCAGTGGCGGGCTCTGGGGTCCTTGATTGTCTTCTGTTTGGAGCCATGCTATCGTCTTTCTGGTCAGCGTTTATAAGAACGTCAGGTTAGAGTTCGATGCACTTCTTATGAAGTGATAAGTGGGGGAGGGCTTTAGAATGGGAAGGGGTAAGGTGCGGGAATTTATGTGTAGGTTTCACAATCTCACCGTGCGCCCTAAGATTTCCGAGTCCTATGTTCCTAGGTACCTAGAGTTCAAGCCTAATGTCCTAAATCCGGTCCTAAGAGTCTTTTTCTAGGGTCAAACTTAGGCTCTGATACCAACTGTAACACCCCAGATTTTCAAGGCATTTAAAACTTATAGAATAAAGGTGAAATCTCATTAAATCCCAAAACATAATACGAGAGTACGGGGTGCTATGCCACACCTGAGCTAGAGAACTCTGGTGCACAGGCTAACTAACTAATATCCTCAATAATGTAAATGCATAAGCATGGCACGCAGGCCGAAAGGGGAGTTATCTACTTCTACGTTCCAAGTTCTAGCGCACTCCAGTTACTTATTCTTCTGTGCCTGAAAGCCAAATATATCTGTTCAGCGAGAGATGCTGGTAACCCACTCCAACGCGTTGAAATACATTACATATAGAGATATATATAGATATACGAAAACCATTTTGAGCATAAAGGTATATCCTACGAACTCTAGCTTTTAAATTCGGGGATGACTCGACAGATAAGGCTAGACACAAGCAACAGTTATAACAAGCTTATACAATCCACAACAGGTAAGACAGATAAAGCTGAGCACCATTAATAATTATAACCCAACGTAAACAATCCCCAACATAAATCCCATAGTCACAACCCCCAATATACTCATAATCACAACTCATCCATATCTCAACACATAGCACACTTTGTTGGCGCCACAGGACCAATCGCATGCCCATACATGACGGTCAACGCATATAGCTCTGACACGGCCCCGCAGCACCCTGCCCCGTATCGCAACACGGAGGGGTCGATCGCAACCGACCGATGAACCGCAGCTCATCAAAATGTTTGATCGCAACCAAACAGTGGACCGCAGACCAAGAGAATGTCATCTGACCGCAGCCAGGAAAGTATAAACCGCAGCTCATGTGGAAACGTTTGATCGCAACCAAACGGTGGACCGCAGCCCAAGAGTGTAAATCTGACCGCAGCCAGCTTCTGAACCGCAGCTCAGGAATAACCAATCCGATCGCAACCGAATTGGGGTGTCATGCACACATAACACATAGCAAGCATATGCAACCCACATTAACACATTGGGAACGGGAGAAAGCGTATAACAAAACCTATGCGTGATCCTTCACATACTAAGAATGGTCTTAAGGGGTTCATACTTCTTCCACCTAGGTCAACGGGATACCAATTCAACTAGCATGCAATATATAAGACTCATAAACCTACGAACGGTACCCGAAACATCAAACTAGACACAGCACGATGAACGGAGTCCGTTGGGACACCACGGGGATCGGGGAAGCCGGGGTCCCGAATGGCGGAGATTTCCAGCCCCCACCCACCGGCTGCCCGCCGGTAAGCACTGTTCCGGGCAGCTGCCCGCCCGCCGGCTGCCCGCTGCCGGAGACGTCCCTTCTGGCCGCGGGTAGGTGGCGGGTCCCCTACCCCCCCACCTACCCCCCACTGACCCTTTATACAGAAAATGCCCCAGGAACCATTGTGGAACCCGAAACCATGCTTAGACACTTTACAACGCAATTAACGATCAACACGTAGACAATTAACGGATCAAATACGAGAAACGTACGACACATAACCTATCATGCTTTTCTAAACATAATCGACACCCAAACATGCGATTTCCCCACCCGATACACCAAGAATAATATCATACGATACAACATAGGGTTCTAATCACTTTTATACCAACAAGAATACGATTCGTCTTCTAATTACAAGATTCGGTAAGAATATCACATAAGCATCAAGAATGCCATACAATTATCAAGAACGACATATAAACATCAAGAACTCCACATAATCATCAAGAACACCATAATTATCAAGAATCTCCCAATATCAAGATCACCCATGGAATTATCCCATCAATCATCAATAATAATATCACAAATCATCAATACACAATAATATGGGGAAATCCTACGGGGGAAATCATAGCTATGAAAATAGGTTTTGTTGAGACATGGGTTACCTCTTAGCCTTAATTAATTCCTTGGCTATGAAGGGTCTTTCTTTAAGCTTTCATGCCTTCTTGATTTCTTCTAAGGGGATTCTTGGAGCACTTTTTGGGGTGGTGGGGCGTTATTCTTTGTGGGAGGGTTCTAGGTGCCTCTTAAGTCCCTTATTTATATATTTAGAAGTCCTGATTAATTATTATAATTTATTCTTTTTCTTGGGCTATGGGTTAATTAATTAATTGGTTTTAGGGGTTGTTAGGAATATATTGTATAAGTTTTGATGAGCCAAATGTATTTTGTAGACCCCAATTTTATTTTATTTGAGTCAGTTCTGGTTCACCAAGAATAGTGCACTGCTGTCATGAAGCCTACATGAAGTCTACGAAAAAGCAGTTTTTAAAGAAGAATAAATGAAAGCGGGATCATAGCTTAATAGATTTATGAAGCATCAAGTTACTAAAGATTGAGATGGATGAGATGGTAGAAGACTTGTTGAAGCATGCCTAATGCTAGATGATCCACAGTTTGATTCTCATTAGAAGTAATTTTGGTGTAAAGATGAATTGCTATCGTGATGTAGCAATATAAGGAGATGATGTCATCATGATAGTAATATCAGGTTATACTATCATGAAAGAACAATTTTTATCGTGATAGTTGAGAATTATCGGGTGATGACGTCACGACTATCGGGTAATGACATCACGATGTGATAAAGCTAGTGGAGAACACGTGGAGGAGATAAGTCAAAAGAATTTAAGTCTTGGATTGTATTAATTGGATACCCAGTTGAGATGGAAGAAGCTTTGCCAAGCAAAGCAAATGGTTCACAGTTTGATTCCCACCCGAAGTGACTTTATGAATTCATGATATTGGTTCATGATATACAATGGAACGTGACACATGGTCCATGATATGAAATGGAACATGATATATACGGTCCATGATACAAGGTGGAACATGATAGGTAGCTCATGATATGAAATGGAACATGATAAATATGGTCCATGATACAAGGTGGAACATGATATATAGTCCATGATACAAGGTGGAACATGATATACTATTAGGACATGACTTCATCAAAAGGAGCTATGACATCATGATAGAATTAGACAGAAACATTATTTTGAAGCTCTGTTTCTGCAGAAGAAGTCGAATGAGAAGAAGAAGCTGATATACGAAGGAGATCTTTTTTAATACTCAAGCAAGAATCAGCAGATAAATTATTTGATCAACTTGGCACATCAAATCAATAATTCAACAAAAGTCATGCCAGAGAAAATTCAAAATTGGAAGCTACCCATTGCAAAGAAAAGCTTTGTCAGATTAAAGGAGAGCAACGGAGAGATTTCTCAAAATCTTCTGACAGACGGCGAAATGATTTTCGCAGACCAAGTTGGCAAAATTAATTGATCAACTACAATTCAAAATGGACAATCGAGATCGAAAGTTGATCAACGGGCAAATAGCTTTCATCCGCTATAAATTGCCCAAGCAGACTTGAAGACATGCAACGAATCTAACAGAGATTCAGAAAACACTTGAACAACAAAGAAAATTATCCAATCAATCATCAAGTGGTATATTGAACTATATAAGATAGAATTCAAGTCTGAGAGAAGAAATCTTTGTATTTTATTGTAAATCTTCTACTGAGTGTAGAAAAGGGGTAGAGTAACTAGGGAGAGTGAAAAACCCAGTTGGAGTGTAGCTTTGTGCGTAGCACTCGGTTGTGACGGGCAGAGTAACAAGGGGAGCTTGTGAAAACCCGGTGAGAGCGTAGCTTTGTGCGTAGTTCTCATGGTGTAGGAGTACAGCTTTGTGCGAAGTACTCGGGAAGGCAGAGTAACAAGAGGAGCTTGCGAAAAACCTTGGTGGAGTGTAGCTTTGTGCGAAGCACTCGGAGAAGTGTCGTTGGGCACTTATTCACTATTGTTTCTGGGTGATTGAAGAATATTGAATTTCCTCCTTGAAGTGAAAGGAGAAGAGTGGACTAGGAGGATTACACCACCTCTGAACCACTATAAATCTCTCTCTATTTACTTACTGCTCATATATATTTCGTGCATGCCTATATTATCTGTGAACTAACCCGTTACGGTTTATTGCGTATCTTTATCTGTCTGGGTTTGATAGTTCCCTCGTTTGCATGCAAGTGAAATTTTATATACATCATCCTACATCTATACTAAGTGTTTCTAACGTGATGCATGTATACAATCTCTATTTGAGCACGACACAATTTAAAGCATAACACTTTGCCGTTACAATTCCGCTGTGCACACTCTAAGTTGTTATACTTGTTTATGCTTGTTACTTAAAGTTGAAGTTACAAAGTGTTGTTTGCAGAAGAAGTTTGAAAAAGTTAGAGAAGTCTATTCACCTCCCCCCCCCCCCCCCTCTAGACTTCTCGCCACCCTTTCGGGACCAACAAGTGGTATCAGAGCGGTTGTCTATTTGAGTCATTTCTTGACTGCTAGACAGATCTCGAAAACTTCAAAATGAAGAAAGATATGGTTCTTGCTCAAAATTTGGTTTTCTCACTTGATAAATTTGATGATTGGAAAATACGTATGCAGGTGCACTTATCTGCTTTAAATGATGAAATGTGGGAAGTCATCACAAAAGGCCCTATCCAAATTATGGAAGCTAATACCGCTACCCCACGAGATCCAAATGCTCCACGATATATTCCAAAGCCAAAAATGGAGTGGACAAAGGAAGATAGAGGACGAAATAACTTGGACAATATTGCCAAAGACATTTTGTTCAAAACGGTCGATGACACCATATTCCCAAAGATTTGAAAGTGCACCACGGCAAAAGAAATATGGGATACGCTCATAAGCATCGGTGAAGGCGACGAACAAGAAAAAGACAACAAACTAACCATCACCTTGAAAAGGTTCGAAGATTTCAAAATGCTACCGAACGAAAGCATCACCGACATGGAAGCTCGATTGATCAAAATCCTTGGAGAAATCACGGATCTGGGAAAGACCATTACCCAGAAGGAAATATCGCTCAAAGTGTTACGCGGACTACCTACAAATTGGGATATGAAGGTGACCACAATGTGAGATCATAGAGATCTAAGGACATTATCTACGGATAAACTCTTTAGTGATCTAAAGGCATATGAGTTCGAGATGAAGACACGAGTTGAAGAAGAACGCGATGAACGAACATCCGCATTAATGGCCGATCAACCGTCTACATCAAGGTCAGTCGTAAATAATGATTTTTTATCTGACGAACAGTTTTCCTTATTTGTTAGGAAATTCAAGAAATTCATGCGAAAGAACAAAGGATCACCACAAGGAAATTCTTTTCGAGAGAATAGAAGATCAAGAAGGGAAACGGTCGAAGATAACACAAATGTGTGTTACAATTATAGAAAGCCTGGACATTTTATGGCCGAATGTCCACATCCCAAGGTGAACAAAAATTCGAATACTTCTAACTCTCCACAGGTTGAGTACAAGTCGAAAGAGAAGAAATTCAAAAAGGACAAACAGAAGGCACTAATAAGCGATCCGTTAGAAGCAAGTGAATCCGAAGAATCATCTAGTGACGAGAGTGATTCATCTCAAGAAGATACGGCGCTATTATGTCTAGTGGGCAAAACATCCGAACATGAGGAATGCTATATGGCGCGTGAAACCGACGAAGAGGTATCTTCTAGTTCTTTTAGTTCTTTTAGTTCCGTTGACACTTCTTTCGAGACTCAAAAATCTTTTCAAAGTCTTATAGAAGATTGTCAAAAGGTCATGGCCACTCATACTCAAATCAAAGAGCGCAATAATACGTTAATTCTTGAAAAGGAAGAAATGTCACAAAAATTGCAAAATGCTCTAAATGAAATGAGTAATTTGAAAGCCGAAAATGTTCGACTTCAAGAAGAGTGCAAAGCTAGAGAGGTTAGAGAACATAACCTTCGGGAAGTAATCGCATCATTTACGCATTCATCCAAAATAATGGATAAAATGGTAAACATGCAAAAACCTGCTAGAGATAAAGCCGGACTAGGCTACGATCCATCATGTTCTAAAACCCCTCAAAAGTTGACTAATTCTACTACTACTTTAATTAATAAAGTTCCAGTGGTAAAATTTGTGAAAAGTCAACATAGCACAATGAGACAAGGAGTTGGAAACAAAATTAATGCCCAGAAAATTGTTGCAAGGCCGAATCAACACAATGATATCATGGCAAGACAACAAAATTTTAAAAGGCAAAAATTTGTATCTCAAGGGAGAACCAACGAGTCTAGTGCAATAAAACCTCATAGGAATATGGGAAGAATTCCGAGAATTGGGGCTGGGAGATTATATCCCTCAGAAGAAGATTGGTCGCTTGAAATCAAACCATGGACCAAGTCCATATTTGCTCTGTTTCATAGAATCAAGCAACTATCAGCTTCCCAACCCGCACCGAATCATTATTCGAAAGTGCGTTACGATTATAAAGTTTTTAATGGTTACAAATCACCTACTCTTGGATCAGTGGGATCTAGATGGATTTGGATGCCAAAAATTACTAACACAAAAGGACCCAAACAAGTATGGGTACCTAAAAGAAATTAATCTTTTTTGCAAGAAGTTTGGTATTTCGATAGCGGTTGCTCTCGACATATGACCGGCAATAAAGCTAGTCTAGTTGAGTTCAAAAGTATCAAAGGACCAAAAGTAGTTTTCGGTGGAAACGATCGATATGGAATGACAAAAAGAACCGGCGCAATTGTGAAAAATGGTCTACGAATTGATGACGTATCTTATGTCGAAGGATTAAAATTTAACTTGTTTAGTACAAGTCAATTTTGCGACAAAGGATATCTCGTAGAATTTTACAAAGGCAAATGTCAAGTCAAGGACGAATCTACGAATGAAGTCGTACTCGCCGGATCAAGAAAGAAAAACATGTATGTTGTAGATTGGAGTACAACAAAAGATTCTGTATGCTTGATGGCAAATAATTCGAATGAAGCTAGTTGGGAATGGCACAGAAGGCTAAATCATTTGAATTTCAAAACCATCAACAAGCTTGCCAAAAAGAAGTTAGTCGAAGGACTACCCAATATTGTGTTCAAGAAAGATCAAATCTGTGACGCATGCCAAAAAGGAAAACAAATCAAAGCATCATTCAAATCCAAAGCTCAAGAGTCAACATCAAGACCCTTAAGTTTACTGCACATGGATTTATTTGGTCCAGTAGACCCAGTAAGTATAAGTGGTAAGAAATACACTTTGGTTGTTGTTGATGATTTTTCTAGGTACACATGGACAATATTCATCAAGAAAAAGGATGAAGTCTGATCAAAGTTGCCAGAGCTATTAAAGATGCTACAAGTCGAAAAAGATATGAAGATTGCAACAATTCGAACTGATCGGGGAACAGAGTTCGTAAACAGAGTAATTCAATCTTACTGCAATTCACAAGGAATTTTACATCAATTATCTGCCGCACGAACGCCGCAACAAAATGGTGTAGCTGAAAGAAGAAATCGAACACTGAAGGAAGCCGCACGAGTCATGATATCAGCCGCCAGACTACCAAAGAGATTTTGGGCAGAAGCAATCAATACGGCGTGCTATACTCAAAATCGAAGTCTAATCCACAAGTCTTATAACAAAACACCATATGAATTATGGAAAGGGAGAAAACCCAATCTCACCTACTTTCATACATTTGGTTGTAAATGTATTGTACTTGTTAATGGAAAGTCCCAACTAAAGACTTTTGACGAACGTGCAAACGAAGGAACATTCTTGGGATATTCATCCACCAGCAAGGCATATAGAATATTCAACAAATCAACCATGGTGGTAGAAGAATCGATTCACGTTGTGTTTGATGAAAATCACGACAAAAATGGCAAAGATAGTAAAGGTAATCGTGATTTAATTATTTCTAACAATATGTTGGAAGATAATGTGTTGCAGGAAGTAGAAGAATCAAGTGATATGGGTACTCACCAAATTGAGGCAATATCCAATGTGATACCCGAAATATCACGCACACCTACAACCGAAGTTGCACCCGAAATAGAAGGAACTCCAGTAGATGAACCCGAAGATGCACCCGTCAACAATTCACAACAAGTGGAATCACAACAAGTATTCCAACAAGAAGGAAACTCTGATAATCCAACAAGTTTCCAACCAAATCGAAAATGGCTAAGAAGGCACACACATGACTTAGTCATTGGAAATCCAAGTGACGGAGTAAAGACGCGATCATCTACTAGGAATCAACAACAAGATGCAATGTTCTCATGCTTTCTATCACAATTGGAGCCAAAGGAAATTGACGAAGCATTAGCCGATCCAAGTTGGATAGATGCCATGCAAGAGGAATTAGATCAATTCAAGCGCAATGACGTATGGAAACTTGTTCCAAGACCAACGCACCAAAATGTAATCGGCACCAAATGGGTCTTTAGGAACAAAGCGAACGAAGATGGCGTGATTGTTAGGAATAAAGCAAGATTAGTCGCAAAGGGGTATTCACAAGAAGAAGGCATTGATTTTGATGAGACATTCGCCCCTGTCGCACGACTCGAAGCAATCCGGATATTCCTAGCATACGCAACGCACAAGAATTTCATCGTATATCAAATGGACGTAAAGAGTGCATTTCTAAATGGCTTACTTGAAGAAGAAGTTTACGTCGAACAACCACCCGGTTTTGAGGTAAAAGACGTTGGTGATCAAGTCTACAAATTAAAGAAGGCATTGTATGGGTTAAAACAAGCTCCGCGAGCTTGGTACGACACCTTGTCAATGTTCTTAATTAGTTGTGGATTCACCAAGGGTCTAGTCGATAAAACCCTCTTTAGTTTTGTACGGATCAAGGATGAGAACCCTTCCTCCATGATTTGGTTTTGCCGGTTGAGCTGTGCAAGTATGCGTTCATTGATTGAGCCCTCGTCTTGCTCCCTTGGGTTCCCTCCTGATCGTGGTTGCACCAACGGGTTGGGTTCGTCATCCTCCTCCTGGTCCTCGTTTCCCTCCAGGATTCCGCAATCTTGCATTGCCCGTTTGAGCTTCTTGTTGGAGACGTCTAATTGGTCGACCAATTATCTCTGTTCATTCACGGGTTTTTGGCAAATTTCTTCGAGGGTGAGGTAATGTCCTCCCTCGGTGTAGTAGATATCATTGCGGCGTAGGTTCTGGGCGTTAAAGACCATGCCATTTGCGGTCTTGACCTAGGTGTGGCTTAGATCCACCCCCTATTTCTCCATGATCCAACTTAGGATCATCCCGTAGGATAGGCTAAGCCGGTTGCTCGCTTTGCAAAACTCCATGTGTTTTAGCATGAGGGCCGGCAGGTTGAACTTGATTTTGTGTTTCAAGAAGTAGGCAAAAGTGCACTCTAAACTCCCCACGTCTTTACTTTTATTGTTCGTGGGCAGGAAGCTATCGGTTACAATCATAACCAATATCTTTTGTTCCGCCGATAGCCACTTTCTATTCGGTCGTGTGGCCGAGGTGAATCCTTCCTCTTTCCCGAGTAGGTACCCGAGGTAGTCCTTGTACCCCGTGGTTTGGGTATCAATCCACCCCTTCCGGTCATAGTTAGACACACCCGAGGTGGTCAATTTCAAGAGTTTGGCCAAACGGCCTTCGGAGAGCACAATTTCCTTGCCACGGACCTTGGTGGTGATTTCTACTTTGTCACCTCATTTGGTGGCCACAAGGTGTTGGTAGAATTCTTTCACCAAGTTGGGGTATGTATCCCCTTTGATGGCGAGGTAAGTATCTAAGAGCCCTTGATGTCTAAGCATATCAACCAATTTCGGAGGGAATTGGTCGGGTTCAAGTGCTTTACCTCCGATTATGGTGTAATCGGCATTGCTCCTCTCTGGGGTGCGAATTCCGAGGGGTTTCTTTGACATCGCGATTGGTGGCACTTTTCCGGCGAGTTTTTCGGTGGGTCTCCGGCGAAGTTTTCCGGCGGGTCCCTTTTCCGGCGGTGATTCGAGCTGCCGTGAGGTGGCGACGGTGGGGCGAAGCTCGATGGCGGCTCGGCGAGGCGGTGGAGGTCTTCGGTGGCGTGGGGCGTCGATGGCAGCGGGCGGAGTTCGGGTGGTTGGCGGGCGGCGTCCTTGGTGTCGCGGGTGACCTCCGGCGGAGCACTTCGGACGGCGGGGCGGCGGCGCGAGGTCGTCGGGGAGCTGCCGGGTGGCGACGGCGTCCGGTGGGTGGTGACGTGGGTGGCTGGTGATTTTCCAGGTAGGGGGGGGGGTGGTGGCGTGCATGAGAGGGGGGAAGAAGGGAAGGAATGGGGAAGGAAAAGAGGAGGAAGGAGAAGAAGGGTTTTTGATTTGGGGGTTTTGTGGGTTTTAGGGATTTGGAGGGGGTTTAACAAGGGGGTGTTCCCTTGTAGTTTCAAGAAACACCCATGGGCTAGTGGTTAGGGCTTTAACTTATAGAGGAGAGGTCCAAGGTTCCATTCGTAATGGTAAACCATTAAATATTTATTGATGGTGTGGTCCTTGTCTTTTTCCTTATTTTGTCCTTTAGTGGGGGAAGGGTTGGGTTGGTGATATAACTTGTGTTTTACCTTTGTGGTGGTATTGAAATTCGACCAAAATCTTTATTCATAGTAATTCCGAAATAGCTAAGCTAAGTAAGTGGTTTTTACAACAAGGGGGTGTGATGGTTTATCCCAGACAGTATTCGCTTTCTTGATTTTCTTCCGTGGGGTCCACATGGTCCTCGTCTTCTGGGATTGGATTTCCTTCTCCGAGGTCCTCCTCGTTTCCAAGGTTGGCTTGAGTGTTGCTCATAACGAATAATTTCCCGGGAGCGCCGTAACTCCCTTGATGACTGGTGCCCCCGTGTTGGCCTACGGCGGTGGGGCGTGGCTTTTGGGGTCGAGTGCACTGGAAGGCCTTGTGTCCTTCCTCTTCGCAATTGAAGCATCTCCAGGGGTTGCCCATGCAATCGTTGCCTCTATGGCTTTTGTTGCATTTCGGGCAAGGGAAGCTTCTTGGATTAGCTTCATTATTCCCCAGGGGCGGTCTTTGATTAGCCGGATTGTTTGATCTTGCGCTGGTGTCGTTCCTCGTCCTTTTTGCCGGTGGCGCCCCACTCCCGGTGTTTCTCCTTCGTATTTGCTCATGAACTCCGCGTTGGAGTAGTTGGATTCGATAGAGATTTGCGGCATTGGAGTAAGCCTCATTGAGGGTCTGAGGCCTGCTTACCACTAGTTCCTTCCGGGCTTCGAAGTTGAGGGCCGATACGAATCTTTCTATTTTGGTTACCTCGGTGGGGACTAGCTCTGGCGCGAAGCGTGCCAGCTCGAGGAATTATTTATGGTATTCCATGACGGTGGCCGTCTCTTGTTTCAGATGGAGAAACTCTTCGTACATGGATGCTTTCACGTGGGTTGGATAAAATCGTTCTCGTAGTCGTATCTTGAGGCTCTCCCAGTTGAATCCCGGTTCTTGTCGGTAAGCGGGCCCCTCGTGGATCCACCAGAGATCGGCCTCGTGTCCGAAGTAGAACGAGGCTATCTCTACGCGACGTCCCTCCGGGCATTCTACTACCCCTAGAATCTTGTCAAGGGTCCGGATCCATTCTTCTAGGACCACGGGGTCTTCTTCTCCTGAGAATGTTGGTGGTCGGTGGTTTGAGACTTGTCGGGCGATGTCTGAGTTCGCGTTTGATGGAGGTGGTGGGGGTCTGTTGTTGCGAAGGGCTGCGTCACTTAGTGCCTGCGCGACTTGCGTCAGTTATTGTATGGTCTGGGTCAAGGGATTGTCAGTGGCGGGCTCTGGGGTCTTTGATTGTCTTCTGTTTGGGGCCATGCTATCGTCTTTCTGGTCAGCGTTTATAAGAACGTCAGGTTAGAGTTCGATGCACTTCTTATGAAGTGATAAGTGGGGGAGGGCTTTAGAATGAGAAGGGGTAAGGTGCGGGAATTTATGTGTAGGTTTCACAATCTCACCGTGCGCCCTAAGATTTCCGAGTCCTATGTTCCTAGGTACCTAGAGTTCAAGCCTAATGTCCTAAAGTCCGGTCCTAAGAGTCTTTTTCTAGGGTCAAACTTAGGCTCTGATACCAACTGTAACACCCCAGATTTTCAAGGCATTTAAAACTTATAGAATAAAGGTGAAATCTCATTAAATCCCAAAACATAATATGAGAGTACGGGGTGCTATGCCACACCTGAGCTAGAGAACTCAGGTGCACAGGCTAACTAACTAATATCCTCAATAATGTAAATGCATAAGCATGGCACGCAGGCCGAAAGGGGAGCTATCTACTTCTACGTTCCAAGTTCTAGCGCGCTCCAGTGACTTATTCTTCTGTGCCTGAAAGCCAAATATATCTGTTCAGCGAGAGATGCTGGTAACCCACTCCAACGTGTTGAAATACATTACATATAGAGATATATATAGATATACGAAAACCATTTTGAGCATGAAGGTATATCCTACGAACTCTAGCTTTTAAATCCGGGGATGACTCGACAGATAAGGCTAGACACAAGCAACTGTTATAACAAGCTTATACAATCCACAACAGGCAAGACAGATAAAGCTGAGCACCATTAATAATCATAACCCAACGTAAACAATCCCCAACATAAATCCCATAGTCACAACCCCCAAGATACTCATAATCTCAACTCATCCATATCTCAACACATAGCACACTTTGTTGGCGCCACAGGACCAATCGCATGCCCACACATGAGGGTCAGCGCATATAGCTCTTACACGGCCCCGCAGCACCCTGCCCCGTATCGCAACACGGAGGGGTCGATCGCAACCGACCGATGAACCGCAGCTCATCATAATGTTTGATCGCAACCAAACAGTGGACCGCAGCCCAAGAGAATGTCATCTGACCGCAGCCAGGAAAGTATGAACCGCAGCTCATGTGGAAACGTTTGATCGCAACCAAACGGTGGACTGCAGCCCAAGAGTGTAAATCTGACCGCAGCCAGCTTCTGAACCGCAGCTCTGGAATAACCAATCCGATCGCAACCGAATTGGGGTGTCATGCACACATAACACATAGCAAGCACATGCAACCCACATTAACACATTGGGAACGGGAGAAAGCGTATAACAAAACCTATGCGTGATCCTTCACATACTAAGAATGGTCTTAAGGGGTTCATACTTCTTCCACCTAGGCCAACGGGATACCAATTCAACTAGCATGCAATATATAAGACTCATACAACCTACGAACGGTACCCGAAACATCAAACTAGACACGGCACGATGAACGGAGTCCGTTGGGACACCACGGGGATCGGGGAAACATCAAACGGGGAAGTCGGGGTCCCGAATGGGGGAGATTTCTAGCGGGTAGCCGGAGGGTGGGGGGCCACCCGCCGGCTGCCCGCCGGTAAGCACTGTTCCGGGCAGCGGGTCGCCGGCGGGCAGCTGCCCGCTGCCGGAGACGTCCCTTCTGGCCGCGGGTAGGTGGCGGGTCCCCTACCCCCCCCACCTACCCTCCACTGACTCTTTATACACAAAACGCCCCGGGAACCATTGTGGAACCCGAAACCATTCTTAGACACTTTACAACGCAATTAACGATCAACACGTAGACAATTAACGGATCAAATACGAGAAACGTACGACACATAACCTATCATGCTTTTCTAAACATAATCGACACCCAAACATGCGATTTCCCCACCCGATACACCAAGAATAATATCATACGATACAACATAGGGTTCTAATCACTTTTATACCAACAAGAATACGATTCGTCTTCTAATTACAAGATTCGGTAAGAATATCACATAAGCATCAAGAATGCCATACAATTATCAAGAACGACATATAAACATCAAGAACTCCACATAATCATCAAGAACACCATAATTATCAAGAATCTCCCAATATCAAGATCACCCATGGAATTATCCCATCAATCATCAATAATAATATCACAAATCTTCAATACACAATAATATGGGGAAATCATACGGGGGAAATCATAGCTATGAAAATAGGTTTTGTTGAGACATGGGTTACCTCTTAGCCTTAATTAATTCCTTGGCTATGAAGGGTCTTTCTTTAAGCTTTCTTGCCTTCTTGATTTCTTCTAAGGGGATTCTTGGAGCTCTTTTTGGGGTGGTGGGGCGTTATTCTTTGTGGGAGGGTTCTAGGTGCCTCTTAAGTCCCTTATTTATATATTTTGGAGTCCTGATTAGGAACTAATATTATAGGCTTGCTAATTCTGTTCCTTTTGGAACTAAGGATTGGGTTTAGGGATAAGGGCCCATGGACTATGGTGGGCCTTTTTCCCTAATTAATTATTATAATTTACTCTTTTTCTTGGGCTATGGGTTAATTAATTAATTGGTTTTAGGGGTCGTAACACGGGGTGTTACAGAAAGAATTGGGCTAAGCACAAGATAACTCAAGGATAGATGGCTACCACAAACAAGATGCCAACTAAAGAGAACACTTAGCAAGAAAAGAGTCTATACTAAGCACCTCAACGAAAAACAAGCAAGGGAAACAAGCCAAGGATTGCCAAAAAAAGACAACTGCGAAACACAAGATAACACCCAAGGCAACAAAGGACACAAAGAACACTGCGAAACCCAAGATAGCACCGAAGGCAACAAAGAACACAAAGCTCTCGGGGACACAAGGATAGGCTCAAAACAAGGGTTACCTGCTAGCTCCTCCTCCACCAGACCCTCCGACTCTGCCTGCGAACGCGCCATCACAAAAACTCTCCCCGGCGGCCTAGCTCCAACAGCTCCACGACTCGAACTCACTCCTGGTGCTCCTCCGGCTCCCGGGGGTGGCGGCAACACTCTCTGACCAACAAGCTGAGGACACTCCGCAACTCTATGACCAACAACCCCACAACGAAAACACTTAAACGCCTGGCCAGAGCAAACTTGACCCGGATGCACCTTCCAACACTCGCGACAACCAACCGACTTAGCTTGAACCAGAGACTCCATCCTAACTGGTCCTTGAGAAGAAGATGACACAACTCTAGGCGGAAAACTCGGTCGGGGCTTCTTGAAAGCAAAAGAACCACCACACTCAACTCTCTTCCTAGCCAACTCAAGCGAACTCTTCTGAAGCTGCTGAACACGAAACAGATCCGCGGCACACAGATACGCATCCTTGAGGGAACTGGGTCTACTCACCGTCAACTCTTTTCGTGCCTCATAATTCAGACCGGCAACGAAACGCTCAACCTTGGCAAGCTCTGTAGGCACCAACACCCTCGCGAATCGCGCCAACTCTAGGAACTTCTTGTGGTACTCCACCACAGATAGGGGTCCTTGCTGCAGATAAAGGAACTCATCAAACATGGCGGCTCGCACATGAGCTGGGTAGAACCTTTCGCGCATTCTGTCCTTGAGCGCTGTCCAATCAAACCCAGGCTCTTCAAGAATGGCCGGACTCTCGTGAACCCACTACAGATCAGCTTCTTGGCAGAAGTAGAACGTTGCCAGTTCTACTCTCCTCTCTTCGGGACAACCCACCACGGTAAAAATCTTATCAAACACCCGTAGCCACTCTTCAAGGACTACAGGGTCTTCTTCACCAGCAAAGGAAGGCGGCCGATGCCCTGACACAAGGCGACCCACATCATGGTGCCCAACAGGAGGCGGAGGCGGCGCAGCTTGATTGTTGTTCAACAGAGCTTCACTGAGAGACTGCATCGTCTGCGTCAACTGATGGAGATTCTGGGCGAGCTGCTCGTTGGTCGGGGTTTCTAGGGAGCGGGCGCGAGGACGAGGAGGCATCGCACTTCTGCTACAACAACAAGGTTACCACAAAAAAGCAAGCAAGCAAGGCAGAAAACAACACACATCTCACCGCACAACCTAGAGTCCAAAGCCTAACACTTAGCTCCTTAAGGTCGCTTAGAGGTCTCAAAACACACTTAAACTCTTAGAAAGTCTAGACTTAACTCTTCCTAGGCTCTAAACCAAAGTTCAAACCTAGGCTCTGATACCAACTGTAACACCCCCCAAAAGCAAGACTACTTAAAACGAGTCTTAACACCTGCAGATCAAGCACAAAACTAGCACAACGGAAGATAAAAAGATAACTGGATAAAAGGAATCCAAAACGGGGTGTTATGCCACGTATACCACACTAGGTATACGCTACGGCGACAATCTGCAAGCGTAACACTATCCCAAAAACAACCAAACTAGAACAATCTAGAGACATTGGCACACAGGCCTCAACAACACTGTCTAAAGACACAGGTGCTAAGCTACCGGCTCTAGACATCGCGCTCGACTACGCATCACCTGAAAGATACAAAGATAAACATCGGGGCGACGCCCGGTCAACGAAAGATGCAGGTAACCCACCAATACCGTTAAGTATCATAAATAGGTAGATATATAATATGAAAACCATTTTCGAAATGGAATACATATATATAAGTCAAAAACCAAGATCAATAGACAACACAAGACTCACCACTCACAAGGACAAAACAGGGAACACATCCCAAACCACAAAGGTTAACCACACACAAGGATAAAGACTCACCCAACGGCAACACATGCCAAAACACCACACCACAAGCCTCCGTGACTACACACGTCACGAGAGAAGAGAACTCACCACAACAACGGTTTCACAAGCCCTCGTGACATCACCCATCACGAGTTGATATGCCTTCCTTATGCCCTGTTCCAACCTTATGGCTACCCCCAACCTTGTACCTTCGATGCCAACCATTACCTCCAGAAAGCCCCTGTACAGCCAAGTCCAACCTTATTCCTCCGGGACCGTCGTCCCCCACCTATAACCACCAACGAAAACCCACCAATTCACGGCAACACATGCGCGGATAACACAATGTTATCCCCCAAACACGTAGACTCAGCCACAACTCCATGAAATCACGTCACGGCCACCACGAGAACCGCTGCAATACCTTGGTGACTAGCGTCCCATGCCACTAGTCTTGCAATCCAGGTAAAGCCACACATGCACCACCACTCACACGAAACAAGCAACGGATTGCAAAAGAAGGTATGAAACATACTCAATCAAGAGACAGGTCACCACCCATCGACAACAACGACGCTAGCATTAAGATAATAACTAGCAAGCTCAACAACGAGGAAACTCAAGATAGTTCCGAGGAACACACAAGACACCACACGGTTCAACGAAACACAATGTTGAACACTTAGCAGGATACACAACACCAAAGATCCTACATGGATACCTACCATAAAGCTCTAGACCTACGAAACATCAAGAAGACGTTCAAATAGTTCCACAAAAGAACAACGGGAAGCCAAAAGATCAAAGACCAAGACAAACGAAACACGGGGAACAAATCCCACTCCAACTCCAACGTGTTCCCCGCGGGTGGACCCACGGGTAGTGCCCCACCCGTGGTCCCGCCCGCGGGTACAACACCCACAAGGCATACGTTCCCGCGGGTAGGCCGGCGGGTGGTGCCCCGCCCGCCGTTCCGCCCGCGGGTACGTCCCTGTACCACAACAAATCCCTTCGGGGATTTTCTCCTCCAAACACAAATTCAAGTCCAAAACATGCCAAATCTCACCAAGCACAACAAAATGACTTGAACCAAGGAAAATGCCAAGCAATGGCACAAAGGAAACCTAAACACAAGCTCTAGATATGCAATATCACAAGATAAATGCATAAACTCTCACATTTCATAGCAAAACACATGTAGAAGCCAAGAAATCATATATAGGTAAGCAAAATAGGTTTTGTAGAGCATGGGTTACCTCTTGAAGACCAAAAGACTCTCTTCTTACACCACAACAAGCTCTCCACTAAGCTTACTAGCCAAACCCACTTCAAGATCAAACCAAAAGATCATAAAGATCCAACCTTTAAGAAAAGACAACTAAGATGGAACCAAAAAGACTAGACAAGCTTAGATCTTACCCTTCTAGATGCCAAAATAGAGGAAAGATTGAATCTTGGAAGCAAAACTTGGAATCTTGACAAAGGCTTCTTTTGGCTTGAAGAACAAGCTACTCTTGTTTTCTAGAGAGAAGGTAGAGATATTTTCTAGGAAATGTAAGGGAATGAAATGAAGAAGTCTTCTAGGTTTAGGTTACAAAACTAGCTCTTGGTGAAAAGACAAGGATACCCTTACTAACTCTTAGAAAGTGTAAGGAACAAGGGAACTCCTCTCAAAGCACAAGGTACAACACCACTTAAAGATTGACTAGTCAAATACTAGTCCTTGAGTATCAAAAATCAGGATTTTAGGAATCAATTCCTCAAAAGAAATAGAATTAATTACTCAATTAATTCATGGTTTGGAGTGTGGATTTTTGGGGTGTCACACTCTAGATATGCATTTTCACAAGACAATGCATAAACAGTCACATTTCATAGCAAAATCACATGTAGAATCCAAGAAATATTCACATATGGAAAGCAAAATAGTTTTTGAAGAGCATGGGTTACCTCTTGTAGACTAAAGACTTCACTTTACACCTCAACAAGCTCCTCTCAAGGCTCACCTTCCAAACCCACTTCAAGAACATACCAAAAGATCATAAAGATCCTATCTTTAAGAAAAGACACCTTAGATAAAACCAAAAACACAAGATGAACTTAGATCTTACCCCCCTAGATGCCCAAATACAAGAAAGGTTGAATCTTGGAAGCAACTCTTGAAGTTTTGGCAGGGCTCCAACTTGGCTTGGAAAAAAAGATACTCACCTTTTTAGAGAGAAGGTGGAGCTATATTTTTAGAAAAGTGTAAGGAGAGAATGAAGGTGGTCTACTAGGTTAGGTTACAATACCAACAACAAGTGAAAGGTCAAGAATACCCTTACTAACATAAGGAAGTGTAAGGAACAAGGGAACTCCTTACGAAGCTCAATGTACAACTTTGACTTTGGGGTTGACTAGTCAATTACTAGTCCCCAACTATTAAATTTCAGGAATTTAAGGAATTAAATTACAAATTGAAATAGGATTAATTACTCAATTAATCCCTTAATTGAATTTAGATTTCGGGGTGTCACATCGGCGGCGCTGGTGTAAGCCTCGTTAAGGGTCTTGGGCTTACTTACGATTAGAGCCTTTCGAGCTTCGAAGTTGTGGCACGTCACAAACTTCTCTATTTTGGTCGTCTCTGTAAGCACCAATTCAGGTGCGAAACGAGCTACCTCAAGAAATCGTTTGTGGTATTCCAATGCCATGGCCATCGGTTTCGTGTCCGAAGTAGAATGAGGCTAATTCTACACAGCGTCCCTCTTGGAATTCTACTACCTCGAAGATTTTGTTGAATGTCCAGATCCATTCTTCGAGGGTCGTGGCATCTTCTTCCCCTGAGAAGATAGGCGGGCGATGGCTCGAGACTTGTCGAGCTATATCTGAGTTTCCGTTTAGCAGTGGTGGTCGGTTGTTGTTATGGAGGATTGCGTTGCTCAGTGTCTAGGTGACCTGAGTCAGTTGTTGTAGGTTCTGAGTTAACGAATAGTGGACAGAAGGCTCAGGGGTTCTTGACTGACTCCTTGTTCATGCCATTTCGGTGTCTACAGGATCAACACCGATTGCAACGGTAAGTTAGGGACTTGTATCTTTACCTTGATGTCATAGTTTTATGGGGGCCTTTAAGCTAAGTACAGAATAGATTAAGGGAGAAGTTAAGCAGATAATGTTAGATAAACTCACCGCGTGTCCTGGACTTCCTAGATCCTATATTCTTAAGTACCTAGAGTCTGAACTTAATGCCCTAAAGTCTTGTCCTTAGGGGTCTTATCCTAGGGTCGAACTTAGGTTCTGATACCAACTATAACACCCCTGAATTTTAAGATATTTAAAACTTATAAAATAAAGGTGAATGTAATATTTAAATCCCAAACAGAGCATAAACTATCCGTAAGAGTCGGGGTGCTATGTCACACCTAGGTTTGAGAACCTAGATGCAAAGGCTAAACTAACCAAGAATAGTCAATCCATAAATCGATATTCAATTACAAACCAAGGCGCGTAGGCCATCTACTACGCCAGAACTAATTAAGCTAAGTCTAAGGTTCTGACTAGCGCGCTCCGTAGCTAATGTTCATCACCTGAAAAACATTCGGTGTAACAACCGTCAACGAATAATGCTGGTAACCCACTCCAACATGTTAAGTACAATATAGGTAGATATAAGAAAACCATTTTGGAACTGGAATACATATATACTCACGAGACTCTAATTTAAATCCAAGATCAAGACTCAAGGCACAACGACAGACTCGATATTATAGAATAATCATAAAGACTAGCATGCGTCCCAAGAACATGATACAAGACATAATAGACAGACAAACATTGAAATAACAAATAGAGACAACCAAGGCATTCAAGGCAATCAGTTAGCAAGTAATCATCAAAGCACACAATCCATCTTCCAACCTTATACCAATTTCCAACCTTGCAGCTCCCCTCCGCCATTATATCAGTTCCAACCGATACATCCAGGCCACCCTTATATCGCCTCCCTTATTCCTCCGGGCAACTACATGCCCCCACCGACAAACCACCTTTCAACCACCAACATATTAAGATGGTGCCGCATTGCCATTCACATGATCCGCACCTCTAGTGCCAATATCAAGGGGTCTGTGCATATAGCCATGACATGACACAATAGCACTTATAACCTGACCCATGCTCAACGGCAAGCAGGTCTAAGGTGGTTTTGTGCCTTTAGCACAGTAACCGCTAGGCCTGTACATTTAGTACAATGACCAGGTACACGTGTTGCCAACCGCCAACAATTCATTTCCACCAATCACAATCATCATCTTCAGCATCATCATCATTAGTCACAACAATTCATGACCACGATACTCATCACCATTCAATCAATCAACACATAATCAATCAATTAACAATAAAGACACAACAACAACGACAAGTATTACACATAGATTCCTAGAACGGTACCCAAAACATCAAACGAGACTCATACACGACAAACGGGGTACAACGGGACACGGGGAAACAACAAACGGGGAAAAACATCACGAACTACACACCCTTTCCAGCGGGTAGGTGGTGGGTGGGTGACCACCCACCAGCCACCCGTCGGCGGCCGCCCACTATTCCAGCGGGTGGCCGACGGGCAGACCTCCGCCGCCGGCTGCCCGCTGGAACAGTGTTCCCGGGCAGTGGGTAGGTGGCGGGTACCCGTGCCCCCACCTACCACTCACTGATACTCATGCAGCTTTTCAGTCCCGGGAACTCTCGTGGAACCCGAAACTATGTCCAGACACATTCAAACACATAATGACAACACCATGTATTCAATTACCGGGATTAAATCAATAATCACACCAAATACGTTCTAACACGATAACTAAACATGCCAAGACTCAACATTAATCATATAACGGTTCAAGAGCATCCGGAACCACAAGAACATCAAGAAATATATATATGCAAAGTCCTAAATACAAGTCCTTGGCTAGATTCAACACTCTATCATGCATAATCCCACCCAAATATACCAATAACATCGTAATACGAAATTCACAATATAAACCCTAGGGCTCTAGACATGATTAAAATACGAGATCATACATATAGTCGATCACAATATCAAGAACATCAAGATTATCAAATAAGCACAATATAAATCCTATGCAAGGGCTCTATCAAGACACAATCACAGAATTACACATACGATTATCAATGGAGCCAATAAATAAGATATAACAAGGAAAATAGATTTTGTTAAGACATGGGTTACCTCTTAGCCTCAATTAATACTTCCTTGGCTATTAAGGTTCTTCTCTAAGATTTCTCTCCGATTGATCTCCCTAAACTTAGTGACGGGGAATTTCCCGGGAATAATTTCGTGTAATACAACTATGGGTGGTAAGGGTTGTAATTGCTTTCTAATCTCCTATTTATAGAGTTGGCAATCCTAATCAGAGTCTGAATAGTAAAGACATATATCCTACTCCTAACAGGTTTATGGGCCTAGCATTCTTAATTAGGATCCGACTGGTAAAAGGTCTACCCTCTTTATTCTTGATGGGCTTAAGATTCCAGTTTAGGCAAGGGTCCACGATCCATGGTGGACCACATTAATTAATTAAGGGAATCCTAATCAAATTAAATCCTTTCGAATCATTATTAACGGAATTAATTAAATAATTAATCCAGTGTTAAAGGCCGTAACACGGGGTGTTACAATT
The DNA here is from genome assembly GCF_001879475.1 of Ipomoea nil. Lineage (NCBI taxonomy): Eukaryota > Viridiplantae > Streptophyta > Magnoliopsida > Solanales > Convolvulaceae > Ipomoea > Ipomoea nil. Next base: position 186,583 of record NW_017617489.1, read on the forward strand.
TGCGCTGACCCCTTGGTGTTGGTACTAGAGGTATGGATCATGTGAATGGCACTGCGGCGCTATCTTGATATGTTGGTGGTTGAATGGTGGTTTGTCGGTGGGGGCGTGTAGTTGCCCGGAGGAATAAGGGAGGAGATATAAGGGTGGCCTGGAGGTATAGGTTGGAACTGATATAAGGACGTGGGGGAGCCACAAGGTTGGAACTTGGTATAAGGTTGGAAGACGGATTGAGTGATTGATGATTACTTGTTAAATGATTGTCTTGGAATGCCCTTGTTGTCTCTATTTTCTATTTATGAACTTATTTGTCTATTATGTCTTGTATCTATTCTTAGGACGCATGCTAGTCATTACGATTGTTCTATAGTGTCAAGTCTGTTGTTGTGTCTTGGGTCTTGATCTTGGATTTAAATTAGGGTCTTGTAAGTTATATATGTATTCCAGCTTCAAAATGACTTTCGTATATCTACCTATATTGTACTTAACGCGTTGGAGTGGGTTACCAGCATTATTCGCTGACGGATGTTACACCAAATGTTTTCAGGATCAGTTGAGTAGCTTCGGAGCGCGCTAGTTGGATTCGTGGACTTAGTTTAGATAGTTCTAGCTTTGATGAGATGGCCTACGTGCCTTGATTTGTATTTGGATATTAATTACGCTTGTTAATTAGTTAGTTTAGCCTATGGATCTGAGTTCTCTAGCTCAGGTGTGGCATAGCACCTCGACTATCGTGATTAGTTTATGATGTGTTTCGGAATTAATAATTGATTTGCCTTTATTTCATAAGCTTAAAAGTTTTAAAAAGTAGGGGTGTTACAGTTGGTATCAGAGCCTAAGTTCGACCCTAGGATAAGGCCCTTAAGACAAGAGTTTAGGACATTAAGCTTGAACTCTAGGTGTTTAAGTTCTTAGGATATAAGAATCTTAGGACACGCGGTGAGACTGTGAGTTTATTTATCGCTTTTTGTTAAGTTCCCTATACTTGTTCCTTGTTTCCTACGCTTGCTCCAAAGTTGTGATATCCTTGCATACTTTTACATGCTTTGTCACATATCATTCTTTGATTATTAATGATTTACCTTGACAGGCTATTGACTCTGTTTCTTAATAAATTACGGACTTGGTATTTGCTTAAGCATGAAAGTTGGGTTATTTTCCTAATTAATTCATTCATATATCGGCTAAGGACTTGCATATTATTGCTTAATTATTTGGTCAATATGCATTACTTGGATATTTGTTATTTGGTGGATATTTTGGAACTTGCAATTGTGACGACTTCATTTGACCGATAATTGCTCGCTTTTCTTAATTGTGATTGTTCGATTATTTTGATAGTTAACTTACTTATAGATTGATAAGTACTTGCATAGTTTGCCAGAAAGTTGTGGGAACGTAGCTTTATTCTTTAGGAGGGGAGGAATGTGTGTGTGATCCTTATGATGTCTTGAACTTTCGTTTAAGTCTTCCGTGTTTCTTGTTGATATCATATTAATGTTATTCCTTGATGTTTACCATGTATTCAAGTCCCTTTTGTTGTTCATATGAGTGTGGAATCGTTTGGACTTGAATTTGTGCATCCTTGGGACTTTTCCCGAAGTGATTCCTTCTTCATAGTCACATTCTAGTGGGACCCTAGCAGGAGGTCGACCTCCCACCACGTGCCCACTGCCACGTTCCAGTGGGACCCTGGCAGGCGGTCGACCGCCCACCGCGTGCCCACTGGTACGATGTGTTGATTTGTTGACTTCTCATTTTATTGATCCATTGTGCTCTTGTATGTCTTACTTGGTAATTCCTTATGTGTTAAATATGTAAATAACAATTTATACTTGAACATGAAGGTTGGATAAATGCATAGGTACGTAGGAGCATATATATGTATGGTACATAGTAATCCTTGTCCCCTAACTCTATTACCTAATATCGTCATAAACCCGTTTTCATGTTGGGCCCAATACTATACTCGTAGTTCTAATATACGCATACGTCGTTATACATATATGTACCAAGTTTTGACCCATAAGACAGTCTGAGAGAAATCAGGAGAAATCTGTGAAACCTAAACCAAGTGGTCACTTCAAAACTATTTTTGGAAGAAATCCATCTTGACCCCCCAAACCATTTTAAAACTATCCTTCTAGACATTGGTCCATGTCGCATGGTGGACCACAAGCTTCCAATGCCTTGTTTAATACTCTTGATCATTAAGATAAGAACCCCCTGAACAAACATTTATACATAACTATGTATATCCCTACTATTCTAAACGTATACCCATAAACTTCTATTATATATATATATATATATATATATATATATATATATATATATATATATATATATATACACGTTCCTAAAGTATGCAGTAATCCCAATTATATTCGTATGCTACACTTACACGCATATTATTATTATTATTATTATTATTATTACTATTATTATTATTATTATTATTATTATTATTATTATTATTATTATTATTATTATTATTATTATTATTATTATTATTATAATATCCTAACCCTAATCACTTTGCCTAATCCTAAATAATACATATGTACCCTAGCTATGCTAATCCTATATGTATCTACAAGTTTACACTTAGCGTACCCTAACCTTGAAATATTATTCCGTACAAATTACATTACTCTTATATATATATATATATATATATATATATATATATATATATATATATATATATATATATATATCCTGAGGTAACCCTAATTCTATATTTCCTCCTCGCATAATCTCTCTGTTGCCACTCCTATCCTCCCTAAATAATTAAAAATTTTAGCATCATCATTGATGTAGCAAAAATGAGTGATGGTGAGTGTACGGGTGTGTAATTTCGTCCTCAGGGGATTGGGGGATATGGCACGCAAAACGCAATCACAAGAAACTAGGCACTAGCACTAGGCAATCAACAAGAAGCTAAGCAAACCATAACGAGGATGAGACAACGGTAACTAAACAAAATAACAAAAACACATATGAACAAGAGATAAATACGAAATAAAGAAATAGGACTCAAGCTAGGGAGCATTATCATCTAGATGCTTTAACAACCTAAGGGATTAGGGAGAACAAGTAACCAAAGAATCAAGCGGGAATGCACGTAGGTATCCTAGTCTATGAACCATTCTTGTGATTAATAAACAAGGATTCGAACAAGGAATTGCTCCACTTTCGTGGTGAATCAATGCACACAAAGCATCTAAGGCCCCCAATTTCCCTTATTTTCGTAGGAAGAAATCGGGTCTATGCAACGGGTGGCTTGGATTCATCACCCAACTCTCGTTGGGGCAAGGAATCCTCCAAAAACAAGCTAATGAATGTGTACATCAAACATTAACAAGATATAAACACAATACCTTCATAAACACATAAACCCTAGGTTGGAGTTCTTCCCCTTTTTTTGCAATAATCACAAACCAAGCATCAAGATAGATAATACAACCCTAACACAAGTACATAAACTAACTACGCATGATTAAATAGCGTAAAGAACACAAGAACACAAGTATGAAACATAAATCTTGCAAAATAAAGAGATAAAACGAATGATAGCTTCTCTATTGAAAATGGATGGTGGAATCTTGAAACGTTGGAATCCAAGCTTCAAATCCAAGATTACAAGCTTCAAAAGTGTTAAGAAACCTAAATCTAAGTCTAATCTAACCTAAAAATATGAAGGAAAGTAAATGAGAGTGTCTAGGGTTCTAACTAGAGTCAAAACTATGTAGAAATGAGAGAAAACGGGGTTAAAAAGAGGCAGAGCAGGTTGGGACGGCCTCTTGGATGGGCGTACGCCAGGGGGTACGATTTTTGGTGCATTTCCAGTGAAAACTGGATCAGGGAGAAGAGATGCATACTGGCATGCGTACGGGCGTACGACAGGGCGTACGAGGCTCCTGAAAACAGAATTTTGTGCACTTGTCTTGAGTTCTAGGCTATTTTCCTCCTCTAAAACCATTTTATAGTGTAATACCCAGTTATTTTATACGTATTATTTTGACATAGATATTTTTTTAACCAAAACTATATTATTTTATGAGATCCAAAACTATTTGAAACTAGACTACTATTATGTATTATTTTGTGATTATTACTATTTCTTAAGATCAGATTACTAATATGGTATAACAACTAATTTAAATCCTAAAACTAGAGTTATTAAGTCGTAATGCAAGTTTATATATTAGGTAAACTTAAAGTTTTAGTATATACATACATACATACATATATATATATATATATATATATATATATATATATATATGTTAGCTCTGTATAACTGAAGTCTTAATATATATGCATGTTACATATTTTAGTTCGTATATAACTTAATATCTATATTATTACTAAACCTTATTATATTAAGCTTTTTAAGTATTTTAGTTCCCTACAACTAGAATTATTATTTATAATATAAGCTATTAGTTAAGTATTTAAGTAGGAGTCTAATTGTTCCCATCCTCATTAGTAGCTGATTCATTAAATCCTCCCCTTCATCATAATCATTAGTCGATACTCTCATCGTTTTCCTTTTTCCCAATATCACCGAACACAAAATTAAAGAGAAAAATATACATAGCTGTCTTTTTTTGTCATCGCTGGCTTTGTCGTCGGTCTTCTTCTGTTATCATCTGGCTCTGTTCATCGTAGGATTTTATTCAAGGATTTTGTTGATTCTGGTTCAAGGTATGATTTATGTTCGCTAAAATCCTTTTACCCCAAATCAAAAACTGATTTTACTAATTGTTTATTTGATTCATGATTTTGAAAAATTGATGATATTTGGTGTTGTAAGTTATTTGGTTATATTATGTGAGTAGATATATGAGTTTAGGTGTTTGAAATCCCTGCATATGTGATATTGTGATTTTGTGGTGATTAAGAAGGATAAAGCTTACTCAATTTGATCATTGCCTGAGAAAATTCTGACTGGCGTATCTAGGAAGAAAAATTCGTGAAAAATGCTTCCTAAACTTATTTTTGCTTGAAATGTTTTCTGGATAATCTAGACTTGATATAATTGATGTTTGTAAAAATTTTTGGTTAAAAATATGTTTCGATTTTTTCAGAAAAATTTCGTAAAGTGGAGGCAGTGTGCTGCCAGTTCAATTTCTGTCGGGCTCAGTGTTGGGAAATAATTCGGGAAAAATACTTTTAGACCTTGGATTGATTTGAAACTTTTTTGTGTATAATCTAGACTCACTGTACCTTGTATCTGGAAAATTTCACTTGAAAATGTGTTACCAATATATTTCTATAAATTTTGCAATTCAGGTCATGCCTTCTGAAAATTTCTGTCAATTCCTTATTTGAGGTGTTGAGAATTTGTTTGCTTGAGTAATATCAGTAATGTTGTCACTTTTATAAAGATTGAGGATAAAGGAAATTGATTCTTAAGACTTGTGTAGTATCCTGTTGTGAAATTCTGGATACTTGGGTTATGACCCAGTTTGTTGTGGAGTGAGCGGTTGAATATACCGACTCACTAGGGAGCTTAAAAACTCTCTGTTATTCTGAGGAGTGAGCAGTAGAAACATATACTGTCTCACTAGGACTTTTAGTCCTGTTATATTTTGAGGAGTGGTTAGCGGAGTCTACCACTAGGGTATTTACCCTGTTGAGTAGCAGTCAGTAGAAACGTATCCTGGCTACTAGGACTAGTTACTACCCATTGGGCTTGGAAAACCATTGGGGGTGTGCACACTTAAGGTATTAGTTCTGTTCCACTTTAAATGGGAATTTTGCGTAGTGTTCAGTAGAGTGAGTACTGTTCACAAGGGCTTATTGAATAAGACCCTGCCCATTATTTGGTTTACTTAAATGGGATTTTTGAGTAGTGTTCAGTAAAGAGAATTACTGTTCACTAGGGCTTAAATAATTAAGACCCTGCCCATTACTTGAGATTGAATGGGATTTTGTGTAGTGTTCAGTATGGTGATTACTGTTCAGTATGGTGATTACTGTTCACTAGGGCTTGATGAAACAAGACCCTGCCCATTGTGTTGAAATTGGTGTCCCTCCATATTGCAAAAATATATATTACTTTTGAAAGGTTCCTAAAATTCCTATTGTGAGAAATACTGATTTGGTATTATTAATTAGAATAAAAATGTTTAAGGGGTCATTCTAGATGTAAACTATCTTCTCCTATATGTTACATGCTATGTGCAAAAATGTTTTACGGGGTGAAGTAGATCTTACAAGCTTAATGCTAAATTTGTGTGTTTCTTTGTTTTCTATTCTTTAATTGTTTTTGGAGGAACTCTTGCATGAGCATTGGGCATGAGAATGAGCGAACCAGCTAGAGATATCATTTATTACTTAGACAATTGCATTGTTAGTTGTTTTTGTACTAGTACATATCTTGAGTTGTTTGTTGCAAGTTGTAAATTTAGCCTTAGCACTTAGGTTGTTGGTTGCCTAAGTGTGGCGGTAACACCCATTTTCTTTTGATTAGTTAATGCTTCCGCTATGAGTTTAGTAAATTGTAAATTAAGAAAAAAGAAATTGAAGGAAATTTTGGATATGAAAATTGGGGTGTTACAATTAGAACTTATGGTCTTTAACAACGTTGTAGCCCTATAAGTTGGCTTTCCAATGGTGTAAGAATCACTCCATTTGGACATTCCTAGGGCGAGATATAGTCAAAAAACCGAACAGTGTCCGAAATGAGCGAAAATTACAATGTCTTGATCTTTTGCTCCTCTTTTGTTTTGGTATGCCAAATGACTAAGACCATTGAATACACCACTCTTAGGTTTCCTTGGAAGTGTTTTGCCCATCAACTTAGCTTCTCCTTGGCTTCCATGGACTCTAAATGTATCCATAATGCTCCACTTGACTCCAATATCCACCAAAATGCATGATATTACTCATCTTTGCTTCCAATGCTTTCCAAACCAAACTCCTTTCAAAATAACACAATTTAGTCTCAATCTCATGAAATTTGGAATGATCTATATGCAAAATGGCTTAGTGAAAGGGAGGAAAATATAGACAAATAAGCACTTATCAACTCCCCCACACTTAAACATTTGCTTGTCCTCAAGCAAAGACAATAAATAAATTTCCATCCTAGCAATGAAATTGATCACACTCCCACTTTGCACAACCTATTAAACCACAAACAAACTTGCTACAACACAACTTGTTTCAAGAATAATTTTAGCCATCCACACAAGTTCAATTCTCAAGCCAATAATCAAGCACCAAAATTATTTAAGTGTGTGATGATCAAGTGTGCACAAATGCTAAGTTGAGATTATGCAAAACTTGGCTTTGTATGAGATTCCATAGGCTTGCCCTTCATACTCCCACTAGTTCAACTCCAAGATTTCACGCTAAGATCAAATAGGTCTTTATTAGGCTTGTAATGGGGCTAGGGGTGAATGGCTAACAAAGAAGGGGTATGGAAAATAAACAAAGGAGAGAACTTCACATTTATTCACAATTGGGACTAGAAGAGATATGACATCTATGGACTAAGGAGCAAACAAGACTTAAAGGACGTACAAAACAAACCTCTAAAGAGGTGGGGGTTGAGTACAACTCTCAAAACAAACTTCAAACTTTTATTCTTCTTTTCTTTTCTTTTTTCCCTTTTCATCTCTTTTTCATGACTTTTTTTCTCAATTTTCTCATTATCATTTTTTTTTTCTTTTCTCTATTTCAAAACAATAAACAAACTTATTCCATGAACCAATACCCCCACACTTAGACAAAATTATCAAGAGGATTGCTAACAAAACAAGCTCCAATAAAGACCTCTTCCATGAAAAAGAATAAATGCTCTATTCTCTCAAGGGTGGAGGGAAACATTTTGGCTAGGGGTTAAGGGTTAAATGATGAGGGTTAACACAAGGAAAAACAATCATAATGAAGAGACAAGTGCTTAGCACTTATTAAACAAACAAAAGGCTCAACGGGGACAACTAGGGGTAAACACTGTGTAAAGGGTAGGCTTGAAAGGCTCGGGCTAAACCAAAATGTCCTAAATCATTTCTAAACATGCAAATCTTAGACTTCACACAAGGAGTAATGAGGCAAGTTCTAGCAACCATGACCGGAATCTCACATAAGCCTTCACTAGCAATGCATAACACACAAGATCAAGAAATGGTTCAATTATGAAGTGGTTAACAAGGCTATTGGCAAGAGAATAGATCAATCATGTATTACTCATTGGCTCATCAATCACAAGTTGAATTGCAACAAGTTCCACCAAAACAAACCACAAACCAACAAAGGGGGAGTAATCACAACTTCAAGCAAGGAAAAACAATTTACCAAACACTAAGCACAATGAATCATCCAAGCCAAGTTTCAAAATTTTCAATATTTTTTAGAAAAAAACCCAAATTATCCCCTCCCCCACACTTAAAGGATACATTGTCCTCGATGTGAAAGATAATAAAGAACAAGGGGGAAGGATATCACAATATGCACAAGGAGCACAATCTCTACTATCTACACCAAGTAAAGCACTATACACAATTAAAGAAAGTAGAGGAGTTAGATGAGACTCCCCTAATGAATCTTCTTGTGTCAAAGAATCATCATGAAGCCTTCTTGGAATTGAGCATACTCCTTAGTGTCATTCCTAGAGTCAAGAGAATTTATACATGAAAGCACAAGTGAAAGCATAACATATCAAAAATAAAAGTGTAAAGAAAGAAAAAAGTAAAGTGCAATAAAATGAAAGATAACATGGGGTGCCTCCCATGAAGCGCTAAGTTTAACGTCGCTAGCTCGACTCAACCTCTCAAAATCAACCATCAGGGGATTGAAGGAGAAAAATTCCCATCTTTCTATCAACTTTTCTGTCCAAGTATGTTTTCAAGTGACGCTCATCAATAAATTCCTTGGAGCTCAAGTTCATCACTTCAAAGTTTAAGACATTATGCTCATCCAAATCAAACTTCAAGAATATTTCTTCCTCAATGCCATTTTTAATCCATAAGTCCACCAATGATTTTTTCTTAAACCTTGGATCAAGATAGTAGGTATGAACTTGATCCTTTTCTTGATCTTCACTTTTCTCCCCTTCTTCATGTTCTTCATCTTTGGCAAGTAGGGAGAATCTTGGGTCATCTTCATGCACTAAAACAAAAGAAGAATCATTGGATATGAAAATAGGCCAATGAGGGCCTCCACTTCCATAAACATTGACACCTCCCGATTCCCAAGTTATTCTAAATTTCTCACCCAAGGGAGTGTCATCCATTGAAGGACTTTCGTCATGTGTGTAACAAATTTCATCTATTTCATCATTCTTGAGCACTTCTCCACTTGGACAATCTCCAAGTTGCTCCTTATCATCATTCCCTTGCAACTCTGTACTCTCTCCCCAACTTGGTGTCTCCATCTCAATGCACTCATCATAAACCTCATCATCTTCATATTCGCCATAAATGTCTTCACCTCGCTTTTTTTTTTTCTTCAACCACATGACCTTCATTTGGCAAGAGCAACTCTTGTAGAACATCTACATTGGTAGGCAATTCTTGAACGGGTTCTTGAGTTGTCAAACCTTGTATTTGAGCCATCATGTTGTCTAGTAGAACTTGTTGCTCATTCATTTGCTTAAGCATGTTGGCCATCATAAACTTCATATTCGGATCTTGATCAAATGGGTTGAATTCTTGTTGAGGTTCTTGATAGAGTGGTTCTTGAGGTTCCCATTGATTATTGGCATATTCATCCTCACTTGGTCGCATTGGATAGCCCTCATCCTCAATGTCATCATCGAGTACAACAGTGACTCCCCAACGCCTAGCCAATGCCAAGGTCTCATCATCTACTATATACCTCCCAACACTTGGTGAATGAGTGTGATGATCATATGGAGGTTGAGTGTCTTGGGGGTGTGGTGTGTAATGAATGGGTGAGGGATTTGGATTTGGAGAGTAATCTTGTGGTGGGAAAGGATGTTGAGGTGGATTGTAGTCTTGTGAACATTGAGGGTATTAATCCTTAAAAGCATATTGGGTATCTTGGTAGTGTTGAGGATAGAGATTCTGGTATGGAGGTTGGGAATGACAAGGCAAGTCTTGGTAGGATTGTGGTGGGTAAGGATTTTGGAAGTTTGGAGTGTATTGAGAGAATGAGTGTAACACCCCGGAATTTTGGAATTTTTAAAACTTATATAATAAAGATAAATCCTCAGGGGTGTTATGCCACACCTGAGCTAGAGAACCCATGTGCAAAGGCTAACTAACTAAAAGTCTCAATGATGTCAATACATAAGTATGGCACGCAGACCGAAAGGGAAACTAGCTACTCTACGCTCCAAATCTCTAGCGCGCTCCAGTGTCTACTCATCTGTGCCTGAAAGCAAAATATATCTGTTCAGCGAGAGATGCTGGTAACCCACTCCAACGCGTTGAAATACAATATAGGTATATATATAGGTATAGATATAGGAAAACCATTTTGAAGCAAGAAGATATATATACTTAGGAGACTCTAGCTTTTAAAACCGGGAATAGACTCAACAAGTAGGGATAAGCACATCAAACAGTAATAGATAGTTAAGTAGAGATACATCTTAAGGAATACGCATCAAGGTCACAGTTCACTTTTCAATTCTATCACATCATCCTTCAACCATCATTCATAGCACATAAACGTTGATGGCGCCACGGGACCAATCGCATGCCCCGAACATGAGGGTTAATGCTTATAGCATTAACACTGCCCCGCAGCACCCTACCTCAGTACCGTGGTATGATGGGATTTGATCGCAACCAACCCTTTGAGAACTGCTGACGAACTCAACGTCGTACCACGATCCGACACACCGCTGACGCACCCAGTCGGTGGACCGCGATCCCCTTTACAAGGGGGGACTTACGACCCTACACACTGCCGATGGGTACATCCGGTGGACCATAACGGATCAAGCCCGACACACCGCGGAGCTATACTCAGTCGGTGGGTGAAGATCCTCGGAGACTATGGACCTACACACCGCCGTCCCATCACCCGGTGGGTCGCAGCCAGCCGTAGCCCTACACACAGCCCGATTACTCAAATCGGTGGACTACAGCCTTCCTCGGCTAATTGGCCCTACACACCGTCCTGGCGCGTTCAGGCCGGTGGGTAATAGCATCGAGGCCCATGTGGACCGCAGCCCAAGAAGTGAATCACTGACCGCAGGCAGTAGGATGAACCGCAGCTCATAAGTAACCAATTTGACTGCAGCCAACTTCTGAACCGCAGCTCAGGAACATCCCATTTGATTGCGACCAAATTGGGGAATCATGCATCACATAACACATAGTAGCACATAGTAGCACATAGGGGAGGGAAGACATGAAAATAAACTTATGTGTGATCATTCACATACTAAGAATAGTCCTAAGGGGTTCATACCACTTCCACCTAGGTCAACGGGATACCAATTCAACTAGCATGCAATGACTAAAACTCGTTTATCCTACGAATGGTACCCGAAATATCAAAATAGACTCAAGCACGACAAACGGGGTCCGTTGGGACACCACGGGGAGTGGGGAACGTCAAACGGGGAAGCCGAAGACCCGGGGTGGGGTACAGACTAGCGGGTAGCCGGTGGGTAGGGGTCACCCGCCGGCTGCCCGCCGGAATTCACTGTTCCGGCAGCGGCTTGCCGGCGGGCAAACGACTGGCCGGCGGCTACCCGCTGCCCGGCGGTGATTTCTGGGCAGCGGGTAGGTGGCGGGTTCCCCTACCCCCACCTAACCCCACTGACTCTTTTACCATAATTTCGTCCCGGGGACCTTCGTGGAACCCGAAACCATGCTTAGACACTTTAAAACGCAATTAATGACAACACGTAGGCAATTAACGGATCAAAAGCAAGAATCATGTATGGGTTATCCTATTACGACTTCTAAATATAAATAACACCCGAACATATGAATTCCCACCCAATATATCAAGGATAACACAATACGAACTTCACGATTCATCCTAGGGCTTTAATCACATTTAAATCATCAAGATCGTAGTTCATCTTTTAATATCGAGAGACATCAAGAACATCACATAATCATCAAGAAACCTCTTATCATCATCAAGATCATCAAGATCACACATAAAATCATCTCACCAATTACCAAGATCATATTATCAATATCATAAACGATTCATCAAGACACAATTGTAGGGAAGAAGCCAAGGAGATGATTATAGCAAAGAAAATAGGTTTTGTTGAGACATGGGTTACCTCTTAGCCTTAATTAATTTGCTTGGCTATGAAGGGTCTTTCTTTAAGCTTTCTTCTTTCTTGATTTCTCCTAAGGGGATTCTTGGAACTTCTTGTGTGGTGAGAGACTATTGTGGTGTAAGATCTAGGTGCCTCCTATGACCCTATATATATATATATTCCTAAGAGTCCTAATTGGGATCTAAATACTATGGGCTTGCAAATTCTATTCCTTATCGGACTAAGGACTTGTTTTAGGGATAGGGGTCCATGGTCCATAGTGGACCATATTAGTTAATTAAAGAGAATCCTAATCATAATCTGAACAGTAAAAGGCCTACTTCCTTTATTCCTAATAGATGAATAGGTCTAGGATTCCTAATTAGAATCTGACTAGTAAAAGGTTTACTTTCTTTATTCCTAATAGGCTTAAAACTCTAGTTTAGACAATGGTCCACGATTCATGGTTGACCTTATTAATTATTTAAAGGGAAACCTACCCAAATTAAATCATATTTAATTATTATTAACGGGATTAATTAAATAATTAATCCAGGATTGAAGGCCGTAACACGGGGTGTTACACACTCCCCCCCTTACGAGAAGCTTCGTCCCCGAAGCTTAGAAATCATTACCGGGATAACGAGTCAAAAGTAGTACGATGGTCATATAGAGAGAATGTATTCTATGGGGAGAATATATAATTGTGTATCTATGTATACTGGGTTTTTGGGAATGATTGGGTTAAATTGATTAAGAGAGTGGGTTTCAAACTTGAGGACAAAGTGAATTTAGGAATTAGGATAAAATTTTTCAAGGTTTGCAATTTTAGGAGGTGAGGTTGCTACCTTGTGTGGAATTGTTAAAATAGGGAATCAAGAATGGGGTTTGAAGGGTAGAAAGGGTTTTGCAATAAGGAGGGGCTCGGTTGTCCAAGGGAGGGAAAGGGATTCGGCTAGGATGGGTTAAGGGTTCTCGATTCAACTGACTATTCTGGTTTGATGCTTTGATCGCGACGTATTGACGAACTGATGATCCTTCTCCTTTGGTGTTGGCACTTTCTTTACTTTAAGGTCCTTGTCGGACCTTGCTTCCCAAGCTTAAGTTTCATCCTTCTTTTCTATCTTGAGGGAATCTCCCGCGATGATTTAATACTTACTTCTTTAATGCGTCCAAGGTCTTGACCAAGTTTGGTCAACCAAGCCTATCTTTTAGGGCGCACTTCCCAAATTCTTCCCAAAGTCTCTTGGGAGTCGATAAACTTTGGGTTGACTTTCTCTTCTTATTGAATTTCATCTCCTCTTTAGTGAATGAAATTCTTAGTAAGACTTCATGTCTTCCCCGAGGTTCGGCTTGTTGTGCCTTTTTAATGATGAAAGTGCCCTTGCATGCTCTTTTTCTTCTTGAAGCGCAGTTGGTTACCCAATATCATTGCGGAATGACTCGGTGACTTTACGAGTCATCTCATTTCCTTGTGGGTCCTTAATAACCCTTGAGGCCTTGGCACAAATGTGCTCTTTTACCTTTTTGCCTAGCACCACGGACTACGTCGTTCTTGATTTCATACAACTTGTAAGGAGCTCTCTTGATTTGCTTGAACGATATCCATGGTTTGAAGGAGTCCCGGTCCATCATTAGCATTTTGACTTTTAAGGCCTTTGTGAGTCCTTAGCACTAGTTCCCAACTCGCCTCCTTAGTTTGCACAATCCTTCACGCCAATCATCCCTAGTCGGTTGCATCGTAGAGTCCAACTTCAACTCTACGTGTAATGCAATTGGTTGTGTTTTTTCGATGGTGTCTCGCGTGTCAAGGTCTTTTACCGAGGACACCATGTTTGGGCAACCCATGGTTCCTTACCCAAGACTCGCATTCATCAATCGAGGAACCCAAGTGCGCCATGAATTAATAAAACGAGGAGTTAAGAAATCAGCACATTGTACCAGTGGGCGCAAGGTGGGCGGTCGTCCGCCTGCTAAGCTCCTGTCAGGCCCCGTCAAGGTCCCGCCAAGGTCCCGTCAAGGACCCGTTAGGGTCCCGTCAAGGACCCGTTAGGGTCCCATCAGGGTCCCGTTGGGGACCCGCGGGAAGGTGACTAGGAAGAGTGAATTCCTTCGGGAAAAATCCCAAGAATGCACAGATTCAAGTCCCGACAAGCCCCATGCCCATGTGCTCAATAAAAGGGATTCGAATACATAGGATGACCCCTCGTACAGTGTTATTGATCCTTAAGCACGAGTTCTAGATGAGTCAAGACTCTCGTATGTTCTTTCCGCTCAGTAGGTCGGGTCCGGTTTCCAATTAGCAACCTCGTCATCTTCACCGGGTAGTTGGTTATAAGCCAACTTTGTCTTTTCCTTGCTTGATTAATGATAAGCCTTCTTGGTTTTTCTTAGAGTTCGGCTTTTCGCTCGCTCTTTGTTCAATCCTTTGGTGACCAAGTGCTTGGTGATGCATTTCTCTTCCTTGGAGTGCATTTGGTTGACTGCCCTCGACGTCGCATGGTGTTTTGGCGATTTTGTGTGTCACATGCACTTCTCACGGTGCCTTAAAACCATCCAGTTCCTTGTTCCAAGGTAAGACCTTTATTGCAGGGAAGCTCTAGTTGCATGATACTTTCCACGCGTGTGTTGCCTCTTCTCGTCATATCGAGCCCTTTTCGACAATTTGCGCTAACGATCAAGAAAAGATGTTGTTTATGTACTACTTTACTTCCTTGCATTTAATTGCCATTCCCAGTCATCTTTACAGATGGCCTCCCACTTCTGTTACTTCTTCTTTCGGGTTTGTTCCTGAATTTCCCATTTGTAGAAGTTGGATTCGGTAGAGGTCGGCAGCCCTGGTGTAGGCTCCGTTAGGGGTTCGGGGTTTGCTTACAATTAGGGCCTTCTAGGTTTCGTAGTTGGTGGTCTGTCACAGACTTCTTTATCTTGGTTGTCTCTGTAAGATCTAATTCAGGCGTGAAACGAGCCGGCTGGAGGAATTGTTTGTGGTATTCCCTAACGGTGGCCATCCTTTGCTTTAGGTGGAGAATTTCATCGTACATGGTTGTCCTTACGGGTGCGGGGTGGAATCGTTCTCGTAGCCGTGCTCCTAGGCACTCCCAGTTGAACCCCTGGTTGTTGCCCATAAGTGGGTTCTTCGTGGATTTACCAAAGATCGGCCTCGTGTCTGAAGTGGAACGAGGCTATCTCTACGTAGCATTCATCTGGGCATTCCAATAACCCAAGGATTTTGTTGAAGGTTCGGATCCATTCTTCGAGGAGCGTGGGGTCCTTGACTGACTTCTTGTTGGCGCCATGCTGCTGGTTTTCAGGGCCAATATTTATTGTAATGATGAGTCAGTGTGCTGCACCCTTACCTTGGTGTGGTAAGCGTAGGGGGAGTTCTTTTAAATTAGGGAGGGATAAAGTGAGGGGAGGTTATGTGTAGGTTTCACAATCTCACCGCGCGTCCTAAGATTCCTGAGTCCTATGTTCCTAAGTACCTACAGTTCAAGCCTATTGTCCTAAACTCTGGTCTTAAGAGTCTTATCCTAGGGTCAAACTTAGGCTATGATACCAACTGTAACACCCCGAAATTTTGGAATTTTTAAAACTTATATAATAAAGATAAATCCTCATTAAATCCCGAAATATAACAAAAGAGTATGGGGTGCTATGCCACACCTGAGCTAGAGAACCCAGGTGCACAGGCTAACTAACTAAAAGTCTCAATGATGTCAATACATAAGTATGGCATGCAGGCCAAAAGAGAAACTAGCTACTCTACGCTCCAAATCTCTAGCGCGCTCCAGTGTCTACTCATCTGTGCCTGAAAGCCAAATATATCTGTTCAGCGAGAGATGCTGGTAACCCACTCTAACGCGTTGAAATACAATATAGGTATATATATAGGTATAGATATAGGAAAACCATTTTGATGCAAGAAGATATATAAACTTAGGAGACTCTAGCTTTTAAAACCGGGAATAGACTCAACAAGTAGGGATAAGCACATCAAACAGTAATAGATAGTTAAGTAGAGATCACATCTTAAGGAATACGCATCAATGTCACAGTTCACTTTTCAATTCTGTCACATCATCCTTCAACCATCATTCATAGCACATAAACGTTGATGGCGCCACGGGACCAATCGCATGTCCCGAACGTGAGGGTTAATGCTTATAGCATTAACACGGCCCTGCAGCACCCTACCTCAGTACCGTGGTGTTGGTCCCAAAAGAGGTAAGGTGAAAGTCTAGAGGGGGGGGGGGGGTGAATAGACTTTCAAACTTTTTCGCACAGCACACCTGTAACACCCCCCAAACAAGACCTGTATAAAAGCCTTAATACATGCAGATTAAACAACAAAACTGGCACAGCGGAAGATAAAACGAAAACTGGATAAAAGAAATCCGAACGGGGTGTCACGCCACGTCTACCAAACACGGTAAACGCTATAGCAAATAATCTGCAAGTGTATACATCTATCCCAAAAACATCAGTCTAAAACTACATGGGCACACAGGCCACAACACAAGGATGAGGGTACTAAGCTACCAGGCACTAGACATCGCCTGAAAGATACAAAGATAAACATTGGGACGACGCCCGGTCAGCGAATAATGCTGGTAACTCACCAATACATGTGAAATATCATACATATATAGATATAAAGTGTAAAACCATTTTCGAAACGGAATACATATATATAAGTCAAAACGAAGATCAACAGTCAACGCAAGACTCATCACTCTTAAAGATAACACGGGAACACATCCCAAACCACAATGGTTAACCACACGCAAAGGATAAAGACTCACCCAACGGCAACACATGCCAAAGCAACACATGCCCCCGTGACTGCACACGTCACGAGAGAAGAACACACAACGTTGGCTTTACAAGCCCTCGCAACATCACCCAGCACGAGTTGGTATGCCTTCCTTATGCCCTATTCCAACCTTATGGCTACCCCCAACCTTATATCTTCTTCCAACCATTACCTCCAGGACCCCTGTACTTCTTAGTCCAACCTTATTCTCCAGGGAGCGTCGTCCCCCACCAACGACCACCAACGAGACCACCAATCATAGTACACAAGGTACCGTACACGGCAACACATGTCCGGATAACACATGTTATCCCCCAAAAACGTGAACCTTACACAAAGGCCACAACTCCATAATCACGTCACGGCCACCATGAGGACCGCTGCAATACCTTGGTGACTAGCGTCCCATACCACTAATCGTGCAATCCAGGTAAAGCCACACACGCACCACAACTCAACAAGAGTCAAACAACGGATCACAACGAAGGTATGAAACATACTCAATCAAGGAACAGGTCACGACCGAACAACAACAACGATGAATAACACAAGTTATCATCAACCAAACGGAAGGTACAAACCACACACACGCTAGCATTAAGACAATAAACTAGCATGCTCAACAACGGAGAAACTCAAGATAGTTCCGAGGAACACACAAGACACCTCTTGGTCCAACGAAACACAATGTTGAACACTTAGCATGATTCAAGACACCAAAGTCCTACAGGGATACCTACCATATAGTTCTAGACATACGAAACATCAAGAAGACACTCATATAGTTCCACAAAAGAACAACGGGAAGTCAAAACACCAAATACCGAGTCAAACAGATCACGGGGAACAAATCCCGAACAAACACCATTGTGTTCCCCGCGGGTGGACCCACGGGTAGGCTCCCACCCGTGGTTCCGCCCGCGGGTACACTACCCACGAGGCTTATGTTCCCCGCGGGTGGGCGGCGGGTGGAGCTCGACCCGTCATTCCGCCCGCGGGTACATATACCTGTGCAAAATAATCCCTTCGGGGATTTTCTTCTCCAAACACAAATTCAAGTCCAAAACATGCCAAATCTCACCCAACACAACAAAATGACTTGAACCATGGAAAATGCCAAGAAATGGCACAAAGGAACCCTAAACACAAGCTCTAGATATGAAATATCACAAGACAAATGCATAAACCCTCACATTTCATAGCAAAACACAAGTAGAATCCAATAAATCACATATAGGTAAGCAAAATAGGTTTTGTAGAGCATAGATTACCTCTTGAAGACCAAAAGACTTCACTTTATACCACAACAAGCTCCCCACACAATTACTTTCCAAACTCACTTCAAGATTAAACCAAAAGATCATAAAGATCCTACCTTTAAGAAAAAGACAACTAAGATGGAACCAAAAACAAAAGATGAACTTAGATCTTACCCTCCTAGATGCCCAAATAGGTGAAAGGTTGAATGTTGGAAGCAAATCTTAGAATCTTGACAAGGGTCTCAACTTGGCTTGGAGAATAAGCTACACTTCTTTTCTAGAGAGAAGGTAGAGCTAATTTCTAATAATTGTAAGGAATGAAATGAAGAAGTCTTCTAGGTTAGGTTACAACACTAAATCTGGGTGAAAAGTCAAGAATACCCTTACTAACCTTTAGAAAGTGTAAGGAACATGGGAACTCCCCTCAAAGCTCAAGGTACAACACAACTTTAAGGTTGACTAGTCAAATACTAGTCCTTGAGTAATAAAAATCAGGATTTTAGGAATTAATTCTTCAAATAAAATAGGATTAATTACTCAATTATTCCATGGATTGAATGTGGATTTTTGGGGTGTCACAACAACAATTGCTAAGCCAGAGATAAACCAAAACTCTTAACTAGATTGTTAGAGTATGGTGCACAGCGGAAATAAATAAACATAAAGTGCGTGTGAGATTTGTGAGCAGCATATCTCGTGTAGAGCGATTATGTAAAGAGCAGTAAGTAAAGAAAACAGTAAAGAACAAAAGACAATTATAGTGGTTCGCGAGGTGGTGTAATCCTCCTACTCCACTTGCTCTTATCTCCAAGAACAATTCACTATATCTACCACTTCTTGGTTCCAAGATACAATGAATTTCTGTGATCTAGTGCTTTGATCACAAAGCCCGCACTAATCATGCCCAGTGACACCACACTGCTGCTTCAGGTTTCACGTCGCCGCGCTACTATCCCTGGATTTCACGACTCCGCGTTACTTTCCCCCCGTCTTCCACACTCCAGTAGAAACGTATCCCGTGATCTAGTGCTTTGATCACAAAGCCCGCACTAATCACACCCAGTGCCTCCGACACTGCTGCTTCGGATCTCACAGCTCCGTGTGACAATCCAGGATTTCACAGCTCCGTGCTACTTTCCTCCCTTCTCATGTTTTGCTCCAAAACAAGTGTTGTCTTGCTTCCAACTTCTGAGACTCTATAGTTGATCTGCAATGATGCGCAGGTCTCTTTGATGAAGAAAAACACTCTGGAATGATTTCTCTTGATATCTCTGAGTGTTTTCTCTCTTTGAATATATCAAGTAAAGCACTTGATATTTTTGCTCTGTTTAAGAACTCTCAGAATATTTTCTTTTGAAGCTCTCTGAGTAGTTTTTCTTTTCTCACTTCTCACTTGAAGATTTTTGGTATGCTCTGTACCAAATGAAATTTTTGCTCTATGCTCTTTTAAGCTTTATTGCTCTATTTGTTCCCTTTGATGAGTTCGTATTTTCTGCTCTCTAGTTCGTGATCTTCAAGTCTTCATATCTTCATCATTTTATAGCTGGTAATGAGAATCTGTCCGTTGGAAAGAGACCCTCTCATTTTTGAAATCTTGTATCTTTTTGTCAGAGATCTTATCTTATCTTCTGCATAGATGTCAGAAAGGATAAGTTAGCCGTTTGAGAGCTTGAACTTAATGCGAATGGTTTCCCAAACTTCATCTGTTATTCTTCTGGTTTTACGTTGAGTGGAAATATTTGGGTGTAGAACGGCTTCTCTGATTAGCTCTGAAGTGGTCCTTGTATCTTTGGGATTTAAAAATATTCTTCAATTTAATCCCATACTAGTTAAACTACTATTTTTCCTTGTGAGAATATTTACTGTAAGTTCATCTTCATCTTCTTCATTCTCACGTCTGGGTGTTCTCAGACTTCAAACTAGCTTTGAACTTCCTCCCAATTTGAATTTCCCTTTGTAATCTGGGTGTTCTCAGACTTCAAACTAGCTTTGAACTTCCTCCCAATTTGAATTTCCCTTTGTAATTGACACCCAATTGCAATTGACTTTTGTAATTGGCACCCAATCTCACGTCTGGGTGTTCTCAGACTTCAAACTAGCTTTGAACTTCCTCCCAATTTGAATTTCCCTTTGTAATTGACACCCAATTGCAATTGACTTTTGTAATTGGCACCCAATTTCAATTTCCTCCCAATTTGAATTTCCCTTTGTAATTGACACCCAATTGCAATTGACTTTTGTAATTGGTCCCCAATTTCAATTTCTACATTGGCTCCCATCTTGAATTGATTCCCATGTGAAACTTGCTCCCAATTTCAATTTCTCTGAAACTAGCTCCCAAGTTCAATTGCTTCGAACTAGCTCCCAATTTCAATTCCTATGAAATCGGCTCCCAAGTGCAATTGTTTCTCAATTGCCACTTGTAAACAACGCCCAAAGCCAAACTAGCGCCCAACTCCTTCAGATTTATTGTAAAATTGTTAATGGTGAGTTTTGAACTTGAGCCATTTCACATAACATATCAAGCATCTTCCACTTCATTCGTACAACTTATTGGCTAAATCTCCAATCATTTTTTATGTACTCCTTTCTTTCCATTGATACTTGATCTCCAAGTAAAATTCATGCCATCTTCCAATCTTAATTTTCTTCACGAAAATTCTTCTGGGATATTTCTTTGAGTAGTAGCGTCGTGATTTCATATCATTCACCTTCTTCTTCAATTTGTCATTTTCTCCAGACAAATTCTTGATTTTAGACATTATATCTTCTTCTTCTATTTTCATGCATCTTCCTCTGTTTTTCTCTTTTCCAATTTAAATAATTTCCAGATCATAATCAAAGACTCTACTAGACCTAAGAAATAAAATTGGGGGATCTACAATTACATATTTGGCATATCAAAACCATTACACTTTATTCCTAACAATTTCCCCCCTTTTGATAATGCCAAAACCTATCCTCAGTCATTGGCTTTAAGTCTTTGAAAAATAATCATTTTGCTCAATTTTATTTGACAAAGCCATGATGAGTTTAACAAATGGTTTTCTAGACACAATCAAAAGAAAACTTGTGAATTAATTTTTAGACAAGCTCCTAAACGCATCTTGAATTATTTTTATTTTTGATCATCATTTTTTTAAATTTTTGTGTGCGTTTTGACATTCCTTGTCTTTTTAATTCACGATGGTCTAATTACAAAAGACAAATAAAATATTTAAACTCAAAATAGACCATAGGAAATTATTATTGAGGTATTTCGAATTTATATAGAAAAACGCAACAGAGGTTCAAAAATAGCAGAAACATCAGCTTAAGAGATTTTTCAGATTACCTGCTGGGTTTCTTCACACCAGAGTCTTTCTTCAAAATTTCCTTGGCATGTTCTCTGAGCTTGAAGAAATCATCTTTAAACTTTGCATTCTAAAATTTCTTTGTAAGTTGTCCGGCCATGTAATGTCCAAAAGCTTCTTTGATATTGTTGCCCGGAAGAACTCCAGCTTCCCACCATAAGACACATTCTTCGAAGCTTCTTTCTTCTCCAAGATTCATGCCCATATTTCCAGTGAAATCTCTTAGTTCATACCACATCTCGGTTCTTTTCCTTTTGCCTTCTTCTTCTTTATTCTTCTCCGAGATCCATTGGGCTTGATCCGCTGCAGGCCATTTCTTGATCATGCTTGGTAGATTTTCCTTAGTCCATATTGTTGTCTGAGTGGCGGTACCTTTAGAGCATTCAAACCAGCCACGTTGTTCAGCAACCTTCGATGTACTCATACCAAGACTAGGATTCGCGAACTGAGCAAAACCAATCTGAGATGGTCCTTGTGAGGATTGTCTGCGGCTTCGGCCTCTACCTTGAGTAGATATTACTGGCTGTTGTTGGCTTCCAAGAATAAATTCTTCTTGCTACAAAGCCAAGTCACTGAGAATTTCTTCCCCCCATTTTGGCGTTATCAACCAAAAATGCAAGGGTCTTACAATCTCGGTCTTGATTTGCTTTCACAGCTTCAACACTATTTTGTGTTTCAATGGAAACGGTTTGTACGTTGTCCAGCTTGTTTGTTGTAACTGCGAGTTCAACTTCAAGTTTGTTGATTCGGCTTTCTTGGTCTTGAATCGCCTTGACTTGTCGCAAGTGGCGTTCGTTGTGAATCTTTTCGGCTGCTTCACGTTCCTTCTTCATCAGTTGAATCACTTCAAGTAAGCCTTTTGTTAATTCTCCTTTCAAGATTCTTTCTGCTTTGTCAATCTGAGTCTTCAAAATATTTTGATGCTCCATTAATTATTTCAGATTGACTCGGGTATCCATGTGTTGTTGTTCTGGTATTTGGTTTTGTTCAACCAACTTTTCTCCAATTGTTTGACAAACAACATCACTGGATTCGGCCACTTTTGCAAATAGAGATGAAAATATGCCAGCATCTTGATCATCCATATGCACAAAGTTTTGAGGGGATCCGAATGGACTTCTATTCGGATCTGTGAGAACAACTGTATCAATAAGTTGCATCCCTTCTTCTTCAGGTGATTCGGCTTCTTGATTGAGATCACCAATTTCTTCTTCTAAGACTTCTGTTCCCGTGTAATTGTCTGCAAATAAATCTTCATTTCCTAGAACAGGGTCCACGATAGGCATGGTAGACTCGGTATGGTGTACTGGTAATACGCTGGATAAATTCCCTGTAATTTGTTGTCTACTCTCAGTAGCAACTTCTACTACAACTTCCACTGGTATATTTCTTCTTCTTTCTTCTGACACTCCTCCTCTTAATTCTTTTTGTCTTTTATCCCTTCTTGTAGCCATATAATATATTTATTTTTTTTATTTCTTTTTATTCTCCTTTTTTTGTTTTCATTCATATATTTTTTGTGTATCTTTTTGGCTACGAAACTTTGTTCTTTTTATATACCGTAGGGATTTTTCATTTTTAGGAGAGAGAGATAGAGATAGACAGAACCAGTGGCAAAAACATCCATAAAATTTATTTATCTCCTTCTTAGGGAGAAAGAGAGAGATAACATTTTTCAGATCACATCACATATTCAGGCTTCTTCAGTAGAGAGACCAGCGTCGTGATTAGTCTCAAGATCAGCATGCGGTGGAGACGGAGAGCTTGATTTTGAAGCATTGACTAATCCGGTTTCCATTGGAGGTTGAGCAGATCGCTTAAAGCTGTGGGTTAGAGGACGAGAGGACAGTGGTGATGGCGTTGAGCGTCGTAGCTGCACTGCTGAGACTTTTGGACTTCTTTGAACTTGATCCTTGGTCGGTGGTTGTCCTTCCTCTTCTTCAGAGAATAGGATGAGAGGATCGCTAGGTGTGTCTCCAACTTCATGTCCTCCATTTGCAGCACGTCGAGCTCTCAGCATCTCTTGTCTTGCTTGCTCGGCCACTCTCCTGGAAGATCTTCTCTTTTCTTGATTCTTTGGAGTCATCGAAGCCTACAAAAATAGATACAAACAAAAGAAATCTCCACATAGACTTGTTTGCTTCAGGTCCTAATTTATAGACCTAGGAAGGTGCTAGAACCGTGTGGGCTAATGATGAAGAGGTTGAAAGGTTTCCTTTGGATATAGCCGACGTTTGGTTTCAAAAGGTGTGATGAATGCTTGCATGACTCTTCATTGGTTGAGAAAGCGGTGGATTTGATGGGTAGCGGTTTCTAGGAGAGTTATTGAGGGATTAGGGTGATGATTTGAGAGAGAATGAATCGGTTGGAAAGATTTGATCTAGGAGAGGATTATGGGGGGAGGTTTAGGTTGGGTGGAGGTTTAGAAAGGGTAGGAGTTTATGGGTGGAGGTTTTATGCCCAATTAAACTCTGATTTTCCTCCTTTATCGCCTGATTTCCTTCTCAAAAACGTGTACCACAAATATAATCACACTCAAACATCTCGTTAGTAGCAAAAATTACTCCACAAATAATTAATCACACATACCAATTATATTAAACTCCACACAGCAATTACTAATTAAAACGCACATATTTTGGAAATTAACAAAATTAACACATATATTCTAAATTTATAATTAGAAACATCTCTATATAATTTTACATGTGAATCAGATTCTAAAAAATTTAGAAACTAACAAAAAGCATTTTAACAAATTATTTAAACACATATGCATATGCACATAACACATGAAATAAAAAAAAATATTAAACACATTAAATCACATTATGCACATATATAATTAAATAAACACGGTAAATCACATATTTAGGCAAATTGTTCATGCAAACAAATTAATTAACTTATACAAACATGAACAAAAATTCGCAGATTAAATAACACATTGAAACATGCAATTTTAAACAAATTGACAAATAAATCACGAATTGCACATTTCATATTTGCATGGCATATGATTTCACGTTAAATAACACATGCAAATACACAAATAAATTCCTAACAGATATTGCAATTTTATCACATAAAAATTTCGAATAAAAACATGCATATAATCACATAAAACAAATTATTTACGTAAAACAATTTATTTTAAGCACAAGTATCAAGTTAAATAGAGAGATTAAGTCCAGTGATACTTAGCTCATTTCGATCATTCTCAACTCGTGCCTTAAGGTAGAAAATCTCGTTTCGCATAAAGGCTTCGTGAGAAGATCAGCAACTTGGTTTTTCCTAGGGATATATTCGATCTTCAGATTTTTCTTTTCAACGTGATCCCTTATAAAATGATGCCGAATGTCGATATGTTTGGTTCTTGAGTGAAGCACCGGATTGTGAGTTATAGCGATTGCACTAGTATTATCACAATAAATACTAACGTCATCACAATTAACTCCGTAATCCTTCAATTTTTGCTTCATCCACAAAATTTGCGCACAACAACTTCCTGCAGCAATGTATTCGGTCTCGGCGGTACTAGCTGCAATGGAATTTTGCTTTTTGCTGAACCAAGAAACAAGCCTTCCCCCCAAGAACTGGCATGTCCCGGAAGTGCTTTTTCTGTCTATTTTGCAACCTCCAAATCCGGATATGAAAAACCCGTTAGAGTAAAATCTGTACCTTTTGGATACCACAATCCAACATCGATTATGCCTTTCAGATATCGTATGATCTTCTTTGTTGCGGTGAGGTGGCTTTCTTTTGGATTTGCTTGGAATCTTGCACACACTCCCACAGCATAAGAAATGTCCGGCCTGCTTGCAGTAAGATATAGAAGAGAACCAATCTTTCCTCTATATTTTGTTTGATCGACATCCTTTCCATCTTCATCTTTGTCTAGCTTTATTGAAGTGCTCATTGGAATTTTGATCGATGATTTTCCATCAAGGCCAAACTTCTTTATCAAGTCGCGGGTGTACTTTGCTTGATTGATGAATACTCCTTCTTTCAGTTGTTTGACTTGTAAGCCCAAGAAGTAATTCAATTCACCCATCATGCTCATTTCTAATTTATTCTGCATAAGCTTCGAAAATTTCTCACACAAAGAATTGTTAGTGCTTCCAAAAATAATATCACCAACATATATTTGCACTAATAAAATATGATCACCATCTTGAATTCTAAATAGAGTTTTGTCAACAAGGCTTTTGGTGAATCCACAGCTTATCAAGAACATTGACAAAGTATCATACCAAGCTCGAGGTGCTTGTTTCAACCAATACAATGCCTTTTTAAGTTTGTAGACTTTATCACCTTCGCCTTTTACGTCAAAACCTGGGGGTTGTTCGACATAAACTTCTTCTTTGAGTAGACCATTCAAGAATGCGCTTTTCACATCCATTTGATAAACGGTGAAATCTTTGTGTGCGGCGTAGGCTAGGAAAATTCTGATTGCTTCGAGTCTGGCCACTGGTGCAAAAGTTTCATCAAAATCTATTCCTGTTTCTTGAGAATATCCTTTTGCAACGAGTCTTGCTTTATTCCTAACAATCACACCTTCTTCGTTTGCTTTGTTCCGGAAGACCCATTTGGTTCCTACAACATTGTGGTTCGCCGGTCTTGGAACAAGTTCCCAAACATCATTTCTTTTGAATTGATCGAGCTCTTCTTGCATAGCATTTATCTAATCCAGATCATTTAGAGCTTCGTCAACTTCTTTTGGTTCAATTTGAGATAGATAACACGTGAAGAATGCTTCCATGGTAGATGATCTTGTTTTCACGCCTTCATGAATATTCCCAATAATTAATTCTGGAGGGTGATTTTTGAGCCATCTTAAATCTGGTTCAAATGGGTGCATGGTACTGGGTGGATCCATTTGTTGTGTACTGGAAGAGTTGATTCGAATTTCATCATTTAATTCTTCTTGAAATTGATCACCAACTTCCCCAGTAACTTGATCACTAATTGGATCACCAACCTCAACCCGTACTGCATCTCCATTCTCACGTGCGGCATCACCTCCAAAACTATTATTAAAAGAATTTCCATCTTCTTCTGGATGAGGGATGAGATTTTCTAGAGAATTAATTTCCAACTCATCCATTCCCTGCAAAACATCATCTTCACACGTATCATTAGTATCACAAAAATCAATATGACACTTGTTACCATTTTGTTCGAAATCTTCGTCCAGAGCGCCATTTTTTATTTGTGATTTTTCATCAAATACCACGTGTATGGATTCTTCAACCACCATTGATCTTTTATTCAAAACTCTGAACGCCTTGCTGGTAGTCGAATATCCTAGAAAAATTCCTTCATCTGCACGCTCATCAAAAGCTTTTAGATGCAATTTATCATTAATATGAATAAAACATTTGCATCCAAAAATATGAAAATAACCAATATTTGGTTTTCTTCCTTTATAAAGCTCATATGGCGTCTTCTTGTACTGCTTATGGATCATGCTTCGATTCTGCGTGTAGCAAGCAGTGTTGATAGCTTCTGCCCAATATCGTTTCGGGAGACCGGCAGCACTAATCATCACTCGTGCGACTTCTTTGAGCGTCTGGTTTCTTCTTTCGGCAACACCGTTTTGTTGCGGTGTTCTTGCGGCAGATAATTGATGAGAAATTCCATGTGAATTGCAAAAAGCTTGTATAACTCCATTCACGAACTCGGTTCCGCGATCCGTTCGTATTTTTGATATTTGCAATTCTTTCTCATTTTGTAGTTGCTTCAATAGCTTCGGTAGAACTTGCTCAACTTCATTTTTCTTCTTGAGAAACACGGTCCAAGTGTACCTGGAAAAATCATCAACAACAACGAGAGTATATTTCTTACCACTTACACTTATTGGATAAACCAGTCTAAATAAGTCCATATGTAGTAAGCTTAGCGGTCTTGACGTTGACTCGTGTGTCTTTGATTTGAATGATGATTTGATTTGGTTTGCGCGTTGGCATGCATCACATACTTGGTCCTTCTTGAAAATAATATCTGGCAAGCCTTCTACTAGATTCTTCTTTGCAAGCTGATTGATAGTCTTGAGGTTTAAGTGGTTCAGCTTTCTGTGCCATTCCCAATTAGCTTCATTCGAATTTCTGTCCATTAAGCACACTGAATCTTTGCTTGTACTCCAATCAACAACATATATATTCTTTCGTCTTTTTCCAGAGAGAACAATCTCATTTGTGAGCTCATTTTTTATTAGGCAATTATCTTTAGAAAATTCTACAAGATAGCCTTTATCACAAAATTGACTAGTGCTCAACAAATTGAATTTTAATCCTTCAACGAAAGAAACATCTTCAATCTTCAATCCATTTTTCTTGATCGTGCCAACTCCTTTTGTAGTTCCACAATTTTGATTTCCTCCGAATATAACTTTTGGTCCATCGATTTCTTTGAAATTCACTAGATATGATTTATTTCTAGTCATGTGGCGTGAGCAACCACTATCGATGTACCAAACATCCTGCAAAAAAGATTAATTAACTTTAGGTACCCATACTTGCTTGGGTCCTTTACTGTTAGTGATTTTTGGTAACCAAACCCACCTTGATCTTATTGAGTTAAGATGAGGTGATTTGTAACCATTAGAGACACGATAATCATAACTCACATTAGAAAACTTTTTTGGCGCCGGGTTTTGAAAAACATTTTTATATTTTGGCACCTGGGAAGTGAATGGTTGCTTTGGTTTATAAAAAGCATTACATCTATTACACAACCAATCCTTTTGAGTGGGATAAAATTTCCCAACTTTATTTCTAGAAAAGCTTCCCTCTTTTCTATGAAATATTTTTGCACTTGACTCTTTGGCATATCTTTGCTTGAAGAATTTTTGTTGCTTTGCCGTGTAATTGAATTGTTTCGGCCTTTCAACATTCAACTTTGCTTTTTCATGATAGCCAAGTCCTTGTCTCATCATGCTATTCTGACTTTTAACAAATTTTACCACTTGAACTTTATTATTTAAAGTAGTAGTAGAATTAGTCAGATTTGGAGGGGTTTGAGAACATGTGGAGTCATAACCGATTCCGGTTCTATCTCCTGATGGCTTTTGCATGCTCACCATTTTATCTATAATTTTAGACGAATTAGTGAACGTAGCAATGGTTGCCCGAAGGTTATGTTCTCTAACCTCTCTTGCTTTACACTCTTCTTGAAGATGAATATTTTCATTCTTCAATTTACTCACTTCAAGTAAAGCATCTTGCAATATTTTATTCATTTCTTCTTTTTCAAGAATTAGAATATTATTGCGCTCCTTGAGTTGAGGATGAGTGAGTATAATCTCTTGACATTCTCGCATTAGATTGTCAATAGATTCACGAGAAAAAGAAGAATTAACAGAATTGAAAGAATTAGAAGTTACCTCTTCTTCCTCTACTTCAAGAGCCATAAGACAATATTCACTTGTACTCAACTCAATTGACTTGGATACTAGCGCCGTATCATCATCCGAACATGAACTTTCATCGCTTGATGATGAATCCTCCGAATCATCATTTTCGTTTGGTTTGTTGCTAACGAGAGCTTTTCTTTTGTCGCGCTTGAACCTTTTGCTTTCGGATTTGTTCGGCGTGCATTCAACATTTTTGTCTTGATACTTGCTAACGATCGGATATGGACAATTTATTTTAAAATGTCCGCGTGCGGCAATTGTAGCACAAATTGTTGTTTTCTTCGACTTTTTCTTCTTGTGGGGTGCGAGAGACGAATTTTCCACGAGCAGAATTTTTGTTGTCTCCTTTTCGCATAAACCTTCTAAACTTTTTGACAAAAAGAGCAAACTGTTCGTCAGTCATAAAATCAACATTATTTTCTACTGACCTGGAGGTTGACGGTTGTTCGGCCATTAGAGCAGCATTTTGAGCTTCATGAACATCATCATCTTTGGCCTTCATTTCGAACTCATATGCTTTTAGATCACTAAATAATTTGTCTGTTGACAACATTCTTAGATCTCGGTGATCGCGCATAGCCGTAACCTTCATATCCCATGCAGATGGTAAGCCTCGTAGGATTTTGAGATTAATTTCTTTTTGGCTAATATTTTTGCCAAGATCATTAATCTCTCCAAGAACTTTGATCATTCGAGCTTCCATGTCTGCAACACTTTCATTTGGGAGCATTTTGAAATCTTCAAATTTCTTCATGGCGATTGTGAACTTATTGTCTTTTTCTTGTTCATCTCCTTCGCCAATCTTGATGAGAGTTTCCCATATTTCTTTGGCAGTGGCACACTTTCGGATCTTCGGAAATATTGTATCATCTACGGCTTTGAATAGAATATCCTTGGCAATATTGTCAAGATTATTCCGCGTTCTATCGTCCGATGTCCATTCCGGTTTTGGCTTTTGTACATACTGTGGAGCATCCGGGGATATAACAAATGCCGTATTGATTTTTAATATTTCTATAGGGCCAGTGGAAATAACTTCCCACATTTCATCGTGTAAAGCCAATAAGTGTACCTGCATACGAACTTTCCAATCATCAAATTTATCAAGTGAGAATAATAGATTTTGAGCTAAATCTTTTTTCATCATCATCACGAGAGATATGAAAGATTAATCCAATTCAAACACTTTGTAGAATGGATCAGCATAGCAGTCAAAAATAGTTAACCTAGTTGGGCAACGTGTTTTAATACCAAAGGTTGGTATAAACTGACTCAAATATGCTACAGGCTCTGATACCAATTGTTGGTCCCAAAAGAGGTAAGGTGAAAGTCTAGAGGTGGGGGGGGGGGGTGAATAGACTTTCAAACTTTTTCGCACAGCACAACAATTGCTAAGCCAGAGATAAACCAAAACTCTTAACTAGATTGTTAGAGTATGGTGCACAGCGAAAATAAATAAACATAAAGTGTGTGTGAGATTGTATGAGCAGTATATCTCATGTAGAGCGATTATGTAAAGAGCAGTAAGTAAAGAAAGCAATAAAGAACACAAGACAATTATAGTGGTTCGCGAGGTGGTATAATCCTCCTACTCCACTTGCTCTTATCTCCAAGAGCAATTCGCTATATCTACCACTCCTTGGTTCCAAGATACAATGAATTTCCGTGATCTAGTGCTTTGATCACAAAGCCCGCACTAATCACGCCCAGTGACACCACACTGCTGCTTCGGGTTTCACGTCGCCGCGCTACTATCCGAGGATTTCACGACTCCGTGTTACTTTCCCCCCGTCTTCCACACTCCGGTAGAGACGTATCCCGTGATCTAGTGCTTTGATCACAAAGCCCGCACTAATCATGCCCAATGCCTCTGACACTGCTGCTTCGGATCTCACAGCTCCGTGTGACAATCCAGGATTTCACAGCTCTGTGCTACTTTCCTCCCTTCTCTTGTTTTGCTCCAAAACAAGTGTTGTCTTGCTGCCAACTTCTGAGACTCTGTAGTTGATCTTCAATGATGCGCAGGTCTCTTTGATGAAGATAAACACTCTGGAATTATTTCCCTTGATAGCTCTGAGTGTTTTCTCTCTTTGAATATATCAAGTAAAGCACTTGATATTTTTTTCTCTGTTTTGCTCTGTTTAAGAACTCTCAGAATATTTTCTTTTGAAGCTCTCTGAGTTCTTTTTCTTTTCTCACTTCTCACTTGAAGATTTTTGGTATGCTCTGTACCAAATGAAATTTTTGCTCTATGCTCTTTTAAGCTTTATTGCTCTATTCGTTCCCCTTGATGAGTTCGTATTTTCTGCTCTCTAGTTCGTGATCTTCAAGTCTTCATATCTTCATCATTTTATAGCTGGTAATGAGAATCTGTCCGTTGGAAAGAGACGCTCTCATTTATGAAATCTTGTATCTTTTTGTCAGAGATCTTATCTTATCTTCTGCAAAGATGTCAGAAAGGATACGCTAGCCGTTTGAGAGCTTGAACTTCATACGAATGGTTTCCCAAACTTCATCTGATATTCCACTGGTTTTACGTTGAGTGGAAATATCTGGGTGTAGAACGGCTTCTCTGATTAGCTCTGAAGTGGTCCTTGTATCTTTGGGATTTAAAAATATTCTTCAATTTAATCCCATACTAGTTAAACTAGTATTTTTCCTTGTGAGAATATTTTCACTGTAAGTTCATCTTCATCTTCTTCATTCTCATGTCTGGGTGTTCTCAGACTTCAAACTGGCTTTGAACTTCTTCCCAATTTGAATTTCCCTTTGTAATTGACACCCAATTGCAATTGACTTTTGTAATTGGCACCCAATTTGAATTTCTCCCTTGTAATTGGCTCCCAATGTAATTGACACCCAATTGCAATTGACTTTTGTAATTGGCACCCAATTTGAATTTCTCCCTTGTAATTGGCTCCCAATCTACTCCTGCTGCTTTCAATTGCTTCCCAATTTGTGCTTTCAATTGCTTCCCAATTTGTTTTGTGCTTTCAATTGCTTCCCAATTTGTTTTGTGCTTTCAATTGCTTCCCAATTTGAATTATTGACTTTGACTTCGAAATTGGCTCAATTTGAATTTCTCCCTTGTAATTGACACTCAATTGCAATTGACTTCGAAATTGGCTCAATTTGAATTTCTCCCTTGTAATTGACACCCAATTGCAATTGACTTTTGTAATTGGCACCCAATTTGAATTCTCCCAATCTAGGTGCTTTCAATTGCTTCCCAATTTGGACTTCTCCATCAAGATTTAATTAGATTTGACTTTTCAAATTTTACCTTGTAAAATTTGAAAGTGAGTTTTGAACTTAAGCTATTTTGCATAACATATCTTGCATTTTCCACTTCGTCTGTACAGATTATTGGTTAAATCTCCAATCATTTTTGATGTACTCCTTTCTTTCCATTGATACTTGATCTCCAAGTCAAATTCATGCAATCTTCCAATCTTAATTTTCTTCACGAAAATTCTTCTGGGATATTTCTTTGAGTAGTAGCGTCGTGATTTCATATCATTCACCTTCTTCTTCAATTTGTCATTTTCTCCAGACAAATTCTTGATTTTAGGCTTTATATCTTCTTCTTCTTCAATTTTCATGCATCTTCCTCTGTTTTTCTCTTTTCCAATTTAAATAATTTCCCGATCATGGTCTAAGACTCTACTAGACCTAAGAAATAAAATTGGGGGATCTACAATTACATATTTGGCATATCAAAACCATTACACTTTATTCCTAACACGTGGTATGAGGGGAGTTGATCGCAACCAACCCTTTGAGAACCGCTGACGAACTCAACGTCGGACCACGATCCGACGCACCGCTGACGCACCCAGTCGGTGGACCGCGATCCCCTTTACAAGGGGGGACTTACGACCCTACACACCGCCGATGGGTACATCCGGTGGACCATAGCGGATCAAGCCCGACACACCGCGGAGCTATACTGAGTCGGTGGGCGAAGATCCTCAGAGACTATGGCCCTACACACCGCCGTCCCATCACCCAGTGGGTCGCAGCCAGCCGTAGCCCTACACACGGCCCGATTACTCGGATCGGTGGACTACAGCCTTCCTCGGTTTATTGGCCCTACACACCGTCCTGGCGCGTTCAGGTCTGGTGGGTCATACCACCGAGGCCCATGTGGACCGCAGCCCAAGAAGTGAATCACTGACCGCAGCCAGGAGGATGAACCGCAGCTCATAAGTAACCAATTTGACCGCAGCCAACTTCTGAACCGCAGCTCAGGAACATCCCATTTGATCGCAACCAAATTGGGGCATCATGCATCACATAACACATAGTAGCACGTAGTAGCACATAGGGGAGGGAAGACATGTAAATAAACTTAATTGTGATCATTCACATACTAAGAATAGTCCTAAGGGGTTCATACCACTTCCACCTAGGTCAACGGGTTACCGATTCAACTAGCATGCAATGACTAAGACTCGTTTATCCTACGAATGGTACCCAAAATATCAAACTAGACTCAAGCACAACAAACGGGGTCTGTTGGGACACCACGGGGAGTAGGGAACGTCAAACGGGGAAGCCGAAGACCCGGGGTGGGGTACGGACCAGCGGGTAGCCGGTGGGTGGGGGTCACCCGGCGGCTACCCGCTGCCCGGCGGTGATTTCTGGGCAGCGGGTAGGTGGCTGGTTCCCCTACCCCCCCACTGACTCTTTTACCATAATTTCGTCCCGGGAACCTTCATGGAACCCGAAACCATGCTTAGACACTTTAAAACGCAATTAACGCCAACACATAGGCAATTAACGGATCAAAAGCATGAATCATGTAGGGCTTATCCTATTACGACTTCTAAATATAAATAACACCCGAATATGCGAATTCCCACCCAATATATCAAGGATAACACAATACGAACTTCACGATTCATCCTAGGGCTTTAATCACATTTAAATCATCAAGATCGTAGTTCATCTTTTAATATCGAGAGACATCAAGATTCATCAAGAACATCACATAATCATCAAGAAACCTCTTATCATCATCAAGATCATCAAGATCACACATAAAATCATCTCACCAATTACCAAGATCATATTATCAATATCATAAACGATTCATCAAGACACAATT
Source organism: Ipomoea nil (assembly GCF_001879475.1). Classification (NCBI taxonomy): domain Eukaryota; kingdom Viridiplantae; phylum Streptophyta; class Magnoliopsida; order Solanales; family Convolvulaceae; genus Ipomoea; species Ipomoea nil. Next base: position 220,746 of record NW_017617489.1, read on the forward strand.
GTAGGGAAGAAGCTAAGGAGATGATTATAGCAAAGAAAATAGATTTTTTTGAGACATGGGTTACTTCTTAGCCTTAATTAATTTCCGTGGCTATGAAGGGTTTTCTTTAAGCTTTCTTCTTTATTGATTTCTCCTAAGGGGATTCTTGGAACTTCTTGTGTGGTGAGAGATTATTGTGGTGTAAGATCTAGGTGCCTCCTATGACCCTATATATATATATATATATATATATATATATATATATATATATATATATATATATATATATATATATATATATATATATATATATATATATATATTCCTAAGAGTCCTAATTGGGGTCTAAATACTATGGGCTTGCTAATTCTATTCCTTATAGGACTAAGGACTTATTTTAGGGATAAGGGTCCATGGTCCATAGTGAACCATATTAATTAATTAAAGAGAATCCTAATCATAATCTGAATAGTAAAAGGCCTACTTCCTTTATTCCTAATAGATGAATAGGTCTAGGGTTCCTAATTAGAATCTGACTAGTAAATGGTTTACTTTCTCTATTCCTAATAGGCTTAAAACTCTAGTTTAGGCAATGGTCCACGATTCATGGTGGACCTTATTAATTATTTAAAGGGAAACCTACCCAAATTAAATCATATTTAATTATTATTAACGGGATTAATTAAATAATTAATCCGGGATTGAAGGTCGTAACACGGGGTGTTACAATGAGTTTTGGGTGTGGAATTGTGGTAGATAAAAATATTGAGATTGAGCATCATAGTAATGGTTAGGAGGTGGGGGTTGAGTGGTGCAAGGATCTTCATATCCATCATGTTGGTTAACCCCATAAGATTGAGAATCATAATATCCTCCGTGGAATGCAAACCCATCCATGGTGAAAGTTCTTGATTGAGTGGTAAAAGCTCCCCCTTTTGAATCTAGAGTGTATGCACAAAGTATGGATCTTTCAACCGAAACTCAAACAAGGTAAAACAGTTAGGTTTTTAAACATAAAAACAAACAAAAGAAAGAAATACTTAGTCTCCTAAGATTCCCTAAACTCTAATGCTAGTTAAACAAGCAATCACATAGAACCACCAAATTGCAATTCCCCGGAAACGGCGCCAATTTTTGATGTAGAAAAAATGAGTGATGGTGAGTGTACGGGTGTGTAATGTCGTCCTCAGGAGATTGGGGGATATGGAACGCAAAACGCAATCACAAGAAACTAGGCACTAGCACTAGGCAATCAACAAGAAGCTAAGCAAACCATAACGGGGATGAGACAACGGTAACTAAACAAAATAACAAAAACACATATGAACAAGAGATAAATACGAAATAAAGAAATAGGACTCAAGCTAGGGAGCATTATCATCTAGATGCTTTAACAACCTAAGGGATTAGGGAGAACAAGTAACCAAAGAATCAAGCGCGAATGCACATAGGTATCCTAGTCTACAAACCATTCTTGTGATTAATAAACAAGGATTAGAACAAGGAATTGCCCCACTTTCGTGGTGAATTAATGCACACAAAGCATCTAAAGCCCCAATTTCCCCTATTTTCGTAGGAAGAAATCGGGTCTATGCAAGGGGTGGCTTGGATTCATCACCCAACTCTCGTTGAGGCAAGGAATCCTCCAAAAACAAGCTAATGAATGTGTACATCAAACATTAACAAGATATAAACACAACACCTTCATAAACACATGAACCCTAGGTTGGAGTTCTTCCCCTTTTTTGCAATAATCACAAATCAAGCATCAAGATAGATAATACAACCCTAACTCAAGTCCATAAACTAACTACTCATGATTAAATAGAATAAAGAACACAAGAACACAAGTATGAAACATAAATCTTGCAAAATAAAGAGATTAAAGGAAGGATAGCTTCTCTATTGAAAATGGATGGTGGAATGTTGAAATGTTGGAATCCAAGCTTCAAATCCAAGATTAAAAGCTTCAAAAGTGTTAAGAAACCTAAATCTAAGTCTAATCTAACCTAAAATTGGATGGATAGGATTTATTTAATTAGTTATGTAGATTTTATTTGACCTTGCGCCTGTTTTTAGGTTAATGAGGGTAATTTTGGATTTTTACTATTGTTTTAATTGTATTAAATTATAAGAATCCAATCAGCATTAGATATTTTGTCCTTCCCAATCTATATCTCTTTACTGTACCGTTGCCGAAGAAGTTTCTCTCACGCCGATTGATTCGAATTCTTCATCAGCAGTGGATGATGATCGTCGATGGGGGCCGTAGTGGAGCCAAGCGGCGGGAATTGTGTACTCGGGTGTAGGTCGAGGTATTTTTTGTACCATTTTGTCGTTTCCGGTTGTTTTGCCTGTTTGTATACTCTTTTTTTTTTTTTGTTAGTTGTCGTCTATTGGGGGGCGAGTTGTGTGTGTGTTGGGGGGGGGGGGGGGGGGTTCATTGCTCGAACGGGGGATTGGGGTGGGTTTAGTAGGTTCAGGTTTTTTTATTTTTTATTTTACTTTTTTTGTTCAATAGGTAGTGATTTCAATTTTTGCATTGTTGTCTGTTGTTCATTGTTTTGTTGTATTCTGATCTTCTTGGCTCTTCGTGGCCTGGATACTTGCTACCATTTACATCAATTCATTTTCAAGTTCAAATTTCAATTAAAATCCAATTTTTATTTTGATTCTAGAAAGAGTCTGAGATGTCAAATTCAGAATTGAAACAATTCAAAGTTGAGTAGTTGATGTGTTAGCAATAAGAAAAAGGACATTCTAACTTGTTTACAGGTTTTGCAAAAAAAAAAATTAATGTTTTTCGTTGGATTCTCAGTTGGTTTGTAGATGTAGGATGTTTTTTTTTTGGGCCATTTTTCTATTGTTTTATAGTGGTGAACCGAGTTTATTTGGTCGGAGAGGCGTGTCTACGTATTTTTTTTTTTTTTTAAAAAATTAGTTTTATGGTGCATTGGCTTGTTATTTTTTGTGCTGGTCTAGTAGGTTTGGCAGTGCGTGGTTTCTTATGGTATTGATTTAATGATTTTGGAGCTGGTATAGTAGGTAGGGATGTCAATTTAGCCCGAACCCGATGGGCCAACCCGATAAAACCGAAACCGACAGGGCTATGGCCCGAACGGGCTAGCCCGATAAAACACATTAGCCCGACGAGCCCGAAACCGATTAGCCCGGTGGCCCGATAGGGCTAGCCCGACAACCCGAACTATTGAAAACTATTCTTTATTATTGAAATGATGTGAAACCTAACATACATTAAATAATTAGTATAATTATATATATATATATATATATATATATATATATATATATATATATATATACACATCCCTAATAGTAGGTGTATTAAGCGTATGGGTGGCAGAACTTGCATATATGCATATGATGGTTTTGTTGTGTGCTTGGCATTGGCAAATTTGATGCAAAGAGTGTTTGGTTGTATGAGTTGTTGTGTGAAAGTATTGTGTTGGTTTGGTGCACTCAAAACATGTCTTTCAAGTAAGTGTGTGCGTGGATGTGATCGGGTGAGTGCTCGACAATTTCGTCTGTGTTCTTGGTGTAGGCAGATGGGATGATAAGAGTGTTTGGTTTAATGGGTTGTTGTGTGCAATGATTGTGTTATTTTTGTGCACTCATATCTTGTGTATGCCATAGGCTTGTGCGTGAGTGTGGTGGAGTGTGTGCACATTAGTTTCTTAATGTATCATTATGTGTTTGGGTGTTGTTCTGTTTCATTATTTTGGGGGATGTTGGTGATTTTTTTTTCTGTTTTGTGGTTGTTGCATGTAAGAGGTCCAGGGGTTTGCAGCATGATCTTGGTAGCTCCTAGTGTTAGTGATGATGAGTTCGTTTCACCCTCGTTGGCCTTCCTTGCTAGGCTACAGGAAGACCCGTTGTGTGATGCCCCTGATTATGAGCTTACTGCAGAAGATGACACAACGTTTCTTAGGGTGAAGACTAGATCGCCTGCTGCCGCCTTGGTTGAGGCGCTTAAGGACCTCACAACCCTGCAGAGGGATGACATTCGTGATTTTGGGTTTGGCTCGTTGTTGTAGTTTCAGGGTGTATATCCCACTATGTACGCACTTCCCACTATGTATGCTATGATTACACTTGTGATCGTTTAAACTATTAGTCTAAAGGTTTTTGTCCCCTGGGTCTTTCGTAGGTTTTTTGGGCTTTTTGACACTTTGTAACTTACCGTTTGTGGCTATGTTCCCTGGGGTTATTTTGATCGCTAACCAATGCATATTACGGTTTTTCTTGCCTCAAAGATTGCACTTTTATACTAGCTTTATGTTTGATTTTGAAGTTACTATTCCACACATTTGATAGCTTTTGGACGTCCACTCCTATAACAGTAACTTGTTTCTTCCTATTTTTTGGACAACTATGCACGCAATTTGGATATTCTGTGCATTAGTAGGGGGAATATAACGCGTCGTGCACATATGTAAATTTACCTGTACACATGTGTATGTTTATTTGTTTGCTAGTGTGCACTCTAACACTCACAGTACGCGTAATACTTTTGCCCTAATTCAATTATACTTCCAAAAGTAAGGCACGCACCCAGTTAAACCAACACATGCACAAATCTATTGCTCCATTATCCCTGTGTGCACCCGAACTCCAACTTTGTGCACTAATAGACGTGTAACTAAATTCATATGTAGTGTTTGTTCCAATCTGTATACGTCTTCATACATGTTTGTAGTCCATTAATTATCATTACTGCTATGCACCAAGGGGACTCAACTTTTTTTAAAAAAAAAATTACTAAATTCACACATTCCACTTTATCATAGTGTCTTAAATTTTCAAACATCTCAACTAGGTTCACTGTAAATTAAATATGTCTTCCAAATAATGAAAACAGAAATATAATAAACGAATACTAATTTGTCTAGACAATTCTGGCTATCATAGTGGCCAACGTCGTCGCATGTGTTGCACTTCATCCCCCATTTTTTCTTTTTCTCGGCAGCTTTTTCTTGCTTTTCAATCTCTTCCCACTACCTTTGTAGAATTCAATTCCTGGTTCTACTATTTCAAAATTTTGTCCAACATATGGTGTATTTTTCTCATTACTAGTAGGTCATCAGTATTTGGTTCCATTTAGGGATATGTCCCTGACACATTCATGTAATCCTCCTCTAGATTGCTCCTCCCCTGTAATGACAATATTTATTGTTTGGATGTCAGTCCCCGCACCTCCGATTTATATACAGACAGAAGAAAAATGCAAGATAACACGTGCATACAGTTTATCCCTGTTGCGCACACAATTACCAAATGTATATATATATATATATATATATATATATATATATATATATATATATATATATATATATATATATATATATATATATATATATATATATATATATATATATATATATATATACTAATAAGAGCCCAAGACAGTTAGGCCTATAATGGGTAGAAAAAATGGCGGTCAAATTTGTTAATCAAATGAATGGCTCAGATTGATTTTTTTAAACAAATGAATGGCTCAGATTGATTAGATTTTAATTTTTCTTTGAGATTTACTAATTTATACTTAATTTTATAATTTTCCGTTAAATATTATATTTTCCGTTAATTTCTGTTAGTTAACCGTTAACTTACTCATTGATTTCAATAAAAAAGGTCTTAGGTTCGAACCTCTTCTCAATCAAAGTTGGCATAATTAGTACTCTATTTTAATTTTATTAAATTAAATAATAATTTAGTAGCTACAAAAAAAAAATACATATGCATTTCTTTAATTTTGAATTATGTGTCTACAATGTTTTTATTCAAAAAAAATTATTCATTATCAATAAATTAAATAAGAGAAATAATTTCATTAGTTATATTTTTTTTATTTTTCTCCAATATAAAAATTCTTTACATTCAAATTCATCAATTGATTATATTCACTACATTGTCCTTACAATGTCTTTATTCAAAAAAATTTATTCATTATCAATAAATTAATTAAAAATAATAATTTCATTAGTTATATTGTCTTTATTTTTTCTCCAATGTAAAAAAATTATTATTTACATTCAAATTCATCAATTGATTATATTTCACTACATTGTCTATTTTTTTTTTTTTGTGCAGTGTTTTTTTTTATTAAATATCAAAGTTATAATACAAAATAATGTCATATATTTATTTACCAAGTATTTTATTAATACCATGAAAAAATTTAAAAACTATAATTAAGCCAATAATATTAACTACTTTGAGAGATTTGTTGACAAAGAGAGTATTCAAATCACACAACAAATTGAAATGGAAAACTACCTCGCAATGTCTTTGTTTGATAATCAGCAGTTAGCAGACTATATTAGCGGATTTGACCAGGAAATTATATCAACCGTTGGTAAAAATATATTTGAAGAGAATAACAGTTTAGATTAGCATGTCACATGACCTAATAATAATAATAATAATAATAATAATAATAATAATAATAATAATAATAATAATAATAATAATAAACATTGGGCATTATCCCAATCGCACAATGCGCGTAAAAAAAAACTAGTATATATAAATATATATATGTTGTGTGTGTGTGTGTGTGTGTGTGTGTGTGTATATATATATATATATATATATATATATATAGGTAATCTTGGTTTCGTACCAAAATTTGTCGGAATTAATTTTGGTACGAAACCAAAATTACCTATATATATATATATATATATATATATATATATATATATATATATATATATATATATATATATATATATATATTGTGTATCAATTTATTCACCAATATCCAACATTGTTGAACAACCAGGAGGATCCCACGCTACATTTCTAAAGTGTGGAAAGGGAAACGATGTTTCACTTTCCTGCTCTTGTTCGCACCCGTGCGTCCACATTAATGAACATCGGGACGATGTTGTTCTAAAGTGTGGAAAGGGGCGCACTCTTGTGCTTTATTTTGAAAAAAAAAAAATTGTTGCAGTTGTGTATATTAGAAAGTGCATATGACTAGAAAAGAATAGAATTGGTTGCATTATTTTGAAAATGTGTTTTATGATGCCTTAGTCAGCTAAATTTTTGGAATATCTTTGAAAATTATTTTCTCTTATTACACCTTAGGACTGTATAGAACCCAACTAGGGTTACTTCTGTTGCATGCTTGATTGATAATTCACCTCCTATTTTGCTTAGACCTTAGTAAACGATCTCTCGAATTGAAGTGGGAGTGTGCACTTTCCAACCGTAGAAAGATAATAAGCAAGGTCGGAAATGAATAATCTTTTGGTGAGGTATGGAGCAAAATGTGAGCCTTGTGTTTAAAAATTGAAAAAATTCCCAAGTATAAGTGATAGAAGAAGGGGATTACAAGAGAAAAAGGCAAAGACCGAGAATGGCTGCCCAACGAAAAAAAGAGAGAAAAATACATGAGTGAAAAGAGGAAGCCATTGCTTTTGTCAGGATCATAAAAGATTTCCCCGGGCTAAAGCATAGAGATCTATGCCGAGGGGTATTGATCTTTGGCATAAGGGTGGAGGTAGGTGAGAACCAACGCTTAAGTCGGGACCATGAAAAGTCTCCCCGGTTAAAAACACAGAGCTCTGTGCCAAAGGGGACTAGACTTTGGCTTAAGGTTGGTTAGCGGTCCATACCAAACCTTTCACTTACTTTCTGTACAGGACCTTGACGATATAAGGTTGGACGTCGGTTGGGTTGTGCACATCGTTCCCACTAGTGTGGATCGACTGTAGGCCTTTGTAAAATAAGAGGTGAATTCCCCATTTTTGGATTGCATGCTTGACTAAGTGGTGCATAGAGTGAGTCACCCTTTTTGTTTAAATGTTTTTACCTTCTTAAGGGGACAATTTTCTTAAATATTCCACGAATTGCTGACTAGCGCACGATTCACACAGTTTCACAATAATTCAAGGGATTCCATTCTTAGGCTGGTCTAGCACTTGTTCTTTAAGAGAGGCATGTACACCAAAAGTTTTTATTCAAAGGCACATTTTGCGCTTATCAAGTATTAATTGTGAAATTGCTTGGGGACAAGCAAGCTAAAGTGTGGAAACTTGTGAAGCCTCAAAATATGCCAGTTTCTAGGAGCTTTTTATAGGAGTTTTGCATTCGTTTTCATATAAAAGTCTTGCGCTTTAGAGTAAAATGTCCTAAAAGCACGGTTTAGTACGAAAATGCCTTCCTAAATATATTTTACTTGTTTTTAGGTACTCTTGGATGGGAAACGTGGTAAAAAGGTTAAAAGGAGCACAGCCGGGAAAAAGAGCGCGAACGAGGACCGAACGCACCGTGACCTCGCACGAGAAGAAGGAAGAGAAAGGGAAATATTCCCCATTCACGCACTCCCTCGCGGCGTGAGAGGAGTGTTAATGGGATTTTAAAAGAGTTAAAATCCTATTCACGCTGGCCTCACGGCGTGAGGCTCAGCGTGAATAAGGTGGCGAACCAATTTAGACTATTTAAAGGCAAAAATCAGATTTGGAATTGGAGTTCAATTCATTTTTTAGAGAGTTCTTCTAGATTTAGAGAGAGATTTTCTAGGGTTAGAGTAAGATTCAAGAGAGAAAAACTAGATCTATAATAGCAATTCAAACATCTATTTTCACTAGATTTGGCTAGAAGAGTTGGAGATTCAAGGCATTTGGCAACGGATCTCCATCATTGGCTTGTATTTGACAGATCTAATCTTCCATTTGGGTAAAATCTTTCCTTGTTCTTAATTGATCATTTCTATTTTTATCCTTTTGTTGATTTAGATTTCATTATGCTTGGCTAAACATCTAGTGGGTAGGATTGTGGTGTAGATTGGTATTGTGATGATGATTTAACTTGTAAATATTGTGCTTGTGATTGATTGTTGACTATGTGGATGTCTTGTTGTTGAGGATGATCTTTGTGACATTCTTGGAGTGGGCCCAACTCCATGGATGATGTTGGAAACCTAGATCTAGGCAAGAGATTGCTAGATCCAGGTAGCCTTGATCCTCTTCATTTCCCCGTCTTCGATCCGAGAGGGCAAGACCAGGAAAGAAGTGAGGGCAAAGTGTTTGTTTAAATGCCCCATAGAGAATAAGAATTCCTACGGGTGACATTAGACCGAATTGGCTAACGCATTTGTCATCCACTTCTCTTGACTAGTAGCGCACAATCTAATTGCCAAAAATCTCCCATTTCGGGATTGACCAATCACACAATGCAATTGAAACCTAACCGTTACCACATTTCCCTCTCTAAGTAATCCCTACTCCCACTTAGTTTTAATCTAGTCTTATTACTTTCTTTGCTATGATCTTCCCGCACACTCTTGTCCATACACCACTTACACTCCTTGCACCTAGTGTTCTCTTGTAATGCACTGTGACACATGATTGTCTTGCACTCTATTTACTCTGCATTGCCATCCTTGAGTACGACACTCGGGATGGTTCTCACTCCCCTCCCCCCCCTGTTTTAACTCTTTTCATCTCTTTCCATACACGGCCATTTTCATCTAATCCTTTGACGACGCTTCTAAATGAGAACCGTAAACGAAAAGCGTCCGGTCAAATAGCAATGTTGATTATAAAAGAAATTTTCAATATATGTTATGGAGATGTATAATCTAGTTTAAATGGACCGAGCTTGGGACTCTGTTGACTAGAATTTGTAGTCTTTCTAATTCTTAATGCTGATAGTTAATTAAATCCTAAGAGCTTGTTTAGGGTTGTTAATTATCTAGGGAAGTAATTGAAGAGCCTGTTTTGATTACCGGTAAAGTAAGGAGAGATAGGTTGTTAGAGCTTGTTAATAACCATAACCAATTTGGTGTATGATAAAAGGACTTACACTTTATTTCGATGATCAATTCTTTGAATCAATTCTGATATTATGCCTTGGGTTGGATGCTAGTTTTCCATTGATTCCATTTATTTGATACTAATTGATATTCTTTGTCATTTTATTATGGCTTTTTAACCTTGAATTATCAATCTATTCTTTATTTTAATCTTGGTATAAAATTAAATCAAACCAATCTCTGTGGATACGACCTTACTCATCGCTACTGCAATTTTAGTTTTTTACGCGCATTGCGCGATTGGGATAATGCCCAATGTTTTTTTTTAAATAAGTACTTTAAAATATATCAAGACAAGATTATATTGGAATTGTTCATGCATAGATAATTGAATGTTAAATTTGCGTATTTAAATAGGCAATTCTAAGTTTACAAATGCAAGATAATATAGTCAAGATTGATTATAATTGTCAATAAAATAATTGTATATGTATGGTTGAAACCAAATACGGGAATTGAAGAGCTAACTGCTGATTGCCAAACAAGGACATTGCGAGGTAGTTTTCCATTCCAATTTGTTGTGTGATTTAAATACTCTTTTTGTCAATAAATCCCCCAAGTAGTTAATATGATTGGCTTAATTTTATTTTATTTTTATTTTTTAAAACAATTATTATTATTATTATTATTATTATTATTATTATTATTATTATTATTATTATTATTATTATTATTATTATTATTATTATTATTATTAAATATTTGTATACCCTTAGATCATTTTACATGTTAATATAAGCAGTTAATTTTTTCAAATATCTTTCTATCAACCGTTGATATAATTCGCTAACTACTGATTATCAAACAAGGGCATTGCGAGTTAGTTCACAATTCAATTTGTTATGTGATTTGAATATTCTCTTTGTCAACAAATCCCTCAAGTAGTTAATATGATTGGCTTTATTAATTATATATATATTTTTTTTAATTTTTTCATGGTATTAATAAAATACTTGGTAAACAAATATACAACATTACTTTGTATTATAACTTTGATATTTAATTAAAAAATAGTGCACAAAAAAAAATAATAGACAATGTAGTGAATATAATCAATTAATGAATTTGAAATTTGAATGTAAAAAATTTTTACTTGGAGAAATATAAAGACAATATAATTAATAAAATTATGTCTCTTAATTAATTTATTAATAATGAATAATTTTTTTTTAGTAAAAGCATTGTAGGGACAATGTAGCGAATATAATCAATTGATGAATTTGAATGTAAAGAGTTTTTATATTAGAGAAAAATAAAGATAATATAACTAAAGAAATTATTTCTCTTATTTAATTTATTGATAATGAATAATTTTTTTTGAATAAAGACATTGTAGACACATAATTCTAAATTAAAGAAATACATATGCATTATTTTTTGTTGTAGCTACTAAATTATTATTTTAACTTAATAAGACTAAAATAGAGTACTAATTATGTCAACTTTGATTGGGATGAGGTTCGAACCTAAGACCTTTCTTATTGAAATCAATGAGTAAGTTAACGGTGAACTAACAAAATTAACGGAAAAGATAATATTTAACGGAAAAGTTAACGGATAATCATATTCATTAAGGATAAATTAGAAAATCTTAAGAAAAAATTAAAATTTAATCAATCTGAGCCATTCATTTGATTAAAAAATTTGACCGCCATTTTTTCTACCCATTATAGACCTAACTCTCTTGGGCTCTTATTAGTATATATATATATATATATATATATATATATATATATATATATATATATATAGTATAGATTTATTATTTGTTGGATTAGACACCCACCATATATATTATAATTCTAAACAATTTGAAATATATAAACACAATAATTCTAAAATTCAACATTTACAGATAACAATTTCTAAAAATTGAAATTATATAAACAATATTTCATAAAATTACAAATATACTTATGGAATTATTATTATTATATGTATTATTTTAATTACATTTATTATTATATGTATTATTTTTAGGATTTAACCGACCGATTAACCGAAAAAAATTCAGTTCGATTAATTCGGTAATACAAAGTTCGGTTCGGTTAACGGTTAAAGTTTTAAAAACTTCAATTAAAACGATTCGGTTAACCGATTGCACACCCCTAGTCTTGTTATACAAATCTAAACTAAGAGCAACCTCATCTATGATTTTTTGTGGGGTCCAATATGAGTTGGAGGATAGAGAAGAAGGAGAGAGAGGGTGCATTTTGAACTCCAGAGAGATAGTGGTTTTTTGTAGGTCCCAGGAGAGAAAAAAAATGGAGGAAAGACTGCGCATGATTTTTGTGGTACATTTTTGTTTTTAAAATAATAAGAAGTAATATGGTGGCAGGAGACATTGTCCCGATAATCTAAACTATAATAAAGCTATATGGTTTGGGAAGTAATTAATGTTACAATTAATGTTACTTCCCCAACCATATAGTTAAGATTAATGTTACAATTAATTACCAACATTATTATTATTACTAGCTATAAATATAAAATAACCACAACATCCTTTACTATAAAAAAAAATAAATAAATAAAATAAAAAAAAAGAGCACAACATTTGAAAAATAAAATAGCTATTTTTTTCTCGCCCATAACAAATGATTACATTATTGAATTAATGGAGTTATTAAATGTTATGATATTAGGATTAAGGATTCCGATTCCCGATTAATAGAAAATATGAAACGATGCAATATCAATTAAATCTCCGACTTTACAATGAAAGTTTATTTGATATGCTTTTGTTATTTATGGTGCTTCTTGGGATTACAATATTAATTAAATTTTCGATGAAAGTCTATTCAATATCTGAAACAGTGCAATTAATGCAAGCCTCTACATATAATTTTTCTCCCTCTCAAATGCTTCAAAGAAATGGCAGAAGCGAGAAGGGATGAAGAAAGCAAATGCTACGGGCCGTGGGTCAATTATTGGCTTCAAAAAAAAAAAAAAAAATCATTTGAGCCATAAATAAAAATTTAAATATATATAAATGTATATATCGTATGGGTCTTTAATGTTTTTCTGGATTTCTAAACTTAGGACTTTTAAAAGAAAAAAAATACATTTGAATTATCTCCAAAAAAAGTGGTCTTGGACTTATAGAATGACATTCGGGTTTATGGAATGACATGTGCATAAAGAATATATTATATAATCATATAAAAAAAATGTGTTCAATTAGAGTTTAAATTTACTCATACAAAATTTGAAATTTACTTTCTAAATGTAATTATCTTAGTTATTATTCGTATTGTGAAAATTATAATATAGATGAAATACAATTAAGAATAAATCAATGTAATTATGTAAATTCTCTCTATAAGTTTATTTGAATATGTACATAATTAGAGATTATATTAACCATACAAAATTCAATTTTAATTTTATATTCTATAAAAATAATAAATACTTGACCAATGGAAGCTCAAAAATATTATTATATTAAACAATTTAAAATATTTTTATTTTTTTCTATTTTTTATTTATATTTATAATAACATAATTTTTTTCTCCGTGCATCGCATGGGTGATAATTATTAAATAACAAAAATTTTATATATGAATAAACCTCATATAGGGTATATTTTTATAACATATTTTCCGTGCATCGCACGGGACAAATACTAATAATAATAACAACAACAACAACAATAACAACAACAACAACAACAACAACAACAACAATAATAATAATAATAATAATAATAATAATAATAATAATAATAATAATAATAGTTAATACACATTTTGGTCCCTCGACTATTAGATAATAATAGTTAATACCCATTTTGGTCCCTTGACTATTAGATAAAAGGATGTTTTTGCCCCTCTCTATAACGGTTGATGGATGGCAATTGTAATAGAGGATCAAATTGTGTATGATTTTACAAGGTAGAGGACTAAATTAGGTACTTTTAATAGTATGAAACTAAATTGCGCATTACCTAATAGTCGAGGGACCAAAATGGGTATTAACTCAAACATTTATATACATTAAATATTAATTATAGCAAAATTACAACAAAAGTTAATTTGGCTTAGATGGAAAGACCGCCTATTTCCATAAGATAAGAAGTGGTTTGCCGTTTAAGTTTTACAACATTTAATTTTATTTGGCATTTTTAACATTAATAATTAGAATTCTAATTGAATTTTTTATTTGTAACATTGTCACGTTTTTTTTTTATTTTTTTAATATTAATAGTGAGAGTTCTAATTGAATTTTTTATTTGAAATACTAGTATTTGCACCCGTGCGATGCACGGAATGGATTTGTTATAATATATTAAGAATATATGAATCGATATATAATTATTTAAATTAGAACATCAAATATTATATAGTGCAATTAAATATATGATTTGGATCGTTTATATATTTTGGTGTTATCATTTCTTGAATTTGTGTAAATAATTGCTCAAATTAATAGCTAATGTCTAGATGTACGCATACGGTGCTATAACTTTGAAGATTTTATTTATCATTGTTTAGAATTTTCATAAATTAGGAAAATGTGCTCGTTCTCTAACAACTCAGTTATAGAAATGAATTGGTATCCTTATTCATTTGTATGGAAGATATATTTTTTTTGTCTAGATATATAACAATTTTTTCATTTTAAAAAAAAAAACTTAATATCACCGATTATATTTACACATTATTGAAACCTCTTTGTAGACGACATTGGTAGTGACAACACAATCCTATTCATCTTCGTCTAGAGCTAACACCTTCAATCCATCAGGACGGATTAATTGGATTAAAATATATAATGGTAGAATATTATTCAATTAGTTATCCTTTTATATTTTCAATCAATTAGTGATATCAGATTCATTTTCAGTCAATTATTCTTTTTTATTTTCAGACAATTAATCAATTAGAATATCAAATGTAGTGATATTTTTACCTAATTTTCATTCCATTTTTAATTGATGATGTAGATATTATTATTGAAATATTTCCGTTTCATTTTTAATTTACCTTTACTATTATTTAAAATATGCATTTACTATTGATAATGTAGAATATTATTATTGAAATATTTTTCTCCAATTTTTAATTTTCATTCCATTTTTAATTAATTATGGAGCATTTTTTTTATTTGCAGTCAATTATTAATATTCATTTCTTTTTCAAATTTTCAGTCAATTAGTAATATTAGATTCATTTTCAGCCAATTATTTTTTTTTTTTTCAGTCAATTAGAATATAGATGTATTGATATTTTTTCCTAATTTCCGTCACATTTTAATTTGATGATGTAGAATATTATTAATGAAATATTTTCGTTCCATTTTTAATTTACATTTACTATTTTTAAAAATATGCATTTACTCCTTGATTATGTGAAATATTATTATTGAAATATTTTTTTCTATTTGTAATATTCCTTTACTTCTAAACAAAAAGGAAACAAAAAAATTTAAAAAAAAAAAAAAAAAAAAAAAACTTTGGACTTCTTACTACTTGCCCACATTGATGGCAAGCAATTATGTTTGTAAACATTTTCAAGAGCCCCTCTTTCCAAACATTTTCAATGTGAGATTAAAATGATCCAACATCATTCTTCTTATTTTTTTCTAATTTTAATTTTATTTTGTATATCGTTTTGTTTGGATGATGATGATTGATGTAGCAAAAATGAGTGATGGTGAGTGTACGGGTGTGTTATGTCGTCCTCAGGGGATTGGGGGTTATGGCACGCAATATGCAATCGCAATAAACTAGGCACTAGCATAAGGAAATCAACAAGAAGCTAAGCAAACTACAAGTTTAAGGAAATGATAAGACTAACACATATACACAAGGATAAACACAAAATAAAGAAATAGGACTCAAGCTAGGGAGCATTATCATCTAGATGCTTTAACAACCTAAGGGATTAGGGAGAACAAGTAACCAAGGAAACAAGCGGGAATGCACGTAGGTATCCTAGTCTACGAACCATTCTCATGATTAATAAACAAGGATTAGAACAAGGAATTGCCCCACTTTCGTGGTGAATCAATTCCAAGTCCATCAAGCACACAAAGCATCAAAAGCCCCCAACTTCCCCCATTTTCATAGGAAAAATCGGGTTTATGCAAGGAGTAGCTTGGAATCTTAACCCAACTCTCATTGAGGCCAAGAATCCTCCAAAACATGTCAATGAATGTTGTACACCAAGCATTAACAATATACAAACACAAATCCTTCATAAACTCAAGAACCCTAGGTTAGAGTTCTTCCCCTTTTTGTAATAATCACAAATCAAGCATCAAGATAGATAATACAACCCTAACTCAAGTCCATAAACTAACTACTCACGATTAAATAACATAAAGAACACAAAAGCATAAGTAACAAACATAAATCTTGCAAAAGAAAGGGATAAAAGGAAGGAAAGCTTCTCTATTGAAAATGGATGGTAGAATCTTGAAATCCAAGTGTAGATCCTTCAATACAAGCTTGAAATATGATAAAGAACCTAAATCTACACCTAATCTAATACTAAAATATGAAAAGAAAGAGTAGAAAATAGTTAGGGTTCGAATGGGGTTCAAAACCGAGTAGAAATGAGTGAAAACTCAGCTAAAATAGAGCAGAGACGGGGGGCTCGACGCGTCGAGCGTCGAGCGTAATTCTCGACGCGTCGAGCATTTACAGATTGCAAAACGCGACTTTCTGCCCAGACTCGACGCGTCGAGAAAATTCTCGACGCGTCGAGTGCTTCTCTGCAACGCAACTCCGACTTTTAGGCTGATTTTGACCACTTTATGCTCAGAATTAGGCTTCTATGTCCTCATGAAAGTTATAGCTCTTCGAGTCTTCTTTTAAATGGCGCAAGAATCACTTAATTTGGATATTTGTAGCTTCAGATATGGTCCAAAAACTAAGGTATCGACGTGCAGGTCGGGAATTTCAATTCCATGATCGTTTGCTTCTCTTTTGCTTTGGTTTGCCCAAATGATTAAGACCATTGAATACACCACTCTTAGGCTTCCTTGGAAGTGTTTTGTCCATCATCTTAGCTTCTCCTTGGCTCCCATGAACCCTAAATTTATCCATAATGCTCCACTTGACTCCAATGTCCTTCAAAATGCATGAAAATATTCATTTTTGCTACCAAAGCTTTTCAAACCAAATTCCTTGCAAAATAACACAAATTAGTCCTAATCTAATGAAATTTGGAATGATCTATAAACAAAATGGCTTAGTGAAAGGAGCAAAAATATAGACAAATAAGCACTTATCAATGATGATGGTGATTATTATTATTATTATTATTATTATTATTATTATTATTATTATTATTATTATTAATTTTAAAAAATTGAGATTGAAAAATTCACCAAAATTTTAACAAATTCGTCATTTTAACAATTTATCTTTATCTTTAATCAAAACACCAAAAATATTATTTAATAACTTTGTAATTTGCTCTAAAATGCTAAAAACTAAAACAATACATACATTTTGGGTTAATCTTTCCCAACCCACTAATAATAAATAAATAAATAATAATAATAATAATAATAATAATAAATAATGAATAAATAAATAAATAAAAACTAAAATAAGAAGACAAAGCTAAGGTTTCTTAAATAAGAACCTTTTAACTTCTCAATACTTGCAACATTGATGGACAAACAATTATGTTTGTACCTCTTATATAGAGGAACTCAAGAGCTTATCTTTTCAAACATTTTCAATGTGGGATCAAAATAATCCCATATCATTTACAAAGGGATGGGGGGAAAACGTACTTGGCAAGGAGGATTTTACTTATATATATATATATATATATATATATATATATATATATATATATATATATATATATATATATATATATATATATATATATATATATATATATATATATATATATATATATATATATATATATATATATATATATAGATTGTAAGAGGATCATTGCTCTCTCTTTTCAAACATTTTTAATGTGCGATAAAAATGATCCCAGATCATTTACAAAGGGAGCCCATGACTCTTTTGTTTTTTTAATTTTAATTTTATTTTGTATATAGTTTTGTTTTGGACTATTATTGTTGTTGTTGTTGTTGTTGTTGTTGTTATTATTATTATTGTTGTTGTTATTCTAATTTGATTGTTTGACAAATTCGTCAAAATTTTAAGAAATCCGACATTTAATATTTAAACAAAAAACCAAAAATATTATTGAATAACTTAGCAATTTGCTCCAAACTGCTAAAAACTAAAACAACTCATATACGTTTTGGGTTAATCTTTCTTAAACCCCCTAATAAATTTTTAAAAAAATTAAAAAAAAAAACTAAAATAAGAAGCCATTATGATAAGGTTTCTTAAATAAAAGCATTTTGACACGGTCTTCAATAGGTTGAGAAAGTGTACATGTAACAGGGTCAATCGAATAGTTATGCTATGGAACTATGTCCACCTTGCAAGGTGGACACAATTCCATGTTTATAATTACTGAACTATATGTTCATTATCATAAAGTTATATATTCATAATCTTTGAACTTCATATTCATAATTATTGAACTCTATATTTACAGTTACAAAACTTTATGTTCATAATTACTACACTATATGTTCAAAATTATGTTCACAACACTATGTTCATAATAGTAGAACTATATACTCATAATTATTAACAATTTTGGAACCGTGTTTATCTTGCAAGATGGATACGGTTCCACAACACAATTTACCGGGTCAATAGTAGTACTAAAAAAAATTAAGAGCCTTTGAACTTCTCATTTGTAAAAAGTCTTTGGACTTCTCAATACTTGCCCACATTGATGGGCAAGCAATTGTATGGTTATATAGAGGAGATCAAGAGCTCCTCTTTCCAAACATTATCAATGTGGGATCAAAATGATCCCACATCATTTACTAAGGGGAGCCACCTTTGTCTTCTTCTTATTTTTTTTATTTTAATTTTATTTTGTATATAGTTTTGTTTGGATTATTATTATTATTATTATTATTATTATTATTATTATTATTATTATTATTATTATTATTATTATTATTATTATTATTATTATTATTGTTATTATTATTATTATTATTACTACTATTATTGTTTTTGTTGTTATTGTTATTATTCTAATTTTATTTTATACTTGAACAATAATATTTTTATTATACTTGAACAATAATATTATCAATTATATTATATTATAGAATATAATACCATATATAATATTACCAATTAATAGATTTTATTTTTCAGTTGAGTTACCATGATTTACATCCTCCCAAATGCTCTGTCAGGTTGGAGTGTGGGGGCCCTTAGGGTTCGGGTTCATCGTTTTGGAAGAATTAATAGATTTTATTTAATTTTCATTTGTCATTTACTTACAAAAAAAGTTTTGAATCTCTATATTCATAATTACATAACTATATGTTCATAATTATAGAACTATATGTTCATAATTATAGAACTATATGTTCATAATTGTTGAACTATATATTCATAATTATGAACAATTTTGGAATCGTGTCTACCTTGCAAGGTGGACACCATTCCACAGCATAATTTATCGGGTCAATAGTACAAAATAAAAAATAAGAATCTTTGGACTTCTCAATACTTGTCCACATTGATGGGCAAGCAATTATGTTTGCAAAAGGAGCATTGCTCCTCTTATATAGAGGAGTTCAAGAGCTCATTTTCTAAACATTTTCAATGTGGGATCAAATGATCCAACATCATTTATAAAGGGGGGTCCGTGACACCCTTTTGTCTTCTTCTTATTTATTTTAATTTTAATTTTATTTTGTATATCGTTTTGTTTGGATTACTATTATTATATTATATTATATTATATTATAATATTTTTTTATTTGATTACTGATAAATTCGCCAAAATTTTAACAAATTTGTCATTTTAACTTATATAGTAACTCAGTAGTTTGCTTCAAATAGCTAGAAAACTAATACAACACATACATTTTGTGGTAATCTTTCACAACCCCCATTAATAATAAATAAATAATAAATAAATAAATAAAAACTAAAATAAGAAGATAAAGTTGAGTCTTCTTAAATAAGAACCTTTTGATATCTCAATACTTGCCCACATTGATGGGCAAGAAATTATGTTTGTAAGGGAATCGTTTCTCCTCTTATATAGAGGAGCTCTCTCTTTTCAAGCATTTTTAAATGTGGGATAAAAATTATTTCAAAATCATTTACAAAGGGGGCCCGTGACTCCCCTTTGTCTTTTTTTTTTTTTTTTTGTTTTTTTTTTTTGTTTTTGTTTTTGTTTTTTTTTTTGTTTTTAATTTTAATTTTATTTTGTATATAGTTTTGTTTGGATTATTATTATTGTTGTTGTTGTTGTTGTTATTGTAATTTGATTATTTGGCAAATTCGTCAAAATTTTAAGAAATTCGTTTGTTTAACATTTTATATTTATCAATACATCAATATTATTTAATAACTTAACAATTTGCTCGAAACTGCTAAAAACTAAAACAACTCATATACATTTTTGGTTAATCTTTCCCAAATCCCCTAATAAATTAAAAAAGAAGTAAAAAAATTAAGAATCTATTAAAATAAGTTTTTTTTTTTAAAATAAGAGCCATTTGACACGTTGGATTTTAGATTGTGGAACCGTGTCCACCTTGCAGTTCTATGTTCATAAATACTGAACTATAAGTTCATTATTATAAAGCTATGTATTCATAATATTTAAACTTCATATTCATAATTATTAAACTCTATATTCATAATTACAGAACTCTATGTTCATAGTTATTGAATTAAATGTTCATAATTATAAAGATATATATTCATAATTTATGAACTTCATATTCACAATTCACAATTATTGAATCTCTATATTCATAATTAGATAACTATGTGTTCATAATTATGCTCACAACACTCTGTTCATAATTATAGAACTATATGTTCATAATTTTTGAACTATATATTGATTATTATATTCATAGTTATGAACTATTTTTGAACCACGTCTACCTTGCAAGGTGGACACTGTTCCACAGCATAATTTGGCGGGTCAATAGTACTATAAAAAGCCTTTGGACTTCTCAATACTTGTCCACATTGATGGGCAAGCAATTGTATGGTTATATAGAGGAGATCAAGAGCTCCTCTTTCCAAACATTTCCAATGTGGGATCAAAATGATCCCACATCATTTACTAAAGGGAGCCACTTTTGTCTTTTTTTTTTTTTTTTAATTTTAATTTTATTTTGTATATAGTTTTGTTTGGATTATTATTATTATTATTGTTGTTGTTGTTGTTGTTGTTATTTTAATTTTATTTTATACTTGAACAATAATATTTTTATTATACTTGAACAATAATATTATAAATTATATTATATTATAGAATATAATACCATATATAATATTACCAATTAATAGATTTTATTTAATTTCCATTTGACATTTACTTACCAAATAAGTTTTGAATCTCTATATTCCTAATTAAATACCTATATATTCATAATTATGCTCACAACACTATGTTCATAATTATAGAACTATATGTTCATAATTGTTGAACTATATATTCATAATTATGAACAATTTTGGAATCGTGTCTACCTTGCCAGGTGAACACAATTCCACAGCATAATTTATCGGGTCAATAGTACAAAAAAAAAAAAAAAAAATCTTTGGACCTCTCAATATTTGCCCACATTGATGGACAAACAATTATGTTTGTAAAAAGTGCATTGCACCTCTTATATATAGGAGCTCAAGAGCTCCTTTTCTAAACATTTTCAATGTGGGATCAAATGATCCAACATCATTTACAAAGGAGAGTCCGTGGCACCCTTGTCTCTTCTTCTTATTTATTTTAGTTTTAATTTTATTTTGTATATCGTTTTTTTTTGGATTACTATTATTATTATTATATTATATATTATATTATATTATATTATTATTATTATTTATTTATTTATTTAATTGTTGATAAATTCCCCAAAATTTTAACCAATTCGTCATTTTAACTCAGTAATTTGCTCCAAATGGCTAAAAATTAATACAATACATACATTTTGTGTTAATCTCCACAACCCCCATTAATAATAAATAAATAAATAAATAATAAATAAATAAAAACTAAAATAAGAAGACAGAGTTGAGGCTTCTTAAATAAGAACCTTTTGACATCTCAATACTTGCCCACATTGATGGGCAAGAAATTATGTTTGTAAGGGGATCATTGCTCCTCTTATATAGAGGAACTCTCTCTTTTCAAACATTTTCAATGTGAGATAAAAATTATCTCAAAATCATTTACAAAGGGAGCCCGTGACTCCCCTTTGTTTTTTGTTTTAAATTTTAATTTTATTTTGTATATAGTTTTGTTTGGATTATTATTGTTGTTGTTGTTGTAATTTGATTATTTGGCAAATTCGTCAAAATTTTAAAAAATTCGTCTGTTTAACATTTTATATTTTATCAAAACACCAAAAATATTATTTAATAACTTAACAATTTGCTCGAAACTGCTAAAAACTAAAACAACTCATAGACATTTTTTGTTAATCTTTCCCAAACCCCCTAAAATTAAAAAAAAAAATTAAAAAAATAATTAAGAATCCAGTAAGATAAGTTTTTTTTTTTAAAATAAGAGCCATTTGACACCTTGGGTTTTAATAGGTTGTGGAACCGTGTCCACCTTGCAAGGTGGACACAGTTCTATGTTCATAAATACTGCACTATAAGTTCATTATTATAAAGCTATATATTCATAATCTTTGAACTTCATATTCATAATTATTGAACTCTATATTCATAATTACAGAACTCTATGTTCATACTTATTGAATTATATGTTCATAATTATAAAGATATATATTCATAATTTTTAAACTTCATATTCACAATTATTGAATCTCTATATTAATAATTAGATAACTATGTGTTCATAATTATTTTCACAACACTATGTTCATAATTATAGAACTATATATTCATAATTTTTGAACTATATATTGATTATTATATTCATAATTATGAACTATTTTTGAACCATGTCTACCTTGCAAGGTAGACATAGTTCCACAGCATAATTTGTCGGGTCAATAGTAGTACTATAAAAAGTCTTTGGACTTCTCAATACTTGCCCACATTGATGGGCAAGCAATTGTATGGTTGTAAGAGGAGCATTGCTCCTCTTATATAGAGGAGATCAAGAGCTCCTCTTTCCATACATTTTCAATGTGGGATCAAAATGATCCCACATCATTTACTAAGGGGAGCCACCTTTGTCTTCTAATTATTTTTTTTTAATTTAATTTTATTTTGTATATAGTTTTGTTTGGATTATTATTATTATTATTATTATTATTATTATTATTATTATTATTATTATTATTATTATTGTTATTATTATTATTATTGTTGTTGTTGTTGTTGTTGTTGTTATAATTTTAATTTTATTTTATACTTGAACAATAATATTTTTATTATACTTGAACAATAATATTATCAATTATATTATATTATAGAATATAATACCATATATAATATTACCAATTAATAGATTTTATTTAGTTTCCATTTGACAATTACTTACCAAATAAGTTTTACTACAAAAGTTTTGGGGGGAAAATTTGTTAGGAGGATTTTACTTTTATATATAATAATAATAATAATAATAATAATAATAATAATAATAATAATAATAATAATAATAATAATAATAATATATAGATATAGATAGATATAGATAGATTGTGGCTTCTTTTCTTTTTTTACTTCAATTTTTTTAATTAATAGTGAGATGAGTGATTTATAGTGTGTTTTCTATTCGAATAATTTCATCTAATTAATTATATTTTATATTTTTTTTAAATAATATTTCTATCGTGTTTTGATGTAATTTGATTTTTCATCTCTAATTAACAATATTTATGGTCTGGCCTGTAAGTATTTTTACAAAATATCTTATTAGTTTTAATCTTTCGCCGCACTGAAAAATATTTCTAGATCCGCCCTTGATGATTTGATAACCTGCCATAAAATGCCATGATTATTTAAAAAAATAATAATAAATTAAGCCAGATATTTTATTTATATTTTGGCCAGAACTAGTGGTACGGCGATAATTTTATTCCGTGGCTATAAAAGGAGGGAGTCTCTAAACTAAACCCTACTTCTAATACGCCTCTTCCTCGATCGATATTCAGCTTCTTATTCGATACATGGAAGCTTCAACTCCATTCTCAAACATACCTAATGAAATCATTCGACTTATACTTTTGCAGTTGCCGGTGAAGTCTGTGATCCGATGCCAGTGCGTATGTAAACAGTGGCGTTCGTTGATAGACGACTCAGATTTCAAGTTCTCGTATCGTGGACAGCGACGAGTGATCTTCCTCTCGATCGAATCCATAAGCAAGGATCGAGATCGTCGATGGAGACCGATTTCCAGATTCTTAGTTAGATCTACAAGCCATGATCTTCGTCTTCGAAGGCATAAATGGCCGTTCGGAAATGTGTATCCATTCATTCGTGCAAGCATGGGAAACGATCTTTGTGTTTTGTGTTCTTGCAACGGGTTTGTGCTTCTTCAGGTGGCTAAGAAAGATATTTGGTTGTGGAACCCATCCACCAAGTGTTCGACGAAAGTGCTCGAGTTGCCATATCCGGAGAAGTTAAACCCGATTATCATTGAAGCAGGATTATGCTACGACTCCTGCACTAGAGATTACAAGGTTGTCCTATTACTTCGCCGCCACTTGATACGGTTGGGTCATGATTTTGGCGATCGATTTGTCATCTCTGCCAGCCTCAACCACAAAGAGTGGCAACCAATGCATTTCCCTTGTAACTTGGATTCTGTTCTTAAAGGCGACAGTGTTGAGTTTCGCAATACATTTCACTGGTGGGCAAGTGACATGAAAGATTGGGATACATTTCACTGGTTGGCAAGTGACATGAAAGATTGGGATAGGTATAAGAATAGGATCATATATTTTGATCCTGTGCATGACGAATTCAGAATCTTGCCCTTGCCCACTTCCAAACTGAGAGAAAACTTCTCCATATTAGGATTGGGGGTTATAAATGACTGTTTATGCATGGCGGCATGCGTGGTTCAGGAAGAGAAAGAGGAACCCAAAACCAAAACAGTATGGATTATGAAGGAATATGGCAAACAAGAATCATGGATGATTGCATTTGCTCTCAAAATGCCTGAATTTGGAGATATTTATTGGAGGTTTGGCTTCACATTCCATTCTCAAAATAAGAATGCACAAAAAGTATTATTCCTGCATACTATGGGTTGGTGTAAGCGGGTTGTATATGTTTATGATCGGAAAAAAGATGAACTGAAGGTAGATTCGATGAACTTCCTAACCCGATCAGATCGTAGAATCCATGTTAGTATGCGTTTCTATGTTGAGAGTCTTGCGTGCCCCGACCGGCCACAATGGATTGATTTGGAGAGGTGATGATCTGATCTGATGATGATAATGACGCAGCACCAACACCTTGCCCAAATTCAAGGTAGGTGTTTCTTAGGCTCTTAGCACCTGTTTATGTGCTTGACCGTGTCATTAGCATATGCGATTTTTCAAGGCTAGAATATCCAGCCTGTTGTGTTGTGAATTGGCGGCTGAAATTCCATGCATGCTTTTACTCTATGTATGCAGTTTTCAAGACTTTGAATATCAATTTTGCTTTCTTTATTGGATTTGAGGCTTTGTAAACACTAGTATTTTCTTTATATTTGTTGGATCATTATCTGTTGATTTTCTTTTGCAAATTATTTACATTGTTTAATTTTGACAATTTAACAGACTACGAGAGTTTCAGCTGCTGCTTTTAACTTTAAATATTTGATGTTTGGACTTTAATTTGAACTTTAAAAAAAAAAAATATGGTTTTAAAATAAGCTTGTTTTATATTTTTATTTGGACTCTAAATTCTATCAAGTTTGTATTATTTATTTATGAATAGATCAATTTTTATTATTAATTGTAGCATTGCATTGGAGTTAGGTAGGTTGAACTCGAGTTCAAGCAATCTGACTTGAGCTTGCTTGAGCTGCTATATGAAAATTAGTGAACCAAATTAAAGTTTAAATTTTAAAATTTGATTGAGCTTCAGCTTGAGCTACCATATATTTTGTCGAACTCAAACTCGAGCCAACTCGAATTCGAGCTTGGTTCTGGTTATTTGTCACCCTAAGTAGGGAGGCAATAATATCATTTATTTTAAAATTTGATTGAACTTCAGCTTGAGCCACCATATATTTTTTCGAACTCAAGCTCGAGCCAACTCGAATTCGAGCTTGGTTGGCAATAGTATCGTTTATTTTGATTCTGTGTAGGATGAATTCAGAATGAATTTTGTACCTTTTTTTATATGCATATTTTTAATAATTAGGTTATGAGTACTCATTGTTAACCAAGGTTAACGTAGTAAAAATAATCTCACAAGATCACAGCTTACTATACAGAACGAGCTATTGTGTAAGATATTAACAGGGAAAACGATTCAAAAATCATAGTTTTATCCAGCAATTAAAATGAAAATGGCATTGTCAATAATTTAAAGGGAAAAAAAAAATCAGCAAAAGATCTCTCTCTTCAGTATTTCCTTCCTTTTTAAAAAAATATATATTTTGATACATTCAGAGAAATTAAAGAACATATTACCTTAGGAAGGATGAAAATGACTATCGTGTAATGATAAGCACTATTTATATATTTAATTTAGATTAATTCTTATAATAAATTAGTTTTATTTATTTTAAATTTTATTTTATATTTTGTACTAATATAATAATTATATAAATAATTAGACTTGATGAGCAAATTAGTAAGAATTGGGTTTAGTTGATGACTTGGGTTAATTATTTTTCTTTTTATTATTTTAATTAGTTAGCCAATGCCAATGTTTTAATTGTTTTATCGGCTAGCCCAAGTGTCTTTTGTTTTATTTGCTTTTATTTTGGTTTTGTTTTAATTAAGCTTTGTGCGTACAGCAGAATCATCGACACCAAAGGAAGACCTTTTCTTCGAATGGCGTCCACGAATTTCTACGAATCGAAGACTCCGTCTGTTGGGCATCCGTGAATTGCTACGAGTTTGGACGACACAATGGTGAAGGCGTGAAGCAGAGAGTAATTGCTAATTTTCTATGGTTAGGAAATTTAAGATTATTTATTTCCTAAGTTTTATGTGATTGAAGAAATTGATTTTATTTGTGAATGTTAGAGAAATTATGGTTGTTTTTAGGAGTCTGAACTAGTATAAATAGGGCTGGATTTTTCAGTAGAGAACAATCAGTTTTCAATCAGTTTTAGTCAGTTTTTAGAACAATTTTATTTTTCTGTAAACTTTTAATTATTATGTTCTGCTAAGTTTATTTTCCAACTCAAGAATAATTGAAGTTTTGGTTCTTTTAGGATTGTGAGATTTAATTTGGTTTTGTTTTATGCTATATTATTTTTATATCTTCTATTATCTTGATATATTGCTGCTTTGATTAATTGTGCAAATAGGATCCGTTGTTCAATTTTCATTCCAGTAAATTGCCATTTAGAATTCTTGAATCCGTAATTGTTTAAGTATTCTAAACCTTAGTGGTAAAATAACATAGTTGATTATAAATTAGATTTTCAATCTTATGTTATGGAGATGTAAAATCTAGTTTAGATAGACCGAGCTTGCGAGTCTGTTGGCTAGAATTGGTAGTCTTTCTAATTTTTAATGCTGGTAATTAATTAAATCCTAAGAGCTTGTTTAGGGTTGTTAATTGTCTAGGGAAGTAATTGAAGAGCCTGTTTTGATTACCGATAAAGTAAGGAGAGATAGGTTGTTAGAGCTTGTTAATAACCATAACCAGTTTGGTGTAGGATAAAAGGATTACACTTTATGTCAATGATCACTCCTTTGAATCAATTCTGATATTATGTCTTGGGTTGGATACTAGTTTTCTGTTGATTCATTTTATTTGATACTTAATATTCTTCGCTATTTTATTATTGCATTTTGAACTTGAATTATCATTCCATTCATAATTTAATCTTGGCTTAAAATTAAATCGAACCAATCTCTGTGGGTACGACCTTACTCATCATTATTGCAATTTTATTAGAGTAAGTAAATTATTATTTGTTGGATTCAACACCCATCATGTAATGAAAATGACATTACCAAAGTATGAATGCATTAATTGTGTTCACATTTACTTCAATAAACAAAACATTTTTGCAAATTCCAATAACCACATGTTTTGAATTATAAATGACTTTACAATCTTCAAGACTAACATTAATTGATTGGAGATAAATTTAAAATTCAGAATCAATATTTACATGAACATCTACACCTACTTTAACACTATATATAAATAAGTCATCATCCACAACCAATACTACAATTATGTTTTGGTCGCAGCTGGAATTGGGAGGATGGTCGTGGCTAGATTAGGGAGAAGAATATTTCTGGGAGCTTAGATCGAATCTCTTATAAAGCTTTATAGCGTGCGATCTGGGGAAGATGAATATTTCTGGGAGCTAAAAATCTCAAGTATATAATTTAGAGAATGTAAAAAATTTAATTGATAAATTTGTTAAATTAATAATAGTTCGTGTATCACACGGAACAATTATTAGTATTGATTATGAAGGAATATGGCATAATAGAATCATGGATGACTGCGTTTGCTATCCAAATGCCTAAACATACAGATATTTATAGGAGTTATGGCTTCACATTAACATTCTATTCTCTAAAAAAGAATGCACAAGAAGTACTATTCATGCGTAACGGTAAGGGTGTGGAGCATGTATATGCTTATAATCGGAAAAAAGATGAATTGAAGAAAGTTCTGATGGACTTCCCGTCCTTTACTTTTTATCATAAAGACATTATTAGTATGTGTTTTTATGTTGAGAGTCTTGCTTGCCCAGACCACAATGGATTGTTGTTTCAATGAACATTCGGTTGAAACTATTTCGACCTTTTACATAAGTTCAGTAAGTTTTGTTTTTGTTTTTTTTTTTTTAATGATGAAGTTAATTAGTATTATATATACTAGTATTTTCGCCCGTGCGATGCACGGAATGGATTTGTGATAATTTATTAAGAATATTTGGATCGATATATAATTATTTAAATTCGAACATCAAATATTATATAGTGCAATTGAAGATATGGTTTGGATTATTTATGTGTTTTGATGTTATCATTACTTGAATTTGAGAAAATAAATGCTCAAATTAATAGTTAATGTGTAGATGTATGCATGCGGTGATGTAACTTTGGAGATTTTATTTATCATTGTTTAGTATTTTTTTTTTATAAATTAGGCAAATGGGGCTCGTTCTCTAGCAACTCAGTTATAGGAATGAATTGCTATATATCTTAATTCATTTGTATGGAAGATATATTTTTTTGTCTAGATATATAACAATTTTTTCATTTAAAAAAACATAATATCAACGATTGTATTTACACATTATTGAAACCTCTTTGTAGACGACATTAGTAGTAGCAACACAATCTTATCCATCATCGTCTAGTGTTGACACCTTCACTCCATCAGGATGGGTGACTCGGCCGAAAATATAGAAATTATGAATCTACTATATTTAAATTATGAATTTACGGTTTAGAAATTATGAATCTACCGTATAGATTTTATGAATCTACAGTATAGAAATTATGAATCTACAGTATAAAAATTCTGAATTGAACCGTGCGCACCTTGAATGGTGCACACGGTTGCACAGCATAACGTTCCAACAATAAGTCCAGAAGTTTCCACAAGTATTATTGAAAAAGCTTGTGGATCTTTAATGCAAGAAAAAACCTTAATGTTCCTACTTCAATTTTAGATTACTTATTAAATTGGACTAGCTCCAAGATCTACTCCAGACAGAATAAAGAAAGCAATAAATGGATCCAGACACAAAGAAATGTTCACGTTGTTCGGGGCTCCACTCCTACGTCTACGGGGCCACTCACGTCAACCCAAATCCGCTATAAGATAAACAGGAGTACAATAGGAGACTACATTACACTCTAAAGATTAAACTTCAACTACTCCAAAACCTACTCCAGCACCACCATGGACTTGACGAGCACACTATCTTCTCCGTAACATGAACAAGTTGAGAAATCTTCTTTACTTGTATATATTGATTGGATAACCAGAACAGAATATGAGGAACCAACTTTGTAAATTAATGCTTGAGTGTTCAACCTTAATGCTTTACAAAGTAGCATTTTATAGAGGTAATTTGAAACCTCTTTGGTCTGAAAGGAGTGCAGCCCTTAATTCCTCAAATTAAGATTCATCTCCTGATTTAAAATACCATGCAAATATGGTCTTGACCGAATTGAAATCTTGAATGAGACTCACCTCTTCTGGACTACTTCCTGGCGTTGATCCAGACTCAACCCGCTGACACAGACACTAGACTAGGTCCAGAACCTAACAACTAATAATTTTGACAACTAATTTATGCCAACTAAAATGGGTTTTAATGTGTAACATTTTTTACTCTTCCATTAATCTAGGTTTAGTTCTTATAAATTCATAAGTTCAATTTATTGAACATTTGACTGTGCAACATATTTATGAAAACGTTGTAACAATACTAAGTAGTTTATTAGAACAAAAATGTTTAACTTGTGGTCCACTGCCAATTAAAAAATCTTTAGCAATTAATGCAGTCTTTAGTTTTTTCAAAATTGATCCAGGGCCATTTTTGTTGGTAAGGTTCAAAACAATTTTGCAAGACATATAAGTTGGTTATCTTGTTTGTTGTCTTCACTATTGCCTTTCGCTCTTTGTAAAAATTGACCATCTGGGATCTTGTATCCTCACTTTCACTCATTCTTCTTTGATCTTTGATTTGGGTATGATCAAGAAAATTTGTTTAATTGGGAAATTAGTTAATTAATTAGGTCCACTATTTTGGTGATTTTGGAATGTCGGCTAGTGAAGATGGCACCATATGCATTCATTATTTTGTTTAGATTAAAAAATAAAATAAAATAAAATAAATAAATGAATAAAAAAGATCTACTCGCCACGCAAAATGCGAACGTGACTTAATTTTCCTTCGTTTTTCTCACTCTAATGGGGCCTACAAAATCTAGTAAAAACAATTGACCGCAAATGGAGAAACATATGAGATAACAACATTTGCGGCACAAAGAGTGGAAATATTGTTTGCTCTCTTCACGATTGCATTTCACTCCTTGCAAAAATTGGTCATTTTGGGATCTTGTCTCTTCACTTTCAACCATTCTTCTTTGATCTTTGATTTGTGTATGATCAAGAAATTTTTTGTAATTGGAAAATTAGTTATTTAATTTTGTCTATTATTTTGGTGATTTTGGTATGTTGGCTATGTGAGATCTAAATGTACAAAGTATAATCTACGAGAAACTTAACTCGTAGTAGCGGAAGCGGAAGCACTGTAGATCTCCAGCCATGGTTGATATCATGTTTGTATTGCCTCTTGAACAGTAGATCTGCAGAATAGGGTTAGTCATTTTGTCTCATACTTGACTCAGAACCCTAGATGGTGTACTGGTATTTTCTGAGCAGTATGAGTACCATATAATAATCATATATCTTGTATCCCATCAATACAAGTTTTATAGGCACATTGGTGGAATAAGACTTAAACCTAAAGGTCCAACGCAACCAATTACTTAATGGGCCTAGTCCACTTGCACCACATAAGTAAGACCCATAAAATATAATATAATATGGGAAAGTCTTACAGTCTCCCACTTGGTACAAGTACTAGCAAATTCTCATCAAAGAACAAAATACACGAACCATAGTAATATGTCCTCTACTGAATAAGTGAGTAATATCCCATATGATCACATGCATTTTTTATTCCCCAACTTGAATCCTTTATGAACAAACCCAATGTTTATTCTTGGTACCTTAAGGGATGTTTCTCAAAATAAAATATATATGCACAACTTAAGAGAGAAAATCATCTAAATTATACAAAAGAGTACACTGTATGATCTCTAATATCCTTAAAAGCATGCCTTAAGTAGAGATCTCTTAATGTTAGCATAATGCTAACTATATATTTCTATGACTTCTTTATAAGTTAACTTTAAGTACTATCTCTAACGGCTAAGAGTTTGGAGTTGACACGTCTGTCACTCCCACTCATCAAAATAGCCAAAATATAGTCAAGTCACGGAAGCATTCCAATAACTTAGACAATAAACCAAAACTCTAAGTCCATAAATTTGGAATGTTAAACATACACCATAACTTCCCAAATAATCTTAAGGTCCACCTCAAAATGAACTGAATATTATGAGTCTTACTTTTATGTTTCTCAAAATTGTTTTGAGCCTTACAAACCAAAATGGCCCAGGATCAATTTTGAAGAAACTAAAGACTATTAAATACTGAAGAATTTATTACTTAACAGTGCACCACAAGTTATATGTTTTGTTTTAATAAACACCACTCAATATTGTTACAACATTTTCATAAATATGTTGCTAAACCAATATGAATTTATATGGACAAAGACAATATACTTGTGGAATCTTTTGGACTTATTGTTTGACATACAATCCAATTTGAGATGTATGAAACCTATTAAATCCAAGATCTTTAATAGAGTATCTTAATGATCTTTTTCTAAATGATCACTCCCACTGATTATGGAGTATCTTAATGATCCTTTTTTTTTTTTAAAAAAGATCACTCCCACTGATTAAGATATTCTTTAGCAAAATTAATGATATACGTATTCATAATTGATTTGACCAACTAATTAATGAAGATATAATTCCCCACCATTAGTTGGGCATACTAAATAATCAATATGATTCCAATTATAGTCCAACTAAAGGAATAACTAATGAGGACATGACTCCCCACCATAGTTGGACATTCTAAAATAATAAAAATATACTTTCCAAAACCAATTTAGAATTTGGCTCAAAAAATGTACATTTTGTTCTTGGAATAGAGTTATATCAAATTACGTAACTTACTATAGTTAGTCCGAAAACCGAGTAAGTTCCGTGGCTCAATTAATAAAGTGGCTAAATTTTGGGAAGTAACTAAATACATGTTTTGCCAATGCAAATCATGAAACTTAGAATTATAATTGAACTAAATTTATAAATTCTAAGAAATTGTGATAAAATTATTATCTAGTGGGTTGAGGGATTTATTGACATAAAACTTGCCTGTGGGCTAAAGTTTTAATTCTATTAAATCCAACTAAACCCTTATGATAATATTTTATCTCAATTACTAAATAGAGAGAAGAATCTAGTGACATAAAACTTGCTTGTAGGCTAAAGTTTTACTCAATTAGATCCAACTGAAATTTTATGATGAAACAATTATCAAATAAGTTGAAGAATCAAGTGACATAAAACTTGCCTGTAGGCTAAAATTTTACTCAATAAGATTCATTATAACTATTATGATAAAAACTTAAGAAATCATGTTCCTTTCCTTAATCCCTGTGGGTAAATTAAGAAATATGATCTAAAGTTTACATCATAAAATTAAACTTTATGATAGAGATGAGAATTATTTACAAATAACCATAAAGTAAATAAAATTGAATTATCTCTATCATCACCGATAAAACTACTAAACTACATTCTGATACATAATTGCCTGTGGGCTAAATTATGACCGTAGTCCAATATTTCATCCCGATTAACTATACAAATATAATGAAATTGCCTGTGGGCTAAATTTCACCATATTACATACAATTAATCACAAATGATATGTCGAAAACTGTATGTGATCAAGATAAACTGCTTAATATATAATTTTAACTGATTAAGGATGTTGTGGCTACTCCCCAACTCATTAAAATTATAAGATCACTAGACAATTATCATTGCCATCTTTATGTAATTTAAACCTTAGACAATTTTAGTAAATTAAAGATGCTGTGGCTACTCTTTAATTAATCTAAAATTGTAATCACTTGACAAAAGAGAAATTTAAAGCCTAACAAACAAATTAAACCAACACATGATAGACAATTATTAGGTATACTCCCAGGAAAGTTGGTCGAGACGAAGCTCGGTTAAATTCCAACTCCTTAGACAGAGTAGTGTCGCAAGGGGACTAGTAGCAACAAGGCTTTTAAGCCAGGGCCATAGAACTAGTATTCCTCCCCAAGAAACTTCCCTAAGTTATGTGTTCTCATGTTTGAAGTAAAATCGTTTGGAAGATCTAAAGATTGTAGATTCACCTAAGGATAAGGCTTTAAATTGATGAACTAAATTAACGGACTAAACGTGCTTAAATTCAGGCACTACCGCAACTAAAGTTTATGCATTAGTCCAACTTAATTAGGAACTACTATAATTCCATCCTAAATATATTTATGCATTTATAAAGGCATAATAAGACAAAATTGCATAATTTAAAACAGAATATTATGCTTAGGACAAATATGCATAAAATTAAACATTAAGCTCATATATTCCAAACAAATTGCACAGTTTAAAGCAATTTATAATATGAGATTTCAAAAATTTTGAAGTTTTAAACTGTAAGCCCATGACAATATGTTTTAATGCATAAAGATCAAATTTATGAGAAATAACTGAATTCACAAATTATAACAATATCAAACCAAAAAGGATATGTTGTAATTTGTAAATCAAAATCTCACAAACCCTAATTGCATAATTAAACTTAATATTATGCACTTAATGTGATCAAATGCATAAAACAATATAAAGAGTATGAAAATACACCAAATATTCATTTATTCATACTTAACCAAATATGGACAATAACATTAATCATAATTCAAAGACTGAATGAATTATATGGAATAAATGTACAGTAATGGCAATAGTCAGTTGCCTTAAAAAAATTTCTTATTTGAAGCATTGCCACATAAACATAATTGGAAACAAATTTAGGATTCATAAATAAACCATAATAATAATGCTATCATTAAAATATTAATGGTAATAAATAACCTTATAATCACCATTAATATTTGGTAATAACAACCAAAGTATGGTAATATACCTTCTTTAATGTTTCCATTTTTCTTAAGGAAATAAAATGTGGCAATTTAAATATTATAGCAGTCAAACTATAACTATAGCACTAATTACCAATAAATTAATGATAAAAACTTAATGACTAACCTTAATGATGCAAACCGCATCTCCCATAGTGCTAAAATTCTTCCATCTTCAGCCAGTCACCTCAATGCAACATCCAATGATACGTAACAATAGTCATCACCAAATAGGTCATCTTTCCAAACATAATAGATTACCAAGCAATAATAATTATTATGAAATGGTAATAACCGAGATTAGCCCCTAAACTTAATAACAATAATTAATATTGCCAAATTTAAATGGCAAAATTGTAATTAAGGGGATACTGAATGCCAATCTCATAATACCACATAATAATTAACCAAGACTATAATGTCTTTTAGGGAGACTGAAATTAAGGTAATAATTAAATTACCATTGTTAAGCAAATATACCAACTATATTGCTTACTATATTATTAAAGGTATTAATATTATTATTAAGGCATGAAAAATATTGATAGATTAAAATATAATCAACTTAAATAATAGTTGTAATTCTTAATGCCAAAATAATAATTTA
This sequence comes from Ipomoea nil, assembly GCF_001879475.1. Lineage (NCBI taxonomy): Eukaryota > Viridiplantae > Streptophyta > Magnoliopsida > Solanales > Convolvulaceae > Ipomoea > Ipomoea nil. The sequence goes on from NW_017617489.1 coordinate 256,202, forward strand.
AATCTTAATGGCTCAAAAAATAAGCCCAAACAATAATAATAGCACTTAATCACTCAAATTAGACCCATAAACTCAATGGTTCAAGTGAGTTATGACATGGATATAAAATGGTCTAGAATTGAAATATATCCAAACTTAATATTATTACCAACCATGAATACCATTAACAAAAATATGGTAGTCAGTAATAATTAAGACTTAGTGAACATGTTATGCATAATAATCAATATTATTATCATAATAAACATGTTATAAGTCAAATTAAAATAGCTATAATTATTATTAAATATCACTCAATAATGGGATTCAAACTTAATGACCCAAGATAGGTCCCAAATAACTTGTTCAAAATAGGTTTTAAAGTCCTAAGTCAACATAGGACTAAAATATGCTCAAAATTAAATGAGAAACCAAACAAGTTGTCTTAATAGGTCATAATGTCCAAAATTGACCTAAGGATCCAATGTTGAATGATATTTAATACATAGTCTATGAGTTACTAATATGTTAAATCCATTCTTAAAACATGCTTTTCTAAATGCATAATTATAACAATAAAATTATAAAAATACTTAGCATGCTTGGATTTTGCATTTTAATATATATTAACTCATATATATACCCTAAACAAATTGCAATACTTCAGGCAATTAAATATAAACCTCAATATTAAATTAAAATTCAAATAGAAAATTTAAAACTTAATATTTGCCTAAAGTTGAATAATAATTTAATTATGAAGTCAATGCCAAAATTAAGAAAAACTAAATGGCATCATCCTAAAAATAAGCAATTACTATATATTTATCAATTGCCAAAATAATATACAATATTAATTAAGGTAATATAAATATGGTAATAATTAACTAAATAATTACCATTTACCAAATTAATATGTAATCATTAATAAGGCAAATAATGTATGGTAAAATATCAAAATTTTTGCATGATTAATGTGTACCAGACAAAACATTCCTTATCCTCACACAATTTCCAAGTGAAATGTACCACCACCGTCATCTTCTTCCGAAGCATCTCCAGCGAGCAAAAGCGCTACCAGTCGTCAGTCCTAGCACCAGCGCCACCACTAGCGATTCAAGCATGACAGAGTCACCTGAAGAAGGAGAGAGACCAGCCCACCTCCGCGGTATCTCGCCTCTGCGCAACGCCAACAACAGCCGTCATAGCGCTGCCGGAATGGGGAGAGGGAGAAATTGGGGTTCGCCAGAAACAAACCCAGCCTCACCACCGTTGTCTCTCTTGGTGCAAAGCCAGCTTTTCCGCCGTCTTCCATATATAGTTGAGACACCCAACTATCTCCATCGTCCACGCAAGCTTGGCTTTAATAGCATCACGTCGACGGCGTCCGAAGGAGAAAGCCACCGGGAAAACTAAGACCAGTGAAACCGGTCGCCGGCGAGGTGCATCTCGAACCAGTGTCTCGACCCCCATTTTTCCCGGCCAAAAAATCGGCGGCGAAAAGAAAAAATAAATAAATAAAAAATCATGATGTATGTATATAATTTCGAAATCTAAAGGAAATTAAAAAATCGTGTTTAATTATGCGGAAAAATAATTTTCAACAGTCCAAAAAACTCATAGACAAAAACCTTAATGTATATGAAATTAATAAAGCTTTTACTCAAAATAATCAACCAGGCAGAGATTGATAAAGGCTCTGATACCAAATGTGAGATCTAAATGTACAAAGTATAATCTACGAGAAACTTAACTCGTAGTAGCGGAAGCGGAAGCACTGTAGATCTCCAGCCATGGTTAATATCATGTTTGTATTGCCTTTGTATTGCCTCTTGAACAGTAGATCTGCAGAATAGGGTTAGTCGTTTTGTCTCATACTTGAATCAGAACCCTAGATGGTGTACTGGTATTTTCTGAGCAGTATGAGTACCATATAATAATCATATATCTTGTATCCCATCAATACAAGCTTTATAGGAACATTGGTGGAATAAGACTTAAACCTAAAGGTCCAACCCAACCAATTACTTAATGGGCCTAGTCCACTTGCACCACATAAGTAAGACCCATATAATATAATATAATATGGGAAAGTCTTACAGGCTAGTGATGATGGTATCGGATGCATTCATTGTTTTTTTAGATTTAGAAAAATTGAAGAAAAAAAAATATATTTACTCGCCCAGAAGATGCACGAAACACGCATGTGTGTCTTACTTTTCGTTCGTTTTTCTCTCTCGAATGGGGTCTAGAAAAACGTGTACAAACATTTGACCGCAAATGGAGAAACAAATGATAACAATATTTGCGACGCAAAGAGTGGATATCTCGTTTGCTCTCTTCACGATTGCATTTTGTTCCTTGCAAAAATTTGCCATCTGGAATATTGTCTCCTCACTTTCACCCCTTCTTCATTGATCTTTGAATTTTGTATGATCAAGAAAATTTTTGTAATTGAGAAATTAGTTAATTAATTAGGTCCATTATTTTTGAAATTTTGGTATGTCGGCTAGTGATGATAACAACATTTGCGGCGCAAACAGCAGATATCTCGTTTGCTCTCTTCACGATAGCATTTCGCTGGTTGCAAAAATTGTCCATCTGGGATCTTGTTTCCACACATTTACCCATTCTTCTTTGATGTTTGATTTGTGTATGATCAAGAAAATTTTTGTAATTGAGAAATTTGTTAATTAATTTGGTATATTATTTTGGTGATTTTGGTATGTTCGCTAGTGATGATGGTAGCAGATGTATTTATTGTTTTGTTAGATTTAAAAAAAAAAATTATGAAAAAAAAATTATGAAAAAAAAACTAGATTTATTCATCTAGAAGATGCACGAAACGCGCATGTGTCTTACTGTTCCTTCATTTTTCTCTATCTAATGGTGCACACAAAAACGTGTAAAAACATTTGACTGCTGGTGGAGAAACATATGATAAAAACATTTGCGACGCAAAGAGGGGATATCTCGTTTGCTCTCTTCTCGATTACATTTCACTCCTTGCAAAAATTGGCTATCTGGTATCTCGTCTCCTCACTTTCACTCATTCTTCTTTTATCTCTGATTTGTGTATGATCAAGAAATTTTTTGTAATTGGGAAATTAGTTAATTAATTTTGTGATTTTGGTATGTCGGCTAGTGATGATTACATCATATGCATTAATTGTTTTGTTTCATTTAAAAAAATCAAGAAAAAACCTATATTTACTCGCCCACTAGATGCGCAAAATGCACACGTGTCTTACTTTTCCTTTGTTTTTCTCTATCTAATGGGGCCCACAAAAATGTGTAACAAGCATTTGGCCGCTAATGGAGAAAGATATGATAACAACATTTGCGGCGCAAAGACTGGATATCTCGTTTCCTCTCTTCATGATTGCACTTTACGCCTTGCAAAAATTGGCCGTCTGGGATATTGTCTCCTCACTTTCACTCATTCTTCTTTGATCTTTGATTTGTGTATGATCAAAAAAAATTTGTAATTGGAAAATTAGTTAATTAATTAGGTCTATTATTTTTGAAATTTAGGTATGTCGCTAGTGATGATGGTATCGAATGCATTCATTCTGTTCATAGATTTTTAAAAATTCAAGAGAAAAAATGGATTTACTTGCCCAGTAGATGCGCGAAACGCGCACGTATCTTACTTTTCCTTCATTTTTCTCTCTCTAATGGGGCCCACAAAAACATGTACAAACATTTGACCGCAAATGGTTAAACATATTGTAACACCCCCTAATTTCCATGCTAAATTAAGCCTTAGACATGCAGATAACTAGTCATAACATCATACACAGCGGAAGACTAAACAAGGATTATATAAATAGGAAATAAAGGGTGCTATGCCACGCCCACCCAAAGGTGAACGCACAGGCGAAACTAGGGGTGAGCAAACGGTCGGTCGGTTACATAACCGAATAACCGACCGTAGTTTTTTACCATCGTAACCGACCGAAGATGGTCCTATGACCGACCGATAACCCACCGTCGGTTTCGGTCGGTTACCAAAAAACCGAATTCAAACTAGATAAATCAAATTCTAAAAGGCAAAATCTAATATACATATACATACATACTGTTTAGTCATTACCAAAATCTAAAACCTAAATTCCAAATCCAAAATAAATGAACCAAAGTCACAATAAACACTGAAATAAACACTGGCGAAAAAAAAAATTATCTACTTTTAAATAAACATCTTAATATATATATACTTACTGTTACGTGTATATATATACTTATTGTTAAGTGTATATATATACTTATTGTTAATACTCATCACCTGAAAGAAGCTGGTAACCCACCAATACATGTGAAATATCATATGTAGATAGTTAAGATATATACAAAATCATTTGCGAAACGGGATATAGTATATATCAATTTCAAAAGCCAAGATAGAGATCAACATAAGACTCAATGCACTCTCAAAGATAAGGGAACACATCCCAATACGACAAGAAGCAATAACGACTCACAAGAACGGCTCAAAGTATAATCTACCATCACACAGTAGATTAACACCCGACATGCATAACGCAAGAGAATAGGGACACACCCATTGGCAACACATGCCTTTGTGACATCACACGTCACAAAATAGAGAAACACACAAAAACGGCTACATAAGCTTTCGCGACATCACCCATCACGAATTGATATGCCTTCCTTATGCCCGGTTCCAACCTTATGGCTACCCCCAACCTTATGTCTAGTTCCAACCATTACCTCCAGGACCCCTTGATAAGTGCTTATTTGTCTATATTTTCCTCCCTTTCACAAAGCCATTTTGCTTATAGATCATTCCAAATTTCATGAGATTATGATTAAATTGTGTTATTTTGCTAGGAGTTTTGTTTGGAAACAAAGATGAGTATTTTCAGGCATTTTGGTGGACATTGGAGTCAAATGGAGCATTTTGGATGCATTAGGAGTCCATGGGAGCCAATGAGAAGTTAAGAGGATGGACAAAATACTTCCAAGGGAGCCTAAGAGTGGTGTATTCAATGGTCTTAGTCATTTGAGCAAACCAAAACAAAAGAGGAGAAAAAGATCAAGACATTGTAATTTTCTCTCATTTCGGACACTGTTCGGTTTTTTGACCATATCTCGGCCTAGAAATGTCCAAATGGAGTGATTCTTGCACCATTGGAAAGCCAAAGCCAACTCAAAGGGCTACAACTTTGTTGCAGACCATAAGTGCCAATAAAGTGTTTCTAGAGGAGTAAAATAACCTAGACGTCAAGATAAGTGCACAGAATTCTGTTTACAGGAGCGTCGTACGCCCTGCTCTACGCCCGTACGCATGCCAGTACGCATCTCTTCTCCCTGATCTATTTTTCACTGGAAATGCACCAAAAATCGTACCCCGTGGCATACGCCCATCCAATAGGCCGTCCCAACCTGCTCTGCCTCTTTTTAACCCCGTTTTCTCTCATTTCTACATGGTTTTGACGCTTGTTAGAACCCTAGACACTCTCATTTACTTCCCTTCATATTTTTAGGTTAGATTAGGCTTAGATTTATGTTTCTTTACACTTTTGAAGCTTGTAATCTTGGATTTGAAGCTTGGATTCCAACATTTCAAGATTCCACCATCCATTTTCAATAGAGAAGCTTTCTTTCCTTTTATCTCTTTCTTTTGCAAGATTTATGTTTGTTACTTATGCTTTTGTGTTCTTTAAGCTATTTAATCATGAATAATTAGTTTATGGACTTGATTTAGGGTTGTTATATATCTTGATACTTGATTTGTGATTATTGCAAAAAAGGGGAAGAACTCTAACCTAGGGTTCTTGAGTTTATGAAGGTGTTGTGTTTATATCTTGTTAATGTTTGATGTACACATTCATTAGCTTGTTTTTGGAGGATTCCTTGCCTCAACGAGAGTTGGGTGATGAATCCAAGCCACCCCTTGCATAGACCCGATTTCTTCCTACGAAAATAGGGGAAATTGGGGGCTTTAGATGCTTTGTGTGCTTGATGGACTTGGAATTGATTTACCATGAAAGTGGGGCAATTCCTTATTCTAATCCTTGTTTATTAATCATGAGAATGGTTCATAGACTAGGATACCTTTGTGCATTCCCGGTTGACTCTTTGTTATTTGTTCTCCCTAATCCATATGTTGTTGAAGCATCTAGATGATAATGCTCCCTAACTTGAGTCCTATTCCTTTATTTTGTGTTTCCATCTCGTTCATATATGTTTTTGTTATTTTGTTTAGTTACCGTAGCCTTAACCTTGTTATGATTTGCTTAGCTTCTTGTTGATTTTCTTATGCTAGTGCCTAGTTTCTTGTGATTGCATATTGCGTGCCATAACCCCAATCCCCTGAGGACGACATTACACACCCATACACTCACCACATCTTATTTTTTCTACAATAAAAAATTGGCGCCGTTGCCGGGGAATTGGCAATTTAGTGGTTCTATGTGATTGCTTGTTTTGCTAGCATTAGAGTTTAGGGAATCTTAGGAGACTGAGCTTTTTGTTTCTTTTTGTTTCTTTTTATTATTCAAAGAGCTAATTGTTTTACCTTGTTTGAGTTTCGGTTGAAAGATCCATACTTTGTGCATACGCTCTAGATTCAAAAGGAGTAGCTTTTACCACTCAATCAAGAACTTTCACCATGGACAACTATGCTTTCCAAGGAGGATATTATGATTCTCAATCTTATGGGGGTAACCAACATGATGGATATGGAGATCCTTGCACCACTCAACCCCCACCTCCTAACCATTACTATGATGCTCAATCTCAATATTTTTGTCTACCACAATTCCACCCCCAAAACTCATACTCTCAATACACTCCAAACTTCCAAAATCCTTGCCTATCACAATCCTACCAAGACTTACCTTGTCATTCCCAACCTCCATACCATAATTCTTATCCTCAACAATACCAAGATCCTCAATATGCTTTTAATGATCAATACCCTCAATGTTCACAAGACTACAATCCACCTCAACATATTTTCCCACCACAAGATTACTCTCCAAATCCATACCCTTCACCCATTCATTACACACCATACCCCCAAGACACTCAACCCCCATATGATCATCACACCCATTCACCAAGTGTTGGAAAGTATGAATTAGATGAGGAGACCTTAGCATTGGCTAGGCGTTGGGGAGTCACTATTGTACCCGATGGTGACATTGAGGATGAGGGTTATCCCATGAGACCGAGTGAAGAAGAGTATGCCAATAATCAATGGGAACCTCAAGAGCCACTCTATCAAGAACCTCAACAAGAATGCCAACCATTTGATCAAGATCCCGAGATGAAGTTGATGATGGCCAACATGCTTATGCAATTGAATGAGCAACAAGTTCAGCTAGACAACATGATGGCTCAAATACAAGGTTTGACAACTCAAGAACCCGTTCAAGAATTGTCTTCCAATGTAGATGTTCTACAAGAGTTGCTCTTGCCAAATGAAGGTCATGTGGTTGAAGAAAATAAAAAGCGAGGTGAGGACATTGATGGTGAAGATGAAGATGATGAGGTCTATGACGAATGCATTGAGATGGAGACATTGAGTTGGAGAGAAAGTATATTAACTTGCAAAGGAATGGTGTTATGGAACAACTTGGAGATGGTTCAATTGAAAAAGTGCTCAAGGAAGATGAAGTTGATGGAATGTGTGGCACAAACAAGGAATGCCCTTCATTGGATGACACTCCCTTGGATGAGGATTTTAGAATAATTTGGGAACTGGGAGGTGTCAATGTTCTTAAGAGTTTTGGCCCATATTTGCCTATATTTGAATCAAAGGATTCGCACTTCTTATTGGTGCATGAGAAAGACCCAAGACTCTCCTTACTTACCAATGAAAAGGAAAGTCAAGAAGAGAAAAGAAGTGAAGACCAAGAAAATTGTCAAGCTCATGGGTACTATCTTGATTCAAAGTTTAGAAGGAAATCCTTATTTGAATTATGGATCAAGAATGGATTTGAGGAAAGAAGCATGGAACTTGGAGTGAAGAATGATGGAATCCTAGCAATGGGAGTGGTGAACTTGATCTTAATGGAACATATTGATGGCCACCACTTGAAGTGCTATTTGGAAGAAAAGGTTGAAGAAAAAGAAAAAGAGATGAAGAATGAAGAAGATAGCATATTCTTGAAAGTGTATCATTACAATTTCTTTGAAGAGAATATGCTACTTTTGAGCTTAAAGGAGTTCCTTAATGCCTGACATTTAAGGAAATTTTTTGAAGATAAAGTGGATGGAGAAAAGGAACTCATCTTCATCCAGTCATGCATGGATAGTTCTTTGAGAGGTTGAGTCGAGCTAGCGACGTTAAACTTAGCGCTTTATGGGAGGCACCCCATGTTATCTTTAATTTTATTGCACTTTACTTTCTTCTTTATTTTTCTTAGCACTTTTATTTTTGATATATCATGCTTTCACTTGTGCTTTCATGTATATATGCTCTTGACTCTAGGAATGACACCAAGGAGTATGCTCCATTCCAAGAAGGCTTCATGATGATTCTTTGACACAAGAGATTCATTAGGGGAGTCTCATCTACTTTCTCTACTTTCTTTAATTGTGTATAGTGTTTTACTTGGTGTAGATAGTAGAGATTGTGCTCCTTGTGCTTATTGTGCTATCCTTTCCCCCTTGTTCTTTGTTGTCTTTCACATCGAGGACGATGTAACCTTTAAGTGTGGGGGAGGGGATAATTTGGGTGTTTTCTAAAAAATTGAAAAATTGAAAATTTTGAAACTTTGCTTGGATGACGCATTATGCTTAGTGTTTGGTAAATTGTCTTTCCTTGCTTGAAGTTGTGATTACTCCATCTTTGTTGGTTTGTGGTTTGTTTTGGTGGAACTTGTTGCAATTGAACTTGTGATTGATGAGCTAAGGGGTAACTCATGATTGATCTATTCTCTTGCCAATACTCTTGTTAACCACTTAATAATTGAATCAATTCTTGATCTTGTGTGTTATGCATTGCTAGTGAAGGCTTATGTGAGATTCCGGTCATGGTTGTTTTGCTAGAACTTGCCTCATTACTCCTCGTGTGAAGTCTAAGGTTTGCATGCTTAGAAATGATTTAGGCCATGTTTGTTTAGCCCGAGCCTTTCAAGCCTACCCCTTACATATGTTATTACCCCTAGTTGTCCCCGTTGAGCCATTTGTTTGTTTAATAAGTGCTAAGCACTTGTCCCTACATTGTGATTGTTTTTCCTTGTGTTAACCCTCATCATTTAACCCTTAACCCCTAGCCAAAATGTTTCCCTCCACCTTTGAGAGAATAGAGCATTTATTCGTTTACTTTGAAGAGATCTTTATTGGAGCTTGTTTTGTAAGCAATCCTCTTGATAAGTTTGTCTAAGTGTCGGGGTTTTGGTTCATGGAATAAGTTTGTTTATTGTTTTGAAAAAAAAAAAAAGAATGATGAGAAGATTGAGAAAAAAAATCATGAAAAAGAGATAAAATGAGAAAAATGAAAAGAAAAGAAGAAGAATAATTAAAGTTTGAAGTTTGTTTTGAGAGTTGTACTCAACCCCCAACACTTTAGAGGTTTGTTTTGTACATCCTTTAAGTCTTGTTTGCTCCTTAGTCCATAGAAGTTATATCTCTTCTAGCCTCAATTGTAATAAATGTGAAGTTCTCTCCTTTGTTTATTTTCCTTACCCCTTCTTCGTTAACCTTTCACCCATAGCCCCATTACAAGCCAAATAAAAGTCCTACTTGATCTTAGCATGCAACTTGGAGTTAAACTAGTGGGAGTATGAAGGGCAAGCTTATGGAATCTCATTCAAAGCCAAGTTTTGCATAATCTCAACTTAGTATTTGTGCACACTTGATCCTCACGTACTTTAATAATGTTGGTGCTTGGTTAATGGCTTGAGAATTGAACTTGTGTGAAATGCTAAAATGATTCTTGAAACAAGTTGTGTCGTAACAAGTTGGATTGTGGTTTGATAGGTTGTGTAAAGTGGGAGAATGATCAATTTCATTGCCAGGTTGATGATTTATTTCTTGTCTTTGCTTGAGGACAAGCAAATGTTTAAGTGTGGGGGAGTTGATAAGTGCTTATTTGTCTATATTTTCCTCCCTTTCACAAAGTCATTTTGCTTATAGATCATTCCAAATTTCATGAGATTATGATTAAATTGTGTTATTTTGCTAGGAGTTTTGTTTGGAAACAAAGATGAGTATATTCAGGCATTTTGGTGGAAATTGGAGTCAAATGGAGCATTTTGGATGCATTAGGAGTCCATGGGAGCCAATGAGAAGTTAAGAGGATGGACAAAATACTTCCAAGGGAGCCTAAGAGTGGTGTATTCAATGGTCTTAGTCATTTGAGCAAACCAAAACAAAAGAGGAGCAAAAGATCAAGACATTGTGATTTTCGCTCATTTCGGACACTGTTCGGTTTTTTGACCATATCTCGGCCTAGAAATGTCCAAATGGAGTGATTCTTGCATCATTGGAAAGCCAACTTAAAGGGCTACAACTTTGTTGCAGACCATAAGTGCCAATAAAATGGTTTTAGAGGAGGAAATAGCCTAGAAGTCAAGACAAGTGCACAGAATTCTGTTTACAACAGGAGCCTCGTACGCCCTGTTGTACACCCATACGCATGCCAGTACGCATCTCTTCTCCCTGATCCAGTTTTCACTGGAAATGCACCGAAAATTGTACCCCCTGGCGTACAACCATCCAATAGGCCGTCCCAACCTGCTCTACCTCTTTTTAACCCCGTTTTCTCTCATTTCTACATTGTTTTGACGCTTGTTAGAACCCTAGACACTCTCATTTACTTCCCTTCATATTTTTAGGTTAGATTAGGCTTTGATTTATGTTTCTTTACACTTTTGAAGCTTGTAATCTTGGATTTGAAGCTTGGATTCCAACATTTCAAGATTCCACCATCCATTTTCAATAGAGAAGCTTTCTTTCCTTTTATCTCTTTCTTTTGCAAGATTTATGTTAGTTACTTATGGTTTTGTGTTCTTTATGCTATTTAATCATGACTAATTAGTTTATGGACTTGAGTTAGGGTTGTATTATCTATCTTGATACTTGATTTGTGATTATTGCAAAAAAGGGGAAGAACTCTAACCTAGGGTTCTTGAGTTTATGAAGGTGTTGTGTTTATATCTTGTTAATGTTTGATGTACACATTCATTAGCTTGTTTTTGGAGGATTCCTTGCCTCAACGAGAGTTGGGTGATGAATCCAAGCCACCCCTTGCATAGACCAGATTTCTTCCTACGAAAATAGGGGAAATTGGGGGCTTTAGATGCTTTGTGTGCTTGATGGACTTGGAATTGATTCACCATGAAAGTGGGGCAATTCCTTGTTCTAATCCTTGTTTATTAATCATGAGAATGGTTCGTAGACTAGGATACCTTTGTGCATTCCCGGTTGACTCTTTGTTATTTGTTCTCCCTAATCCATATGTTGTTGAAGCATCTAGATGATAATGCTCCCTAACTTGAGTCCTATTCCTTTATTTTGTGTTTCCATCTTGTTCATATGTGCTTGGGTAATGGGGCAGGTTTGACTATTTATCGTGTTGGTCACGCGTCTGTACCATCTGTGTCTAAGTCATTAAAATTTTCTAATGTCCTGTTTGTTCCCGAATTATCCGTACCCCTGCTTTTGGTTCAGCGGTTTACTAATGAAAATAACTGCTTTTTTGAATTTCACAAGAATTGTTTTTTTGTGAAGGATTCCACAACTCAGGCAATACTGCTTAAGGGGCCCACCTCGGGTGGCCTGTATATATTCCCGGTGTCACAGTGTCATTGCGCCTACCTCACTTCCCGTACAACTCCCGCTGTGTGGCATCGAAGACTCGGCCATCCGCATGCAAACGTTCAGAGTCGTGTTTTACAAACCTGTCCAGTCGCAACAAATAAAGCCACTTCATTGGAATCGTGCAAGTCTTGCGATATGGGAAAATCATCTAGATTTCCTTTAGATAGGGTTCCTTTCAATAGTCAAAATGTGTTGGATTTGTTATATACCGACATTTGGGGGCATTCCCCTGTAATTTCTTCTAGTGGCTTTAGGTACTTTGTACTTTTGTAGACGACTTCTCCCGTTTTTGCTGGTTTTATCCCTTACGGGTGAAATCAGATATATATAAAACATTTGAGTCATTTCGCGTCATGGTAGAACGCCAATTCTCGCATTCTATCAAGTCCATTCAATCGGATCTAGGTGGGGAGTATCGCAAACTACATAACACTTTTGTTAATCTTTGTATAAGCCACCGACAATCATGTGCATATACGCACGAACAAAATGGGCAGCTAGAACGTAAAAATTGGCATATAGTCGAAACCGGATTGGCCCTACTGGCCGAAGGTTCAGTCCCATTACAATATTGGGACTATGCTTTTGAAAGGGCAACTTGCTTAATAAACTATCTACCCTCATCTGTCTTACAGTTCCAGAGTCCTTACAGCCTTCTACATAACGTGTCACCCCCATACATATTCCTCCGTGTGTTTGGGTGTCGCTGCTACCCTTATCTTTGGCCTTACAATCGGCACAAGATAGAGTATCGGTCGGCACCCTGCGTGTTCTTAGGTTACCCGTTGTCCTATAGGGGGTACAGATGCGTTGATTTAACATCTGGAAAGGTCTATATATGTCGCCATGTGCGCTTTGATGAACACATTTTTCCTTTTGCAGACATGGAGAAACAGGTTAACATCTCGGTATCACCTCCGGCACTACCGTGGGCGACCAGTCCTATCTTAACTCAGACTGTGTCTCAACCTGCGGCGGTGTCAATCGAGACTGTACCGGATCCATCGGCTAGTCCGGTGCCCTTAGCTCAAGAGGCACCACCACCATTGGCTATTAAAGGGCCTGTCAGGGCTCGTGCAGTCAGAGTTCGCAAAGCCCCAACTCGGGCTCGAGATCATGTAATGCGGCTTTGCCGTATGACTCGGGGTATGGGTGAAGAGTTTCATGCGTTAAGCGCGACCACTGATCCGACGTGCTATTCACAAGCCGTTGGGCATTCACAGTGGCGTGAAGCCATGGATCAGGATTTTAATGCACTCTTGCACAACAACACTTGGTCGTTGGTACCCGCTGAACCCCACATGAATGTGATTGGGTGTAAATGGGTGTTCAGGACCAAACGCACTGCTGATGGCTCGGTTGAACGCTACAAAGCCCGGCTTGTGGCCAAAGGCTTTTACCAGGTAGCCGGCGAGGACTTCTTCGACACTTCTAGTGCAGTTGTTAAACCGACTACTGTGCGCCTGTTATTTTCTCTTGCTGTTTCTCATAATTGGACACTGCGTCAACTGGATGTCCATAATGCCTTTCTCAATGGGCTTCTAGCTGAAACCGTCTACATGAAACAGCCTCCGGGTTATGAAGACCCGACACATCCAGATCATGTGTGTCATCTTCAGCGCTCCTTGTATGGGCTGAAACAGGCTCCTCGAGCTTGCTTCAAAAGGCTGCATGACTATTTGCTCTCTGCAGGATTTCTTCCGTCTGAAACAGATGTCTCCCTTTTTCATTACTCAATTGGTTCGTCACGAGTCTTTTTGTTGGTGTATGTAGATGATATTATCATGATGGGTAATGACGCAACGTTGATTGCCACTCTCTTTGGTCGCTTATCTGACACATTCAAAATCTGGGATCTCGGTGCTCCTGGGTTCTTTCTTGGCATAGAGACCGTACAGCTCGACTCTGGCATGATGCTCTCGCAATGTCGTTACATGAATGACATACTCGTCCGTGCCGGTATGACTGAGTGCAAGCCTCTTGCTACACCAGCTGCAGTAACTCAGGCTGTCTCACCGACTCGGGAGTCCTCTGACAATCCAACTCAATATCGTCGCATTGTTGGGGCGCTTCAGTACTTAACTATTACGAGGCCAGATCTGTCTTATGCTGTGAATCGACTGTGTCAATTCGTGCATTCTCCAACTGTTGATCATTGGGGTCTTTTAAAGTGGGTCCTACGATACATCAATGGGACTCTCACCTACGGTCTACGTCTGTCTGTTTCTGCCTCGACTGCTATTCATGCCTTTTCGGATTCTGATTGGGCCGGTTGTCCAGTTGACAGAAAGAGTACCAGTGGGTATGCTGTGTTTCTTGGGACTAATATGATCTCTTGGCTATCCAGGAAGCAGCACACTGTTGCTCGCTCCTCCACTGAGGCCGAGTACAAGGCGCTAGTAGATGTCTCAGCTGAGGTCACGTGGGTTATGTCACTGCTGCGTGAGTTGGGACTACATAATGGAGAGCCATCTACTCTATGGTGTTATAATCTCGGGCTACCTATTTGTGTGCTAACCCGGTCTTTCACGCCAGGACTAAGCATGTGGAAATCGACTATCACTTCGTTCGAGACAAGGTCACATCTGGAGATATGACAATCAACTTTTTATCGACTAAGGACCAGCTGGCAGATATTTTCACCAAGCCGCTACCTGGCCCCCGGTTCGCTGCTTTACGAGACAAGCTCAACGTGGTTATGCACCCTCCTTGTGCTTGAGGGGGATTGTTAGTCATGTTGTTATTACTATTATTATTATTCTTATTATTATTATTATTATTATTATTATTATTATTATTATTATTATTATTATTATTATTATTATTATTATTATTATTATTATTATTATTATTATTATTATTATTATTATTGTTATTCATGTTACATTAGAATAAGTCAATAGAGTACTGATGTGGCTAGCCTATTGTATAGGAGTAATTTACGTTAAACACATCTGCTTTAGTATTATGATTGTAATCCTTTCCAAACTGAATGAACAATTATCGGTCTCATCTCTTGAAGACTCAACTTTCACTTTAGACACTTCACAAAGCTCTCAACAAGGTTCTCTTTCCACACCCACTTCAAGAACACACCAAAACAACATAAAGATTTCACCTTTATAAAAAGATACCTTATAAAACACTAAAAACACAAGAGGAGCTTAGATCTTACCCTCCTAGATGCTCAAAAGTATGAAAGGTAGAATCTTGAAAGCAAACTTGAAAGATCTTGGTAGCCCTAGGTGTGGCTTGGAGAGAAAGCTAACTAGCTTTTAAAGAGAAGAGAGAGAGCTTATGATTTTTCTCTTGGAGAGTGTTTGAAGAAATGAAATGTGCCTTCCTAGGTTAGCTTGAACGACTATTGTCAAGGAAATGTCTTTTTTGCCCTTACTAAAATGAGAAAGTGTAAGGGAACAAGGAAACTCTTCACAAAGCTTTAGGTACAACACTTGACTTTGGGTTGACTAGCCAATTACTAGTCCCTGACTATTGAATTTTCAGGAATTTAAAGAATTAAATTACCAATTGAATTAGGATTAATTACTTAATTAATCACTTAATAGAATTCGGATTACGGGGTGTCACACATATGATCGATAAGAGCATTTGCGGCGCAAAGAGTGGATATCTCATTTACTGTCTTCACGATTGCATTTCGCTCCTCAAAAAAATTGGCCATCTAGGATTTTCTTTCCTCACTTTCACTCATTCATCTTCGATCTTTGATTTGTATATGCTCAAGAAAAATAGTAATTGTTACTTATATTGAACAGTTAAAAAGAAAGTCAAAAATGACTTATGAATCCGCTGTGCAACAACCTTCTGTTGATTTGATTAAACTTGATCGAAATATGTGCCATGGTAAAAGCACAAAGAACCAATAACACCTTTATTGAGGCTCGAACTCACAACCTCCCATATGGGAAACCACCCCGAGTGCTATCTGTGCACAAGGTGCTTTACATATTACTATTATATATGATTGGTTGTATTTGTGAATAGGGGTTTTTATAAAAAATTTGAATTGGCATCAAAGACCATATATGGCTTCTTAGATCCATATTGTATTTAACCAAAATTGAATACTATAGATGAACGGACAAGGTATATTAATTTCACGATGCAATATGGACATAAACAATGCTATTTAGCCCCATATGTTTTAAAGTAAGTTTTAATTATTTCAAATAAAATAACTTATATATCATATACTTCTATTATATATTATATTTACTTACAACTAATAAATTATTTATTTGTAGTGGGCATTGGATGTTGATGGCAATTTGTCCTCAAGCAAATGAAATCTATTGGTTTGATTCCATTGGAGGCGAACCACGTGATGACATTAAAGATATAGTTGAAATGTATGTGCACTTATAAGTATTAATAGTTATTATTAATGAAGTACGATGTCGTAAAATATTTATGTATACTTACCTCTCATAATTTTAGGTGTGTGAAATCAACAAGTTTGTTGAGTGGAAGAAAATCAACTCGTCCACCAAATTGGATTGAAGTTTTGGTAAGTATTTTATACATTTGTAAAACTACATATATTTTATTGTTTTTTTTATTAAATAAAAATTTAAATGTAATTTAATTCAAATGTAGTGTGCTCAACAAGTTGGAAGTACCGAATGTGGATATTATGTGATGAAATACATGCTTGAAATTCTTTCCAAAGAAACATGCAAAGGATTGAATAAGGCATGTAATATAATTTAATAAAATACCTTTCTCATTCTAATTTTAGAAATGCTAGCATACTAATTAGTTATTAATTATCAACTTTAATTTGTAGATCATTGAGAGAGTTGGTGGGTCAAGCTACAATCAACAAGAGATTGATCAAGTTAGAGATGGATGGGCCGAGTTCTTAATTGATGAATGGTTAAATTTATTGTAGTATGTGAACTAATATAATTGATCATAGCTTGATAATTTTAAATTGTATTATTAATTAGTATCAAATTGTGATATTTATTAATTTTATTAATTGTGAGATTATAAATATTAGATTCTACATATTTTGTTGTGGTTGTGATGCGATATTTGAGCATGTTTTGGGTATAAATTGATAAATAAATTTCATATTAAAAAAAACACATATAACGTCGACTATATGAAATAACCGACGTTGTATGTATATTAAAAATAAATAAATACATTACAACGTCAAGGTAAAGGCTTACGATCGCATGGAGTGGTCATTTTTGTGACATCACGAAATTTACCCTAATTCCAAACACAACTCCTACAAATATTTTTCTAAGTAGAAGACTAATCCCTTATTGAAAAGCCCAACTCTTCAATTTCTAATAATTCTAGCCTATTATTTAATCTAGCCCAATCTCATTATTAAAATAGCCTAGCCTATTAATTCCTTTGAGCCCAAATAATACTAAGTCTTACTTATACAAATATATATGAATGGACCCTAGACATGGACTTCCTTATATAAATAACTTTTGTATAGAATATATATTTAACTATCCTAGCCCAAGCCCACATAAATAATATTATGAATATATAAAACCCACCCACATACAAGCCCATAACTTTAGTCTTACAAACCTTTCACTATATACATATGAATACATATATACACTACACTTCATCCTTACAATATAACCTAGATAAGACTTACACATTTCCTCCCTCTCTACCCTAAACTCCCATGCCATTTCCTTCATCTCTTCATACCAAAATAGTCTTCATCTTCCAACTCAAGAAATAAGGTCAAGATTACACCTTTTCCATTTCACAAGGCTTAGGAGTTGTAAGATCAAGTCTTCTACATCTTTTCTAGTCTAAATTTCTTTGATTTCTCTAAATCCCTATTCTTTTATCACGTTGGTTTTGGGGTTTTTAAAGAAAACCAAGTGGATGGGGACATGCTAGATTGAGCTAGGAGGAGCTTGGTATGATTTGCTAGCTAAGAAGGTAACCCTATGTCCATGAAAACTATTTTAACTCCATATTGTGTATTTTTGATGTTCTTGATGAATATGAGCATGATCTTGCATTTATGCTTGTTTTAGAGCTTGTATGATAGGTGTATAGTTGAGTTGATGTGCCATTTCTTCTATTCCAATTCCAAGCTATATTTGTTGTTGGTTTGATTTTGGTTGAGTTTTGTTGAGTTTGGAGTTGATTCTTGCATTCTAGAAAGTTTCCCGAAACCCTTCTGTTTCCACAGTGATGCTGGTCACACGGGGGTAACCCACGGGCCCTGGCACACCTGCCGGTCCACCTGCATGAAGGCCACAAGGGTGAGTGGCAGGGGCTGAAGGACCCGCCACCACAGCCGTGTTGTTCCCACGGGGGAACATGGCGGGTCCTTTAACCCCCGCCGACACCCCCATTGGTTGTTGGTTGTTTTGCTTCCAGAGAATGTTTGTTGCCTTCTTGTGCACTTGCAAGTAGTCGTTGATGTTACGTAATGTAAGTATTTTTCCTAAATATAATATATTATAATATATTGTATTATTGGGTGGTTGTGGTGCACGTAGGAGATTAAGTCAATTGGTGACTTAATCTGTTAGGCAACTCAGGATATTCAGTTAAAGCTTTAACTGAATATCTGCCTACGTTGATGGCATGCAGGCTTCTAAGAAAAACAGTCCTCCCACAGCTCCCGTGTCCAGAATACACGCACCATCAGGTATTCGGGAGAGAAGTGGTAGACAAAACTGACGTTTATCCTGCAGGTTTACCATCCCGTGGCAATACCCAGTAACTATGGCAAGGGATGTTCAGATGATAACGAGTCAGTTGATGATTTTGCAAATCAATGTTCATTTTTTGTATATTTTTTTGGCATGTTGAAAAAAATTATTTTATGGGCACTCAGAATAATTATTTCATTTTGAATATGAACTTGTTGTTGGTTTATTGTGAACTTACAATTGCGGGTTTAATCTTTCGCTCGTGAGTGGTGATGCGAGTCAGGAGCAGCGCTCCAGCGACGCGAAGAACGCCGTCAATCTTGCAGTAGGTGGGAAACGAGGAAAGGCGGCGGTGGCCCTGCTCTCGTTTCGCAAGTGGAAGAATGGTGGCGACTGGTTCATGGGTGACGGCGACGACTCCGACGGAGGGTACTGCTGACGTTAGGGCTGTCGGTATTTTCCGATCCACCGCTGTGAGCTTCGCCACTGGATGGACGGCACCATAGGGCGTTGTGGTTCTGGCTGGCGATGGAGGGAGGCACTGGCTGCCATGGTGGCGTCATCCATGGATGCATCCCGGTCTAGCCATTGCTGTTTCTTCTTCATTGGTGCTGCAGTGGAAAAGGGGAAGAAGCCTTCATCCTCGCCACTGCAAATTTAGGCAGCCTTGGCGGGCGTTACGACTAGGCTAGGCATCGGGCAATGTCCGACTTCCTCTCCTCCTTAAAGCCGCTGGCAGTGGGCGGCGTCGGCGAACCAGGGCATCGCCGGACTAGCGTTGCGACAAGCTTTGGCGTTGCGACGTGGTGGTCCAGCGGAGGCGGGCTTGGCTTCTCGGCGAAACCATCGCTATATCACTTCCCCTTCAAGCGGCACTACTACCTTGGTGTGTCTTTCTTTCCGTGGTACGCATGGTTCGTTGGCAGAAGACTCCTGGTACGCTTGTTTTAATTCAAAAGAAATTTCCTTCATTTTTACTTACCATATATTAATATTTGCCTTATATTTAATAATTTATGTTTATATATATTAATTTTGGTAAATGGTGATTATTTGGTCTAATATTACCATATTAATATAACCTTAATTAATATAATAAATTAGTTTGGCAAATGGTAAATATTAGTAATTGCTTGTTTTGAAATAATAATGCCCTTTAGTTTTTTGCATTAAAAATTACGAATTGAGATTAATTATGACATTATTTGTGATTGAATTATTGCCACTATTAGTACCATTACAGTAATTCTTGTCAAAATTAAATTATTATTCAATTTTGAGCAAATATTAAGTTATAATTTGTTGTTTGAATTTTAATTTAATATTAAGGTGCATATATTAAGATTGGATATTATAAGTGTAAAACTTTTGATTAACTTAATATCTCAATAGGAATGTTACAATATATATCCTGACTAATGACTATTCTAAGTAAGGTAGGAATCATTTACATAATACAAAAGATACAAACGATATGTAACGGAAGATTTACAAAGATATATAAAGATATACATTAATACGCCCCCTCAAGCTGAAGGTTGGAGAGACACAACATTAAGCTTGCCACGTAAAACCTCAAAACGCGGAGCCGGAAGCGGTTTTGTAAAGATATCAGCCAGTTGATCTTTGGTGGATATGAAATTGACTAGGAAGTCCCCAGAAGCTACTTTATCACAAACAAAGTGAAAATCAATTTCAACATGCTTCGTCCGAGCATGAAAAACAGGATTAGCGCAAAGATAGGTGGCACCAAGATTATCACTTGCCAAAGAGTTGCTGGAGCACCATAATGAAGACCAAGTTCACGAAGAAGCGATACTACCCATGTGACCTCAGCGGCAACGTCCGCTAACCCTTTGTATTCAGCCTCAGTGGACGAGCGAGCAACAGTGCGTTGCTTATGCGAAACCCAGGAGATCAAGTTGTTGCCAAGAAAAACTGCATAGCCGCTAGTGGATTTGCGATCTATCGGACAGCCAGCCCAGTCGGAATCGGAGTAAGCGTGAATGTCAGAGGATGGCGAGAGAGATAGACGTAGACCATAGTCTAATGTGCCTTTAACATATCGTAACACACGTTTGAGAAGGACCCAATGATCAACTGTTGGTGCGTGCATAAATTGACAAAGACGATTTACAGCATACGAAAGATCCGGACGAGTAATAGTCAAGTACTGAAGAGCCCCTGCCAAGCGACGATATTGAGTAGGATTATCAAAAATCTCATCGGATGGAGTGACTGCTTTAGTAATAGAGGCCGGGGTTGTGAGAGGCTTGCAATAAGTCATACCAGCCCTGTTTAAAAGATCATTCATATATCTGCGCTGCGAGAGGAAACAAAGCCCTGTACTGAATAGTGTCTCAATACCCAAGAAAAAGGATGGTTGACCGAGATCCCGGATTTTAAAAGCTGTTGCTAGACGCTGGATAAAAGTGTTAATAAGTGTGGAGTCATTTCCCATCATGATAATGTCATCCACATAAACGAGTAAAAAAACACGAGCAGTCCCAGCAGAGTAATGAAAAAGAGACACATCAGTCTTGGAGGCTAAAAACCCCGTAGCAATCAAAAAATCATGAAGACGCTTAAACCAAGCACGCGGGGCTTGTTTAAGTCCATACAGAGAACGTCGAAGATGACACACATGATTAGGATGCCCAGGTTCCTCATACCCTGGTGGTTGCCGCATGTATACAGTTTCAGCTAGATGCCCATTTAGGAAGGCATTATGAACATCAAGCTGACGAAGGGTCCAATTATGAGAAACAGCAAGAGAAAACAAAAGCCGGACAGTTGTAGGTTTAACCACAGGACTAAAAGTATCAAAGAAGTCTTCCCCGGCAACCTGATTAAACCCTTTCGCTACAAGTCACGCTTTGTAGCGTTCAATAGACCCATCTGCCTTGCGTTTGGTGCTATAAACCCACTTACAACCAATGATATTCATGCCTGGTGTTGCAGGAATAAGATCCCATGTGTGATTGTGAAGCAAGGCATTAAATTCCTGGTCCATGGCATCACGCCATTGAGGATGACCAACAGCCTGGGTGTAACAACTGGGATCAGCAGTACCGTTGGTCACTGTAAGAGCATGAAACGGTTCATTAGTGCCATGTGTCATACGACGGAGACGCATCACATGAGCGCGTGGTTCTGGGTTAGCAACCCTCTGTCGCCGAGTAGGACGGGGACGATGAGTGGTTGGTGGCACGGCTTCAGAAAGAACCGGAGGATTTAAAGGGACCTCAGCGGATGATATAATTGGGCCCGAACCCCATGGCACATTATGATCAATTGACTGCACTGTATCCTGCTCTTTTAAAGCTGTAGAAAAAGGAAAAACAGTTTCGTCAAACCGTACATGACGACAGATAAAAGTCTTTCCAGTATCAAGGTTTAAACAATGATACCCTTTAAAAGACGCATGATAGCTTAAAAAAACACAAGAAGCAGACCGATACTCAATTTTGTGACGGTTGTAAGGACGTAATTAAGGATAGCATAAGCACCCAAAGACCCGAAGAAACGTGTAATCGGGAGGTTTGTTGTGCAACCGAAAATACGGGGTGTCAAATTGTATGGCTGACGAAGGGAGACGATTTATAAGATAAGTAGCAGTTTCAAAAGCAGAGTCCCAGTATTTTAATGGAACGGATCCCTGAGCCAGAAGAGCCAAATCGGTCTCAACAATGTGTCGATGCCGGCGCTCAACACGGCCGTTTTGCTCATGGGTGTAAGCACATGACTGCCGATGAACAATCCCAAGAGTATTGAATAGGCTATGCAAACGGCGATACTCGCCCCCTAAGTCAGACTGGATGACCTTGATAGAACGTGAAAACAAACGTTCTACCATGGCCCGAAACAAATCAAACACCTTATATATATCAGTTTTTACACGGAGTGGATAATACCAACAAAAACGACTGTGGTCATCCACAAATAAAACAAAATAACGAAAGCCATCTGCAGAAACAACAGGTGCAGGGCCCCAAATATCCGAATACACTAGATCAAGAACAGCACTACTAGTGTATGTTATTTTGTCTAAAGGAAAACGACTAGACTTGCCTAATTGACAAGCCGAACAAAGACTCGAAGAACTCAATTTTTGTGGTGTAACTGGGCAGGACCGAAGAGCACGTTGTAAGACACGAGCATGCGGATGGCCTAAGCAACAATGCCAAACAGCGGAGGAAGCCTGAGCTGAAAGAAAAGCCAGGTGAGACCGCGGAATGGTTAAGGAGTAAAAACCACCCGAACTGGGACCTTTAAGCAGCACCACCTTGGTTGTGCGGTCCTTCACAACAAAATATTCGGGATGAAATTCAAAAAAGACATTATTATCAGTGGTAAACCGGTGAACAGATAATAACGAAACTGAAAGATCAGGAACATGTAAAATGTTTGACAATTTTAAATTTCTAGAAACGGATGGTATCGTTGCACAACCAGTACTAGAAATACTTAGACATGTACCATTACCAATACGGAGAACGTCATTGCCGGTGTAACCCTCGGAATGTGACAGAACGGCCGGATCGGGAGTGGCATGAGAGGATGCGCCGGTGTCGGGATACCAGGTCGCAACCTCCGGCGGAGGACCACCATCGGAATGGACCGCAACATTCGCCTGCGGTGACGGCGGCTGATCGGAATATCGCTGGAAGCAGTAGATGGCCGTGTGCCCATGCGACCGGCAAATCTGACACCGGGGAGAGCCACCTCGGCCACGGCCTTGTCCGCCGCGACCACCACCGCCCGCGCGGTTCTGCCATTGGTTGTTGCGACCGCCTCCGCCAGCACGATTCTGCCGTCCGCCACCATTGTGCCGGCCACGAGTAGCCACCATAGCAGTAGGACCCGTACCATTAGGACCCGTACCAAGCAAAAAATCATCAGAATGGATGAAAGTTTGAGCTTGAAGGTAGTCCAATAATTGAGGAAGGGTGACCGGAGCACCGGATACTGCCAGGCTGGAGGCCATCGCCCGAAATTCTGGCCGGAGTCCCCTGAAGACATACAGATTCTGCTCATTAAGCGGCATCGGCCGGCCGGCTTGGGCAAGGTCTTCGACAAGCAGTTGAGCGCGGCCGAGGTACTCGGTAGTCGACATATCCCCTTGGCGAAGCGCCTGAAACTGGCCAAGGAGGTTGAGGCAGCGGATTCTCGTCGACGAGCCTAGGGCAGTTTCGATGGAGCACCAGACTTCCCGTGCGGTGGAGCGACCGACCGCAAGGTACATGACCTCCTCGGAGAGGGAGGAGATCAACAATGATAAAATGGACTGATCTTGTTGAACCCATGCGGAGAAGGCCGGATTGGCAGCCGTGGATGTGGCTTCATCAGAGACGTTCTCGCCGTCGGCTGGAGTGGAGGTGACCAGCACCGATGGACATGGTGTAGTGCCATCAACGAAGCCGAGAAGACCCTGGCCCCGGAGGAACGGAATGAGTTGAGTACGCCAAAAGAGATAATTTCGTGTTGTAAGCTTGATGGACACAAAATGGTGAGCCGTGGTGAGGTGGTTTGGGGCGGTGACCGGCGGTGTTGGAGCAGCAGTGGCGCTCATCGTCCGTTCGGATGAATTACCAGCCATCGGGAAAAAGAACGAAGAAGGATCGAAGAAGAAGGAGAGAGAAAAGGCCTAACAATCTGATACCATATAAGTGTAAATCTTTTGATTAACTTAATATCACAATAGGAATGTTACAATATATATCCTGACTAATGACTATTCTAAGTAAGGTAGGAATCATTTACATAATACAAAAGATACAAAAGATATGTAACGGAAGATTTACAAAGATATATAAAGATATACATTAATAGATATAGCATACTATTAACTCATAGCCTTCATATTAAATATCATTCAATTTTGGATCCTTAGGCTAATTTTGGACAATATAGCCTATTAAGTCAATTTGTTGGTTTCTCATTTAATTTTGAGCATACTTTAGTCCTATTTTTCACTTGGACTTTTAAACCTATTTTGAACAAGTTATTTAGGACCTGTCTGGGTCATTAAAGTATGGATTCCACCTTCTTTGATTGATATTTTAATAATAATTGTAGCACTTTTTTTTATTTGGATTATAACATATTTATTAAGTTTCAATTATTAACTAATTACCGTATTTTGTTAACGGTATTTATCGTTGGTAATAACATAAAGTTTGGATCTATTTCAACACTAGACCATTTATTTTTCATGTTATAATTAACTTGGGTCATTAAGGTTCATGGGCCTAACTTAAGCAATTTGGTG
Source organism: Ipomoea nil (assembly GCF_001879475.1). Taxonomy (NCBI): domain Eukaryota; kingdom Viridiplantae; phylum Streptophyta; class Magnoliopsida; order Solanales; family Convolvulaceae; genus Ipomoea; species Ipomoea nil. The sequence continues at coordinate 280,925 of NW_017617489.1, forward strand.
TTATAATCATTGTCTTTGTCTCATTTTGAGTTATAAAAGTGTTTAAAGATTACAATTACCATTTGAAGCCATTAAGAATTATAATTACTGTTTTAGGCCATTAAGAATTATAATTATTATTTAAGTTGATTATGTTTTTAATTTATTAATAGTTTTCAGGGCCTTAACAATAATATTAAGTTTTTTTTTTTATGTCAAGCAATGTACATAGTTGATATATTGCCTTTACAATGGTAATCTGGTTATACATTAATTTCAGTCTTCCAAGGACTCATTACAGTCATGGTTAATTATTATGTAGTAAAGTGAGATTAGTATTTGGCGTCCCTTAATCATAGTTTTGCATATATTGTAATTATTACTAATTTGCATTATTAATTACTGTTATTAAATTTAGGGGCTAATCTCATTTACTACCTTTCATAATAATTATTCATTCATGATAATCTATTATATTTGGTACATTGGTAAGATTACCCATGTCACTTCATTTTCCATTATTATTATTATTATTAATGGTAATTAAGTATTACCAATAAACTGTTACGTACCATTGGGCGTGGTACGATTCATTGAGATTACTAGCATCGATGAGTCAACTAAACTTTCCGCAGAGATGGGAGATTTTGGAGGCTTTCTTCGCTATCGGTGTTAGTGCTATAAATAGATGTAGTTTTCATCATTAAGGTACGCAAATCATTAATTACAGTTTATGAATAGATGCAGTTTGCATCATTAAGGTACGCAAATCATTAATTACAGTTTACAGTTATGGTAACTACTGTTATACCTGTTAACTGTTTTTTGAAATAGTCACATTTTTTCTTTAAGAATATGAAAATATTAAGATATGTATTACCATGTTTGTCATTATTAAATGTTAATGGTGATTATAATGCTCCTTATTACTATCAACTTTTTAATTAATGATAACATCATTTTTATGGTATTAAGTCCTGAATTGTTTTCAAATTGATTTATGTGGCATTTATTTTCGGACTTAAGTTTTATTAAATTTTAAAGCTATATCCGGGAATGTCTTAAAGGTTAACGGTTTTAGCTATTGTTTTTTTCATATTTAGTCTCCAAATTAATATAATAATATTATTAATGGCTATTTATTGCTTTTTTGGTTTATTTGTAATTTTATGCCATTAATGATACTATTAATTGAGTTTTGGAGAGTGATTTTGAATCACTTCTGAATTTTGGAAAAACATGTTTTCTAAGCATTATTGTACATCTATCCCATAATTTATTTAGTATTTGAATTATGATTTTAGATGTCATTTCCCACATTTAGTTAAGTATGAATAATTGAATACACATTTGGTGTTTTTCATACTCTTTAGATTGTTTTATGCTTTTAATCACATTAATTGCATAATATTAAGTTTAATTATGCAATTAGGATTTGTGAGATTTTTATTTACGAATAAAACATATACTATGGCCTGATATTTGTGAATTCACCCTGTTTCTCACAAGTTTGATTTTATGCAATTAAAACTTTTCACGTGGGCTTATAGTTTTTTAACCTTTCAAAGTCTATATCTATTATATTATTATTCAAATTTTGGATTTCTTTAGGTTAGAAGTCATACTAGTTTTGAATATTAATTGTATACTTTGAGGTTATTGCTCATATTAAAATTATTTTCATTTATGCAATTTATTTGGATTATATGAGTTTAATGTTTAATTTTATGCATACTTGTCCACCACATAATATTCTGTTTTTTAAATTATGTAATTTTATTATGCCTTTAGAAATGCATACTTTAGGACGGAATTATATTAGTTCCTTATTAAGTTGGACCTATGCATAAACTTTAGTTGCGGTAGTGCCTGAATTTAAGCATGTTTAGTCCGTTAATTTAGTTCATCGATTTAAAGCCTTATCCATAGGTGAATCTACAATTTTATAGATCTCCCATACGATTTTACTTCAAACATGAGAACGCATAACTTAGGGAAGTTTCTTGGGGAGGAATACTAGTTCTATGGCCCTGGCTTAAAAGCCTTGTTGCTACTAGTCCCCTTGCGACGCTACTCTGTCTAAGGAGTTGATATTTAACCGAGCTTCGTCTTGACCAACTTTCCTGGGAGTATACCTAATAATTGTCTATCATGTGTTGGTTTAATTTGTTTGTTAGGCTTTAAATTTCCCCTTTGCCAAGTGATTACAATTTTAGATTAATTAAAGAGTAGCCACTGCATCTTTGATTTACTAAAAATTATCTAAAGTTCAAATCACATAAAGATGGCAATGATAAATGTCTAGTGATCTTATAATTTTAATTAGTTGGGGAGTAGCCATATCATCCTTAATCAGTTAAAATTATATATTGAGTTGTTAGGGTCACATAAAGTTTTGGACATATCAATCATGATTAATTGTATGTAATACTATGGAATTTAGCCCACATGCAATTTCGTTATATTTGTATGATTAATTAGGATGAAATATTGAACTATGATCATAATTTAGCCCATAGGCAATTATGTATCGTAATGTAGTTTAGTAGTTTTATTAGCAATGATAGGAATAAAGAATTTTATTTACTTTATGAATAATTCTCATCTCTATCATGAAGCTTAATTTTATGATGTAAACTTTAGGTCATATATCTTAATTTGCCCACAGGGATTAAGATAAGGAACATGATCTCTTAAGTTTTTTTTGTCATAATGGTTGTAATGAATCTAATTTAATTAAAACTTTAGCCCACAGACAAGTTTTATGTCACTTGATTCTTCAACTCATTTGCTAATTGTTTAATCATAAAATTTCAGTTGGATCTAATTGAGTAGAACTTTAGCCCACATGCAAGTTTTATGTCACTAGATTCTTCTGGCAATTTAGTAATTGAGATAAATTACTATCATAATTGTTTAATTGAATTTAATAGAATTAAAACTTTAGCCCATAGGCATGTTTTATGTCAATAAATTCATCAACCCATTAGATAGTAATTTTATCTCACTTTCTTAGAATTTATAAATTTAGTTCAATTATAATTCTAAGTTTCATGGTTTGCATTGGCAAAACATGTATTTAGTCACTTCCCAAAATTTAGATACACCTTTTATTAATTATTATTCACGAAGCTTACTTGGTTATTTGGACTAACTATAGTAAGTTGCGTGGTATGATATACCTCTTTTGGATTCCAATAATAAAATATATCTTTTGAGCCAGTGTTGAGGACAACTATGAGGATGGGAACAAAGAAACAGGTCATTTGCAAACCATGGGAGGTCCAATGACGAGAGCAAAGACGAAGATATTTCATGAAGCTTTGAATGACCTTATTAAAGGAGTAAGTGAAGCTAATCAAGAATATGAAGATGGAGTTGAATGGAAGGTGGTCAATCTGATTCAGGCATAATTTGAAGAATAAAGATCGAGTGGAGGTTCATACCTTATAAATTGACACTTGGAGTTTTTTTTCTTGCAAATAAAAGTTTAAGATTATTTTAGACCGTCCCTATGCTATTTAATTTGTAAAGTCCATATTAGACTTATAAATCCTAAATTCAATTAGAATTTAGTTTTTTATAAAGCCTATTTGACTTAGTTATCCTAGTCTTGTGGCTAGTTGCATCTTTTAAGCTAGTATAGCACTAGAATAGCTCATTTTGAACTTAAAAGTCATTGATGTAGGGGCTTGCTAAATTGTATAAATAGCCTTGCTATTAATTTGTTTGATGGACAACTTTAATAGTAGTAAATTCAAGAATATTGCTGTGGCAATTTCTTTTCCTTGAGTTCTTGAGGAGTATTTTGACTTATCTTGGGATTTATCTCCTAAGTGGCGTCAATTCTTATCTCCATCCTTGGAGTGGCGACCCTTTACACCACCACCTCCCTTCCTTTGTTTCCATCGCCCAACCATCATTCTTTCTTGACCGGAGCCCACAACAATTTTGGTATCAAAGTTTTGGAGTCAAATCCTTATATGAACAGGCTACAATCATTCCCAAAAATTTTGAGCTTGTTCTAAGTGTCATATAAGAACTTCATTCCTATATTCTACTATATGATCTTGTTCCCATCTTTCTACTTCGTTTAATCCATATTTTTTTTGCATTAATTAGTAACTACCCCCAAAAAGCATAGATTCTGAAAAAAAAAATCCAGTCTTCTCAGTTAGAGAAAAAAAACCCAAAAAAAAAATACTTCCGGCTGTCCTTTTGCCTTGAAAATTTTTGTGGACATAGCCAACCTATTGTTCTTTCTGACCAAAAAAAAATTTGTCAAAATATTATTCTCAGAAATACAGAAAAATCTGTGAATCAACCCTACTGAATGAAAATTTCTGTGTATTGCCTGCTGTATTCTATACTGTCTTATGATTGATATCACCTCGATTTGCTGCTAGTATTGTGAAAAAAAAAAGTCAAGGAAAGAAGATTGAAAAAAAAAACCAAAAAAAAAAAAAAAAAAAAAACAAAAGAGGTGAGAAGCAACATTTGAAATTGCTTGTCTCATATGGATCATTTGTTTTTTTTTTCCAAATATTAACCTTCTGTGAGTTTAGCCATTTTGGATTAAGTTTCTTGACTTAGTCTTAAACTCCAAAATAACTCCAAAGGACAAGACTTATTTTACTACTTGAGTGAATTTTATTTGTGAGATCATTATAGCGTTTTATTATACACGAGTGGTAAAATAATGAGTGATCACCCCATTAAAGAGTGTCGTGAGGTCCAATTCTCATACTTGGGGCGGGTTAGGAAAATGTTGGGTCCTAGAGAGATTGATGAGCAAGAATTAAGTCTTGACATGCGTCTCATGATGAGAGCCATTAAGGGACAATTTTCTAAAATGACCGATGTGATTGAGGGGTTGAACGGCCGAATAGAGAGGATGGAGGGAGATAGGAGACCAAATCAGCAAAATGAAGGTCAACATGAGAGGTAATAGAAGATATATGAGGGATAGAAATGAGGAAGATGATGACATTGGAAACATTAATTCACATATTCCTAATTTTACAGGTAAGAGAGATCCTGATGTTTATTTAGAATGGGAGAGGAAGGTAGACAGAATTTTTGATTGCCATAACTACTCTGATCCACTAGCATTTGAGTCACTGAGGTTGACTTTGTGATGTTTGAACTGTTGATTGTCCCGGTGAGGACTTGGAATTGGAACTTGATATTGTTATTGATTGCATGACTATGATAAGAACTGAACTATGTTTGTTTACCATGATTGTTCTATCCTTCTAGTTGTTCATGACTCGTTATTGTTATCTCATTAAATCAATCTCTTTACTGATATCCTCGTTGTATATTGTCATGTCATTGAGTATATCTCTTGTATTGGTCTTAACTTGATTCCATTCTGTATCATTTACTGAATTAGAGTTGACTAGTGAAATATACATATGTATTCCAAAGTCTCAAAACCTATTTCAAAGTATGAAGTGTATATCTATGTATCTTTACACATTAGAGTGGGGTTACTTAGCATCTATCGCTAATTCTTTTAAAATGATTTAAGGTTTGGAGTATAGGCCTTCTTGAGAGCGTGCTATCTAGAATAGGTAGTATAGTCCTATTCTTTATGACTAATAGACCTTTTGATGAGTTGTAATTAGCTATGTTTGAATTGTAAATTTAGTATTAGCATGTGCATTTGGGTTTGGAATAACCTAAGTGTGGCATAGCACCCCTATTCAATTTAGTTTTAGCTTCCACATTTTAAGAAATTTCCCTTATTATTGTGTTTAGTTCTGTATTTAGAATTGGGGGTGTTACAATTTTTACGAAAGATGCTCAGGGTCCTTGGGTTTGATGAAAGATGGGTGGATTTGATTATGTTGTGCGTCACCACTGTCTCTTACTTTATCAATGTAAATGGCGTTATTAGTGAGCTCGTTACCCCCACTCGTGGTCTTAGGAAGGGTGATCCTCTCTCCCCTTATCTTTTCATTATCTACGCTGAAGGTCTCTCTTTATTGTTACAGAAAGCTCAGGATCAGGGTTCCTTTCATGGGTGCAGGGTGGCCAGGGGTGCCCCGCCTATCTCTCACTTGTTTTTTGCAGATGATAGTTTACTATTTTTCAAAGACAAAGCTCAGGAAGCAGCCGTTATCAAACAGTGTCTAACTACTTATGAGAAGTTGGCAGGTCAGGCCATTAATTTCCATAAATCAAGTATTTGTTTTAGCAAGAATACTCCAGTGACAGACAAGGATGAGGTGGCCATGTTATTAGGCGTGGCTCAAGCTTCTAATTTTGGGAAGTATTTGGGTCTGCCTTCTTTCATGGGGAGGAATAAAAGGGCAGTTTTCTCGTATATTGAGGACAAAATCAAACAAATGATTGGTTCGTAGAATAAAAAGCTCCTTTCTCAGGCTGGTAAGGAGATTCTTTTGAAAAGTGTAGTCCAATCTATGCCTACCTTTTCTATGAGTTTTTTTTCCTTCCTAATTCAGTTTGTATGTCCATTGAGAGAGCCATGAATAGATATTGGTGCGGTACAGGTAATGAAAGGGGAATCCATTAGAAAGCTTGGGATCGCCTCTATGTCCCTAAGAAATTTGGGGCATTGTGATTTAAGGATCTTCATGCGTTTAATTTGCCTATGTTGGGAAAGTAAGTCTGGCATTTTTTGACTGATCTTAATTCCTTAGCTGCTAGAGTGTATAAGGCTCGTTACTTCCCTAAGTCTACTTTCTATGAGGATACCTTGGGAAATATTCCGAGTTTTTGTTGGCGTAGCGTTATGGCAGCACATGGTTTGGTTTGTGGGGGGGGGGGGGGGTGTGTCAGAAGACGAATAGGCAATGGTAATAACACACTCATTTGGCGGCATCCGTGGCTTCCTGATGAGCCATGCCCTATTGTTCAAACTGAAATGCATGTTGAATTGAGTGGTTCTTTGGTCTCAGGTTTGATTGATCAGGGTACTAATACTTGGGATCCACACATTTTATCCAATATATTTATACCTGAAGAAGTGGTTCGTATTCCTAAGATCCCTGTTAGCCCAGATTATAGTGATTCATGGTACCGGTATGGTGATCCAAAAGGTCTCTACACAGTTAAGGGAGGCTACAGACACATTGTTGGTAATCTTGAAGTTAACCTAGGGGGTTTTGATAGTTGGGTTCCATTATGGAAGCTAAATGTCCCTCCAAAGTGGAAGATTTTCTTATGGAGAGCCCTTAATGATATCCTCCCCACCACTATGAATTTGGTTATAAAGAGAGTTGACATAGATCCTGCATGTCCCAAGTGTGGTCTTATTCATGAGAATGTTATTCACGTTTTGATTTTGTCGTTACAGTATTACTTAATGAGTTATGCAGGAACCTTGAATCCATTGCCGGATGACGAAGTTCAGCTGACCACAACACTCACGTGCCTGCCACCCTCAGGTGCCCGCCGGAAAGCTCATAGAGGTCAACAACGTAGAAGTCGATTTCCTAATGACTATTATCATGCAATCATCGTACTACAAATGACTATTTAAAATTTTGAAATCTTTGTTTATGTGATTTTTTTTTTGAAAACTTTATGTAATTAATTAATATTTAATAAAATAATTTTTTTTAAAAATAAATTCGAAGTAATAAAAATTGCGGGCAAGGGTTGTGTTCTAATTAAATATAGAATTAGGAAGAACATTATCCATTCTTTAATTGCTTTGAAGATCATATAAATATATAATCACACATATTGAACAAAATTAATGGTGTTTGCAATTCTAAATAATAAATATATTAGTAAAGAAGGCAATACTATTGCCTTCTTAACTTTTAATTAAACAAAGTGAAAAGAAAGGCAATGCAATTGCCTTCTTTTGTGACATTTTTCGGTCAAAGCAAAGAAAAATAAAAGAAGCTAGTGACATTACCTTCTCTTTTTTTGAAGAACTCGACTTAATTCATTAAATCAGTGAAAAGAGTAGCAACAAGAAAATGAGGAGGCGTATCAAACCACCCCCTGCAACCTGACATAAAAACCACTTCCCGTGCTAAAGCGTCGGCAACGCAATTCGCAGATCGCTTAACAAAATCAAAGTTAACCCCGTTAATCATAGAGGCAACTTGTTTAACATCATCTACTAAAAAATTAAATACAGAATAAAAGGAGTTTGAATTTAAAGCATAATAACATAACTGTGAGTCTGTTTCGACGTCCACGTCCCCCATTCCAGTATTTCTGAACTAAGTGAGGGCTTCCTACAGACACAACATCTCCACCTCAACCACCATGTACTGCCCTGGAACACGCCTGCTCCATGCCCTGATAAACCGGCCTCCATCATCTCGCAAGATCCACCCGAGCCCCATATCATTATTCTCCGCATCCATCGCTGCATCCGTATTTAGTTTCACCCTCCCTGTGGCTGGCAAGCTCCACCTATGCACACTTTGCTACGCCATACTGTTTCCACTGTCCAGCGTGTTCACCATCTTCTAGTTTGTCCAAAAGGTCAGAGTGTTATGCACAACAGTCTCCCCGACGAACGGCACACCCTTTCGTTCCCACTTCCCTACAGCCCCCAACCCAGCATTACAAACTTACATTGCAAATCATCTTTCAGCATAACCAAGTTTGCGAAAAACCAATCAACAATTGTACCTTGATCTTGCGCCGTTGGTGGCAATTGAATAGACGCCCATAGAGCAGCAGCATGCACACAATCCCGGAACAAATGGGTAGTCGATTCATCCACTGCACCGCACATATGGCACAACACACCACATGCAACATGCTTAGTGAGCAGTGCATCCCTCGTAAGCAGTATCGAATTAGCGAGTTGCCAGCAAAACAAACGCACCTTAGGTGGTACTTGTAAGTTCCAGATCAGATGCCATGGCTTTTCCACATTAACCTCCCTGGCTAGCATCCGATAACATGACTTCACAGTGTAATTCCCCTTCGAATCCCCACACCAAACCCATGCATCGTTAGGTTTACGAGTACTTACCAGGATATTGAGAATGCACTTCACGTCCCGCTCATCAAAGACATCTTTGATGCACTCCACATCCCATCCCGATCCATCCAAATTCAACAAGGAGCTCACTGGCGCCTCCCTAATCGAGTGGTGCAGATTAGTTCTAACATATGGGTCCTCAGCAGACACTAGCCAAGGGTCATTCCCAATTGTGGTGGTACTGCCATTCCCAACACTACGTCAATTCCACCTTTTGACAGCATCCTTTGCCTCCAGGATACCACACCAAACATAAGATGGATTACTCCCGGGTTCTGCATCAAAAAACGAGCTATGAGGATAATACTTACTTTTCAAATAGGGTTTTGAAAAGAAGGTAATGACATTGGTACTTTACATATTTTAGTTGGATCAACACATTTTTGTCCAAATCATGTCAAAATCACACATTTTTTGCTATGTCTCAAGAAACAAAAGAAGACTTGAAGGCAGTAAAAAGAGTTGGTATCTTTCAATCCAATACTATACAATTAAGGGTTTGATATACATTTAGGTACATGAAGGGTTTGTAGATTACGAAAGTACCTCTGACAACAAGTATGAGCATGGTAGCCGCAGGTTGCTACCCTAGACCACAGGTCATCGCCGCAGGTCGAGAACCCGCAGCCGCAGGTTATGACTCTTATTTTATACAAAGTATTATATTTTACCCCATTCTTAATTAAGCTCCATTTCATGCACATTTCAACGTGTTTATTTGGGTTTTTGAACTAAAAGATTGTTTTATGCTCAATTGTGCCCAAATACACTTTAATATTAAGAGAAGAAAATGGAAAAGGAAGCAAAAGCTTATCAAAATGGAGAAAAAATTCATGGACTAGAGCATGCGGAAGAAAACCCGGGAAAAGACGCGCAAAAGGAACGAAGACGGAGTTCGTAGCTTGGAGACAAGGCTACGCACGGGCGGTGGCACACCCGTGCGCCGCCTGTGCATAAATCACTAGCGCTAAGCGTCCTCCGCACAGGCACACTATACCCATGCCATGCCAGTGCACCCGCACGGGCAGTGGCATGCCTGTGCAGGACCAATGCGCCAAACCCTAGAATTCCCCTATAATTGATCTTTTTCCTATTTTGGTAGAAAGGGCATACCCACTAAACAATAGCAGTAGGAAAATTTCCAGATTAGGTCTTTTCTGTCTTTCCTTGTTATATTTGTTGATTTATCAAGTTATATTTTGGAGATAAGGGTCAAATGGACCCTCCAACTATATACCAAATTGAAATTAGCCTTTTAAACTAAAAAATAAATAAATAAATAAATCTTCAATTAAACCCTTTAACTTGTTAAAAATGTGCAATTACCATGTTTAACAAGTTACCAAAAAGTAACAAGTTAATTTTGCTTGATTGGCATTTAAGTGGAATTTCATTTTTTTTTAAATAGAAATTCAAAAAAAAAAAAAAAAAGTCATCGGATTTGTCCATTCCATGTCGCCGGATTCATAGGTTCGTAGTTGCCGGCGGTGGATGGATTCGTCCATTTCGTTTGACTACTCCATCCGTTCGTCCTACTTCTTTGATCAAATGCATTCGTCCGTTCGTAGAGATTCATCTGATTGATTACTTCGTCCGTCCGTCCAGTATATTTGAACAGAGAAGCTCGTTGGCTTCTCTTCTCCGTTCATGGAGAAGCCAGTGAGCTTCTCCGTCCAAATCAGCCATGGCTTCTAGTCCATGGCAGCAGGTTGTTCAAGCTGCCAGCCTGCCATGGCGTTTTTTTTTATTTATTTTTATTTTTTATAACATAATTAATTTACTTTTTAAAAAATATTTAAAATATTAATTGACGTGGCATCTTACGTGGAATCCTACGTAGCAGGTGACTTGAAAGTAACATGCTATTATAGGTCAAATATGTTAATTGCACTATTTTAACAAGTTTAAGGGTTTAATTGAAGATTTTTTTAGTTCGAGGAGCTAATTGTACTTTAGTATATAGTTGGAGAATCTATTTGACCCTTATCCCTATAGTTTGTTATTGTTAACTTAGATTACTTTGTTCTTGTGTTTATTGCTTTTATCTTGTGAATCTTTACCTTGTTGAATAATTATTTCTTTATTTATTGATTTTATTCCCTTAATATATTGATGGATTATGTTATTCATGAATGTTCGCGTGTTTCTCTTATTTATTATGAGTGTGTAGTTTAGTGTAGGGATTGGTAAGTGTTGTATATTGTGTTTGATGCATATATTGCATAAAATGATTTGAAACCCAACCTAGGGTTCTTGTTCTTGTGACTTGTGAGTTGTTTTGTATTCTTGTGTTGATGGGTTTGTGCGCAACCTTGTCAATATTGTCTAGTATGAGATTTTGACAACTGCTTGAGCAAGGAGTCTACGGGTTAGCACTTAGCATACACCTAGACTCATCTCTCAACCACCAATTTCTCTTAGACCACATCTCATGACCTTCAGGTTTACTTACGGGAGTAGGGAATGTTGAAGGTCAAGACTGTGTGCTTGAGCTTATTGAAGGGATTGGTAGCGTCACGAAAGTGGGACAACCTTAGTGTTCCGATTTGGCCTAACATTAGATCACGAAAGTGGCGTGTGAGTACACCGAATTAGTGATTGACCATCTTTGAACCCGATGTGAAGTTTCACGACCTTCAATCCGATCCTTTGTTTTGGCATTAGACCAATATATACGTACCCATTCCAATCCCTGCTTTTATTTTCCTACTTTTATTTCACTGCTTATTCTGCCACCATCTATCTATCTATTTGCTTAGCTTCGATCAAATACGTCATGCTTGCGCCTAGTTACTTCGTTGGTTATCCCAACTCCTAATTTTTTAGGACGATCTAAAATAAATTTATTTTTATTTGATCCGCAAGCCACTATTGTAGACACCGAAAATTTAAACCCGACAAATGGGTCCGTTAAAGTGTTATTGGGCCAATTTAATTAATTGGATCATATAAATTAATTTAATTTAATTAGTCCAATTAGAATTTGATTTGGGCTATTGAATTAATTAATTAATTAATTGGCCCAAGCCCATTCCATATTTGAATTTGAATTATAAATTATGATTATAATTTAAATATAATATTTTATTATATTTGAATTATATAATTATAATTTGAATTTGAATTTGAATTAGATTATACAATAATGAACCTAGACTTGATTCTAGGCAAGGTTCATTTTCTAGAATAATTAATTAATTAATTAGTTAACTAAAAAGGGGGGTTGGTTGAGGAATTTTGGTTAAGCTTTTAGTATAAATAGGGCCTTCATTTTCATTCCAAAACACACTTGAAAGCTTGAAGAACTTGAAGGCTTGAGAGCTTGAAGGCATTGAAGAACGCTTGAAGATTTGAAGGCATTTTTGTTGATTTTGCAGGCAATTTGAATCCATTGCAGGTACTTTGGAGCTTTGCAGAATTGATTGCCTCGAAGATCTTGAAGTCTTTTGAAGGCATTTGAGGATCCTAAAGCAGCTTGGATCCATTGCATGTGTTTTGAAACTTTGCAGGGTTGATTACTTCTAAATTCTTGATGCTCGTTGTTGGAAGTCACGCCACTTAAATCCCGGAAGCTACGCCACTTAAATCCCGGAGACACGCGCCACTTAAATCCCGGAGGCTACGCTATTTGAATCCCGGAGGCACTTCCATAGATAACGTCAGTGAAGAATCAGAAGACTAGACAGAGATTTTGTACCTGCATTGAATTATACACACACTGTACAAGGAATTTTGTGTAATATATACAAACTTTACTTTTTTGTGTTTACAGATTTTGGCACACCCAATGGGACTACTCTGCCTCTCATCTCTTCACTATTGATTCATGAGCTCTACAAGGAAGGAATCCAAATGGCATCAAGAAATCCCTCCTCCAAGATGACCTATGCTCAAGCTACCCGCTCCAAGGCATCATCCGTGGCCGGTTCCGGTGATAGAAAAAATGTGGAAGGAGCAATGACTCAGAGCCGCGTGAGGAACCTAGGGGTGCAACTGAACGAGACCCAGAACATGGTTCGTAACATTGTCCGAAGGATTGAAAGCAACTCCACAAATTCATGGAAAGCTGCATATGACAAGGGTTCATCTTCGACAAGGGAAACTGTTGGCGACAAGAGTCATATGGGCCCTACTACCACACAAGGAACTCCCAGCAGCAAGAGTATGACTCCCCCAAAATGAATCCCTGGCAGCGGTCGCTCGTCTCCTACATCTCAATCATCACCTCTGCAGAAAACATCGTCGGAATTGACTCACAGCTACACAGTCATGCCCGTTATGACGACAAACGCAGCTTCGGTAGAGGAACAACTAGCAAACATCACCAAAGCTCTTAAGGGGATAACTACGTTCATGCATAACCAAGAAAGGAGAATCAATGAGCTCAGTGAAAAGGTTGAAAGCGGAAGAAACGGCGAAACAAGTCGAGCTTCCGAGAAGCAGCCTCAAACCCAAGAGGATGAGATTGATGTCGAGTCACCGCTTCATGAAAGTAGGCCAAGAATGGAAGAGACAATCTCTCGTCCACCACCTGCTGAGAAAAGCATTCCAATTTCTGAGGGCATGATACCTGTCAAGCAATTGAATGACTACATCTAGGGGTGGGCACTTCGGTTTGGTTTATCCGAACCGAACCGAACTAGTAATAGAAAACCGAATGGTTTGGGATTTTGTAACCCGAATGGTTTTGTACCAAACCGAACCGAACCGAAACCGAACGATTTGACAAAAACCGAACTGAACCAAATGCTATATAATTTTAATAATAATAATAATAATAATAATAATAATAATAATAATAATAATAATAATAATAATAATAATAATAATAATAAAGAAGTAAATCCAAGTTTCTTGATGCTTGCTCCGTCATTCAGTTCTCATTCTTACTGGTACCGAACCTTAAATATTTTATTTGATTTCTTTATAGCTTGTTTTCTACATTGCACTTTTGTTGTTTGTCGCAATTGTTCTTTACTTCAGAATTATATCTAACTTGAGTTATATTTACAATATTCAGTATTTTCCTTAGTTTCATGTTTTTCTATAAATTTAATGTGCTTTATAGTCATTCTAATTTTGATTTCCAGTGCATTATAATTATTTTCTAGTGCTGGAATATATTTCGAGTGCACTAGCAATGACAGATTGTGTCCAAAAATTAACTATATAGTAATTGACACTTGTTCTTTTAATATCAACTATACAGATAGATGATTATTCATCTTATCAATAAAAATATTCCAACTGAATATTTTTATTTGATGTTTCATGTTTTTACTCTTTAAACATTGGATTTGAAGTTTGAACTACGTGATTCATGTTTGTAATGTTTGAGCTTTGAAATTTGGATTCTAATTTCTAAGTATGTGATGTTTTGGTAATTAGATTTCTATTAGTATGTGATGTTAGTATTTACTATTTAGTAGTATGTTTAAACTTTGAATTATTATTTTGTTATATAACATTTATATTTTAGATGTGGATTATGTGAATAGGTATTGTTTGGTAGTATGTTTGGAAAATTATAAAATGTTGAAATTTGATGATCGTAATTCTCGTAAAGTCTTAAACCGAACCGAAGCCCGAATCGAATTAAATCCGAACCGAAACCAAACCGATTGAAACCGAACCGAAGCCGAACCTAACTATAATGTTAAACCGAATGGTTGAACTTTTCTAAAAACAAAAAACCGAAACCAAAAAAAACCGAACCGAAGACCGAAGTGCCCAGCCCTAACTACATCATGGGAGCGATCAAAGGGAAGCTCGAGGGAGGACAATCTTCATACACTTACACTAAGCCCTATACTCAGAGGATTGAAGAAATGAAGATGCCGCTGGGCTATCAACCTCCCAAGTTCCAACAGTTTGATGGAAAAGGCAACCCGAGGCAACACATCGCCCACTTCATTGAAATCTGTAATGATGCAGGTGTAACACCCCGTGTTACGGCCTTCAATCCCGGATTAATTATTAAATTAATCCCGTTAATAATAATTAAATATGATTTAATTCGGTTAGGTTTCCTTTAATTAATTAATAAAGGTCCACCATGAACCGTGAACCCTTGCCTAAATTAGAGTCCTAAGCCTATTAGGAATAAAGAAAGTAAACCCTTTACTATTCAGATTCTAATTAGGAATCCTAGACCTAGTTATCTATTAGGAATAAAGGAAGTAGGCCTTTTACTATTCCGACTACGATTAGGATTCACTTTAATTAATTAATATGGTCCACTATGGACCATGGACCCTTATCCCTAAACCCAATCCTTAGTTCCAAAAGGAATAGAATTAGCAAGCCTATGATATTAGTTCCTAACCAGGACTCCTAAATATATAAATAGGGGACTTAAGAGGCACCTAGAATCCCCCACCACAATAAACATTCCACCACCCCAAAGTGCTCCAAGAATCCCCTTAGAAGAAATCAAGAAAGCAAGAAAGCTTAAAGAAAGACCCTTCATAGCCAAGGAATTAATTAAGGCTAAGAGGTAACCCATGTCTCAACAAAACCTATTTTCATAGCTATGATTTCCCCTTAGGGTTTCCCCCCATATTGTTGTAAATGGCGATTGATGATGATTATCATTGATGTCGATATAATGATTCCATGAGGAATCTTGATAATCTTGATATTGGGAGTTTCTTGATAATTATGATGTTCTTGATGATTAATTGGGGTTTTGATGATTATGTGTTGTTCTTGATGATTATGATGTTTGTGATGATTAATTGGTATTCTTGATGATTATGTGTTGTTCCTGCCGAATCTTGCAATTAGAAGACGAATTGTATTCTTGTTGATATAAAAGTGATTAGAACCCTAGGTTGTATCGTATGATATTATTCTTGGATTATCGGGTGGGGAAATCGCATGTTTGGGTGTTGATTATGATTAGAAAAGCATGATAGGTTATGTGCCGTTCGTTTATCGTATTTGATCCGTTAACTGTCTATGTGTTGTCGTTAATTACGTTGAAAAGTGTCTAAGCATGGTTTCGGGTTCCACATCGGTTCCCGGGGCGAAAAAGTGATGAAAAGAGTCAGTGGGGGGTAGGTGGGGGTAGGGGACCCGCCACCTACCCGTGGCAACTTCGGGTAGTCCCGGCGGCGGGCAGCTGCCCGCGGGGCACCCGCTGCCCGGAACAGTGTTGGCCGGCGGGCAGCCAGCGGGTGGACCCCCCACCCACCGGCTACCCGCTGGAATCTTCCCCCCCTCGGGACCCCGGCTTCCCCGTTTGATGTTTCCCCGATCCCTGTGGTGTCCCAACGGACCCCGTTTGTCGTGCCTATGTCTAGTTTGATATTTCGGGTACCGTTCGTAGGTTTATGAGTCTATTATATTGCATGCTAGTTGAATTGGTATCCCGTTGATCTAGGTGGAAGGAGTATGAACCCCTTAGGACTATTCTTAGTACGTGATGGATCACGCATAAGGTTGTTATACGCTTTATCCCCCTTCCCAATGTGTAATGTGGGTTGCATGTGCTTGCTATGTGTTATGTGTGCGTGTTACCCCAATTCGGTTGCGATCGGATTGGTTATCCTGAGCTGCGGTTCAGAAGCCGGCTATGGTCAGATGGGAATTCCTGGCTGTAGTCGGATGACGGTATCCTGGGCTGCGGTCCAGAAGCTGGTTGTAGTCAGATGGGAATTCCTGGCTGCAATCAGGTGACATCTTTCCTGAGCTGCGGTTCAGAGGCTGGCTGTAGTCAGATGGGAATTCCTGGCTACAGTCAGATGACATACTCTCTTGGGCTGCGGTCCACTGTTTGGTTGCGATCAAACATTATGATGAGCTGCGGTTCATCGGTCGGTTGCGATCGGCCTCCCCGTGTTGCGATACGGGGCATGGTGCTGTGGGGCCGTGTCAGAGCTATATGCGCTGACCCGCATGTATGGGCATGCGAGTGGTCCTGTGGCGCCAACAACGTGCGTTATGTGTTGTGATATGGACGAGTTGTGATTAGGAGTGTCTTGGGGAATGTGACTATGGGATTTATATTGGGGATCATTCATGTTGGGTTATGATCATTGTTTATGCTTTGCCTTATTTGCCTTATCTGTTATGAACTGCTTATGACTGTTATAACTGTTGCTTGTGTCTGGCCTTATCTGTCGAGTCATTCCCGGTTTTATAGCTAGAGTTCGTAGGATATATCTTCATGCTCAAAATGGTTTTCGTATATCTATATATATCTCTATATGTATTGTATTTCAATGCGTTGGAGTGGGTTACCAGCATCTCTCGCTGAACAGATATATTTGGCTTTCAGGCACAGAAGATTAAGTCACTGTAGTGCGCTAGAACTTAGAAGTAGATAGTTTCCCTTTTGGCCTGCGTGCCACGTTTACGTATTTACGCTTTAAGGATATTAGTTAGTTAGCCTGTGCACTTGGGTTCTCTAGCCCAGGTGTGGCATAGCACCCCGAACGCTTGTGTTTATATCTTGGGATTTAATAAGATTCTACCTTTATTATAAGTTTTAAATGTCTTGAAAATCTGGGGTGTTACAGTTGGTATCAGAGCTTAAGTTTGACCCTAGGATAAGACTCTTAAGACCGGACTTTAGGACACTAGGCTTGAACTCTAGGTACTTAGGAACATAGGATCCAGGAATCTTAGGGGAGCGCAGTGAGATTGTGAAACCTACACATAACCTCCCCTCACTTCATCCCTCTCTAACTTAAAGGAACCTCCCCCTACGCTTACCACACCAGGTAAGGGTGCGAATAGATAAGTTTACTTCCACAACTGGGTAACATACACTTACCCGATAAATCACCTCGTCCTAACTCCCGTCAAAAGACTTGACAAGGACCCTGACCAAAGAAAAGGAAGATTTGGATGACCACTAAGAAGAGGCGTTACAGTCAGGACTGCTAAAAGGGACGGACTGCAATACGCACCAACCCAGGGTAACCACAATAACCCCCGAGTCAGACAAATGACATGCACCTTCCGACAAGTTGCCTTATCTCGGCGAACCCGGGTTGCGTCTACAACAAACAGGAAGGAGAACTAGGACACCTATTAAAGTAGCAAAGGAACGACACCATTAGTCGAATCCTTGGGTGCAAGGTAAGTACGTCGCGACACCTTGCAACCCCACCACCCCAATTTAAAATATCATCCGCCCTGAAACCCCAGCATCTTGATACCCCTATTTGTTGAAAACTCCCACCCCGAATCCTTAATTACCTTAAGAGAAAATTCGCAACCGTCATGACCTTGCTCACCCTTTGTTGCGCTTAACCCAAACCCTCGGAAACCCTAAATTGTTATTACCCTTACTCTAAGTTCATATCCCCACTCTGTTTGGAAACCCTGTTAAAAACGTAGAGCAGCATAAGGCCCTTACCCTGCCCAGGGGCGTGAAGAACCGACATTCATTGATTCAATATTAAAATAAGTTGTTAGATAGGAATCGGCGAAGTAGGTGGAGGTTACGAATACGTATCACCCCACCCTTGCACGAAAACCGTGAAGGCTTCACGAGAAACCATAGCCTGTACGTACGCCACCGAAGAACGCCATGCGTTGACAAGAGCGGGCAAACAAATACGTTCAATGTGTCAGGGGCCCTCGCTACAGAAAACACCGTCAAATAGGTGCAACAGGCCGAACCTCGAGGAGGACATAAATCCTTGCTAAGAATTTCATCCACCAATGAAGGGATGAAACCCAATAGAACAAGAAAGACTAACCCGAAACCCCCCTTACCCTTAAGAACCCTCGGCAAGGATTAGGAGTCAAGACCTAGGGGTTTGACCCACTAAACCGACTGGGTCCAGACTTCTGGACATCCGAGGGGAACGTGCACGGAAACCATCACGAGAATTCCCCTGGAAGCCATAGAAACGAAGGGGACTTCGACACGGGAAGAGAAGATCAAACGAAAATCTTAGAATCAAACAAAGCCAAGGAAAAAGGGATCACCAGTTCGACTGCACGCCACAACCAAGCCCCAAACAGGCATAATCACTCAAAGCCAAGAGTCCTTAGCCTCTTTCCCTCCCCTTGCCAATCAAGTACCATTTCGTTAAAGAATCCGTCCTATCACTCCAAACCTCGCTCTTGATACCTCATTACAGACGAACCCGTACAAGGTGGCAACCTTCCTTCCTGTATTACGACCTTGAGACATCGACCTATCCGCCCCTCGACTTTGAAACCTAGCCCTTGCACTCCTTACACCCCTTTAAACCCAGACCAAGAAAACATAGATATATATATGTATGTACCTCTAGAACTCGTGCTTAAGGATCAATGAACATTGTACGATGGGTCATCCTATGTATCCAAGTCCCTTTTATTGTGCACAAGGGCATGGGACTTGTCAAGACATGAATCTGTGCATTTTTGGGGTCTTTCCCGAAGGAATTGGCTATTCCTAGTCACTTTCCCGCGGGTCCCCAACGGGTCCTTGACGGGACCTTGGCAGGAGCTTGGCAGGCGGACGACCGCCCACCTCGCACCCACTGGTACAATGTGCTGATTTCTTAACCCCTCATTTTATTGATTTGTGGCGCACTTGTCTGCCTCGATTGAGGAATGTGAGTCTTGGGTAAGGAACCATGGACCACCTAAACATAGTGTCCTACGTAAAAGACCTTGACGCACGAGACACCATCGGGAAATCACAATCAATTACATTGCACGAGTAATTGAAATCGGATCCTATGATACAACCGACTAGGGATGTTTGGCGTAAAGGATTGCGCAAACCAAGGAGGCGAGTTGGGAACTCGTACTAAGAACCCACGAAAACCTTAAAAGTCAAAATGCTAAGGAGGGACCGGGACTCCTCCAAACCATGGACATCGTTTGAGCAAATCAGAGGACTCCTTACAAGTTGTATGGAATCAAGAACTACGTAGCCCATGGTGCTAAGCAAAAGGGTGAAGAACACATTCGCGCCAAGACTTCAAGGGTCATTAAGGACCTACAAGGAGATGAGGTGACTCGTAAATTCGCCGAGTCATCCCACAACGAGATTTGGTAACCGACTGCGCTTTAAAAGAAAAAGGGCACGCAAGGACACCTTCATCATTAAAAATAACACAAACAGGGCACAACAATGCCGAACCTCGGGTAAGACATGAAGTCTTACTAAGAATTTCATCCACTAAAGAGGAGATGAAATTCAATAAGAAGAGAAATTCAACCCAAAATCCATCGACTCCCAAGAGACTTTGGGAAGAATTTGGGAAATGCGCCCTAAGAGATTGGCTTGGTTGACCCAACTCGGTCAAGACCTTGGGCGCATTAAAGAAGTAAGTGTTGAATCACCACGGGAAATTCCCTCAAGAAAGAAGAGAAGGATGAAACCTTAGCCTGGGAAGCAAGGTCTAACAAGGATCTTAAAGTCAAGCAAGCACCAACACCAAGGAAGGAGGATCATCAGCTCGTCGGCGCATCGTGATCAAAGCATCTAACCAGATTATTCACTTGGGATCGAGAAACCTTAACCCATCCTAACCGAATTCCTTTCCCTCCCTCGGAAAATTGGCCCCTTCCTTATTTCAAAACCCTTTCTACCCTTCAGACCCCATTCTCAATCCCATGTTTTAACGATTCCATACAAGTGGCAACTTCGCAACCTAAGTTGCAACCTCGAAAACTTGATCCTAATTCCTGAATTCACCGTGTCCTCAAGTTTGAAACCCACTCTCTTAACCCTGTAAAACCTAATCGCTCCCAAAAACCCAACACACATAGGCGTGCAAGTATACAATTTCCCCGTGGAATACCTTCTCTATAGGACCACGGTTCTTCTCTTGACTCGTTAACCCTGTAATGATTTCCAAGCTTCGGGGACGAAGCTTCTCGTAAGGGGGGGAGAGTGTAACACCCCGTGTTACGGCCTTCAATCCCGGATTAATTATTAAATTAATCCCGTTAATAATAATTAAATATGATTTAATTCAGTTAGGTTTCCTTTAATTAATTAATAAAGGTCCACCATGAACCGTGGACCCTTGCCTAAATTAGAGTCCTAAGCCTATTAGGAATAAAGAAAGTAAACCCTTTACTATTCAGATTCTAATTAGGAATCCTAGACCTAGTTATCTATTAGGAATAAAGGAAGTAGGCCTTTTACTATTCAGACTACGATTAGGATTCACTTTAATTAATTAATATGGTCCACTATGGACCATGGACCCTTATCCCTAAACCCAATCCTTAGTTCCAAAAGGAATAGAATTAGCAAGCCTATGATATTAGTTCCTAACCAGGACTCCTAAATATATAAATAGGGGACTTAAGAGGCACCTAGAATCCCCCACCACAATAAACATTCCACCACCCCAAAGTGCTCCAAGAATCCCCTTAGAAGAAATCAAGAAAGCAAGAAAGCTTAAAGAAAGACCCTTCATAGCCAAGGAATTAATTAAGGCTAAGAGGTAACCCATGTCTCAACAAAACCTATTTTCATAGCTATGATTTCCCCTTAGGGTTTCCCCCCATATTGTTGTAAATGGCGATTGATGATGATTATCATTGATGTCGATATAATGATTCCATGAGGAATCTTGATAATCTTGATATTGGGAGTTTCTTGATAATTATGATGTTCTTGATGATTAATTGGGGTTTTGATGATTATGTGTTGTTCTTGATGATTATGATGTTTGTGATGATTAATTGGTATTCTTGATGATTATGTGTTGTTCCTACCGAATCTTGCAATTAGAAGACGAATTGTATTCTTGTTGATATAAAAGTGATTAGAACCCTAGGTTGTATCGTATGATATTATTCTTGGATTATCGGGTGGGGAAATCGCATGTTTGGGTGTTGATTATGATTAGAAAAGCATGATAGGTTATGTGCCGTTCGTTTATCGTATTTGATCCGTTAACTGTCTATGTGTTGTCGTTAATTACGTTGAAAAGTGTCTAAGCATGGTTTCGGGTTCCACATCGGTTCCCGGGGCGAAAAAGTGATGAAAAGAGTCAGTGGGGGGTAGGTGGGGGTAGGGGACCCGCCACCTACCCGTGGCAACTTCGGGTAGTCCTGGCAGCGGGCAGCCGGCGAGCGGGCAGCTGCCCGCGGGGCACCCGCTGCCCGGAACAGTGTTGGCCGGCGGGCAGCCGGCGGGTGGACCCCCCACCCACCGGCTACCCGCTGGAATCTTCCCCCCCTCGGGACCCCGGCTTCCCCGTTTGATGTTTCCCCGATCCCTGTGGTGTCCCAACGGACCCCGTTTGTCGTGCCTATGTCTAGTTTGATATTTCGGGTACCGTTCGTAGGTTTATGAGTCTATTATATTGCATGCTAGTTAAATTGGTATCCCGTTGACCTAGGTGGAAGGAGTATGAACCCCTTAGGACTATTCTTAGTACGTGATGGATCACGCATAAGGTTGTTATACGCTTTATCCCCCTTCCCAATGTGTAATGTGGGTTGCATGTGCTTGCTATGTGTTATGTGTGCGTGTTACCCCAATTCGGTTGCGATCGGATTGGTTATCCTGAGCTGCGGTTCAGAAGCCGGCTATGGTCAGATGGGAATTCCTGGCTGTAGTCGGATGACGGTATCCTGGGTTGCGGTCCAGAAGCTGGTTGTAGTCAGATGGGAATTCCTGGCTGCAATCAAGTGACATCTTTCCTGAGCTGCGGTTCAGAGGCTGGCTGTAGTCAGATGGGAATTCCTGGCTACAGTCAGATGACATACTCTCTTGGGCTGCGGTCCACTGTTTGGTTGCGATCAAACATTATGATGAGCTGCGGTTCATCGGTCGGTTGCGATCGGCCTCCCCGTGTTGCGATACGGGGCATGGTGCTGTGGGGTCGTGTCAGAGCTATATGCGCTGACCCGCATGTATGGGCATGCGAGTGGTCCTGTGGCGCCAACAACGTGCGTTATGTGTTGTGATATGGACGAGTTGTGATTAGGAGTGTCTTGGGGAATGTGACTATGGGATTTATATTGGGGATCATTCATGTTGGGTTATGATCATTGTTTATGCTTTGCCTTATTTGCCTTATCTGTTATGAACTGCTTATGACTGTTATAACTGTTGCTTGTGTCTGGCCTTATCTGTCGAGTCATTCCCGGTTTTATAGCTAGAGTTCGTAGGATATATCTTCATGCTCAAAATGGTTTTCGTATATCTATATATATCTCTATATGTATTGTATTTCAACGCGTTGGAGTGGGTTACCAGCATCTCTCGCTGAACAGATATATTTGGCTTTCAGGCACAGAAGATTAAGTCACTAGAGTGCGCTAGAACTTAGAAGTAGATAGTTTCCCTTTTGGCCTGCGTGCCAAGTTTACGTATTTACGCTTTAAGGATATTAGTTAGTTAGCCTGTGCACTTGGGTTCTCTAGCCCAGGTGTGGCATAGCACCCCGAACGCTTGTGTTTATATCTTGGGATTTAATAAGATTCTACCTTTATTATAAGTTTTAAATGTCTTGAAAATCTGGGGTGTTACAGCAGGAACATACGGAGACCTCCTTGTCAAGCAGTTCGTCCGCTCTCTAAAGGGCACTGCCTTTGATTGGTACATCGACATGGAGCATGGTTGCATTGATAGCTGGAATGATATGGAGCGCGAGTTCTTGACCCGCTTCTACAGCACAAGGAGGACTGTCAGCTTTTTGGAACTCACCACTACCCACCAATGGAAGGGTGAGCGAGCGGGCGCTTACATCGAGAGATGGAGGGAGTTGTGCCTTAACTGTAAACAGAGGATATCACAAAGCTCCGCAATTGAAATGTGCATCCAAGGGATGCACTTCGAGCTCTCTTATATCTTGCAGGGAATCAAGCCTAGAACATTTGAAGAATTATCCAGTCGTGCTCATGACATGGAATTGAGTATTGAAGCTAATGGGGGACTAAGTATATCAAGTATGCCCGGCTCATCAAAGGCACCTGCAAACCAAGATGTCAACAAATGGAGTAAGTTCTTTCCAAAGCAAGAGAAGAAAGAGACGATGAACGTGATGACAGGACCAATGCAGGTTTTCACCAAAGTGGATGAGAAGCCCAAGCAAAGATCATTCCTTGGCCCATCAGTGGGAGCTAGAAAAACAATTGTTGAAGAGTGGCAGGAGAAACAATATCCATTCTTGGATTCTGATGTTTCTCCTATGTTTGGCGAGTTGCTGAAACTCAAATTAATTGAGTTGCCTGAGATGAAGCGCCCCGAAGAAGCTTCTAGGGTAGATGACCTCAACTATTGCAAGTATCATCGTCTCCTAGGACACTCGACTGAAAAATGCTTCGTCTTTAAGGATAAAGTGATGGGGCTTGCTCGTGATGGAAAGATAGAGCTTGTGGATGCTAGTGCAAGCACAAACCAAATTTCATGTGGGAGGTTTGCTCCATTACTTATAGAAGATGAGGAGAATAATGGGGGCAAGCAACATAAATGCACACTTCCATTTAGAGTAAAGCATGCTGGCGTCCAGTATTTAAAACCATCACAACTTGATCCTGCTAGTCATATTACACCATTAAAGAAAATGACAAAGCAATGGGTTGAGAAGAAGTCGGCAAGGGACCCCGTCCATGACTCGAAGAAGAAAGGACGTCCCAGCAAGCCATGGGCACCAGTTACCCTAGCTCAATACATGCCAAAGGGGTTTCGCCTGAGTAGAACAGACATTCTTGGAACTTGCTTGAATACCAATGAAGAACATGTTGAAGTGGGAGAATCTTCATTCCCCTTGATTGAAGGAAGCAACGAGGTCCAAACTCGCAAAACCGCGTCTTATACCGCCAAGATAACTTTTAGAGATGAAGATCTATTGCTTGGTAGTACACCACATAACCATCCGTTGTTTGTTGAAGGTTATGCCCGCGAGCAAAAGATTAAAAGGATTTTGATTGATCAAGGGTCGGCTGTGAACATTCTGTCACTCCGGGCAATGAAGGAACTTGACATCTCCACCGATGAACTCTCTCAAAGCCGCTTAATGATTCAAGGATTTAATCAAGGTGGACAAAGAGCAATGGGTACCATCAGACTCGACCTCAGGATCGGAACACTAAACTCAAGTACACTATGCTATGTGATAGATGCAATGATGTCCTACAATTTGTTGCTAGGCCGACCTTGGATACATGAGAATGGAGTAGTCCCCTCATCCTGGCACCAATGCCTCATGTTTGAAAAAGGCGGTGTGATAGAAAAGGTAGTCGCCGATGAAACTCCCTTCATCGAAGCAGAGTCGTACTTTGCAGACGCAAATTTTACTTGAAGAAACAAGTTGTAGAGGAGGCTGACCAAAGCGATGTTGACACACCTCCCGATCCAAAGTGGAAAGGCAAACAAGTCGTAGACCAACCTCATTGCCATAAGGAACTTGTTTTCCCGCTTACAAGAATTCAACCATTGAAAGCTCCCCCAGCCAAACCTCTTGGAGAAGAAACCAATGATAACGATGCTCGGGATGGAATAGATGAAATGTTGCATGTTAAGCGCACTAATGGCTTCGACCCCAATGCTTATAAACTTCTAGCTAAAGCTGGCTACAATCCCAAGGAGCCGCAGAAGTTGGGGAAGCTTATCCCAGAAGCCGGCGGTAAAGGCAAGTCAAATCAGCAGGGACCGCATGAACGTAAAGGATTAGGCTATGGGCTCCCTAAACCAGTGCGAATCTTCATAAACAGAGTCGCAAGTAATTTCATCACATCTACCGATGAGGAGGAACACCACAAGAGGCAATCAGTCTTTGATAGGATTGGCGAGGTAGAACCACGGCGGTCAGCCTTTCATAGGGTCGGGTCAAATCCCAAACCTGCTAAGAGGAAGTCTGTACATGACAGACTCTGAGCTTCTCGAGTTTTAAAAGAACACACCGACACTTCTATTGAAATAGAGTCTTCAAAAAGGCTAAGAAGTATAGTTCCCTCTCGTATGAGACGAGAAATTGATGTCCATGTTTCATGCAGCGAAGTCTTGAAGGTCCAGCCAAAGACCATCATATACACCCATGTGCAAGAAGGAAAAGAAGACATTGATTCAAGTTATGGAGCGACACCAACTCAGGATGAGGTGTCATCTTCATTCCACAATAATTGACATGATGAGATCCCGATTGGGGGTATGTACAACTTGATTGATGAAAATGATGCGTGTTGGCCCTATTATTTAAGTAAACGACATTAATTGAAATGATGAGATCCCGATTGCGGGGGCATGTACAACTTGGTTGATGAAAATGATGCGCAAGTTTGCCCTATTGAGTAAACGAGACTACTTGATAAATGATATCCACCAAAAATGCAGCACGTGGTTAAACTGCTAATGCATCTCGCTTGTCTATGGGTGGGCCCAAGTCATAGACGCTCCTGGCCCGCATGAGCTTAGCTTTACTTTTAAAAAAAAAAAATGGAACTACGTTCGACTTGATCTCCTTTGTAGGAGTACGTAGGCAACTTAGAAACACCTTCCTTTTCTAAGTTCAGTCATAACAAAAAAGGTTTCGTTCATGTTGCGTATAATGGTGATGTTGTGATTAAGTCAAGGTCACGTCAATTATTGGCATGGAAAAGAGGGGGAAAAAAGTGTAAAAATTATTACAAGACAATTATCAAGGCATGCGCTCTCGTAGCAGTTTTGCTTAGCATTCTAATTCTATCTTGGTCTATAGTGGTCCGATTAATGCGATTTAAGTGTCTTTAAAAAGTTAAAACTCACTTGAAGACATCAAAGTTTGAATTTGAGATTCAATGGGTTAAACATTGAAGCGAAGTGAGACCACGAATTTGTCCATAATTGCTCATGTTCAAATTTTATTTGAATATTCCAAGGATACGATTCATTTTAAGTTGGCATTGTTTGTTTTCAAATTCAGTGGTAATGAAAGGAGATTTTATTATATTAAATTACAAGACTAAGTTACTTTGAAAGTTCAGCTTCAGGTGTGGTTGTTGGTCATGAATTTCAAGCACTGCAATGGATGTTGTACTAGAGGTGGCGAATTAATTGGCATGATTGTCCTTGTTGCTGGACATCACCATGGTCTTTTGTCCATTAAATCGTTGATTTTGAAAGTGAATCATTTTGAACTATGTTAACTAAAAAAAATAATAATGATATATTATGTACCTACGTATATATATGCCATATGTATATACACATTCACATCACTACATGCTGATTATATATATCATGTACATATATACACAATGTTAGTTTGTTATTACTATTGTATTATTATTATTACTATTAAAGTAAAGGAAAAAGAAAACTACAAAGCATGGAAAAATCGAAAGAAACACAAAAGAAAAAACGAGGACAGAAAGAAGGATAAAAATAAAGAATGAAAGAAAGAAAAGAAGAAAAAACAAAACAAAACAAAAGAAAGTGAAAAACGAAAAAGAAAAGGGAAAGTGAAAAACGAAAAAGAAAAAGAAAGCAAGGGAAAAAGCAGGAAGAAGAAAGAAACAGAAAACGTGAAAGCAAAAAGAAAGAGAAAGGGGTAGGTGTTGTCTGGCAATGCATGTGGCTGTGTTGTCATCATCAGAATTAAAGAGTCTCGAGATATGTTCTCCACCATAAAACACATCATGTCTTTTCCTTTGAGAACACCTATATCATATCTTATTGTCCTCTATTTCATGGCCTCTGTTCTTTCCCTTTATTCTCTCAACGCATACGGTAACAAGCAGAGCGGCATCGACGGTCGAGAAGTGAAGCTCCAATCAGGGACTTTCAGCCTAATTCCAGCTACGACTTCAGAAAAGACCCGAGCTTTGCGATGCTTTCGACGGTGGGAAGATTAACTCCAGGCAATGATCCTGCACCAACAACAACAGAGGAACAGAGCTGAGCGGCGGT
The DNA here is from genome assembly GCF_001879475.1 of Ipomoea nil. Classification (NCBI taxonomy): domain Eukaryota; kingdom Viridiplantae; phylum Streptophyta; class Magnoliopsida; order Solanales; family Convolvulaceae; genus Ipomoea; species Ipomoea nil. Next base: position 308,698 of record NW_017617489.1, read on the forward strand.
CTCCGGCGACTTCTGGGTTCCGGCGACGGGCTGAACAGCGGTAGCCTTCCAACTAAAATAAAAAGAACAACAAAAAAAAAAAACTCCAGCGACTTGTTGTTCCACAGGATTGGCAGGAAGCATAGCCTCCTAGTAGCATCAACCTTGGAAACTTCCAGCAGCGGCAACATTCCGGCAACCTGCAACGGACTTCTGGCGACTTCGACGAAGAACGGTCTTCTGGAGCGGTAATCTTTCAGCGGCGATTTCCGGCGACCCTCAGCGGCTCCGACGACTCCCGCGAATAACTCCGGCGACTTCTGCGGAAAAATAAAAATATAAATTCCGGCGACCTTCAACAGATAGTAAAGCTCTGGTGACCTTGACGGTGAAATTCCGACAACCTTGATGGTAAAACTCCGGCGTCTTCTGCAAAGATCTTCCGAAAGCAGCGATGTAACACCCCGTGTTATGAGTCCTAGAACCAATTAATTAATTAAATAATAGCCCAAGAGAAAGAATAAATTATAATGATTAATTAGGGAAAAAGGCCCACCGTAGCCCATGGACCCTCCTATATAAACCCAACCCCTAATCCCAATAGGATTAGACCGTAAATAAGATCCCTAGATTTATAAATAGGGAACTTAGGAAGCACATAGAACTCCTCCCACAAGTCTAACGCCCCACCACCCCAAAAGAGCTCCAAGAATCCCCTTAGGAGAAATCAAGAAAGCAAGGAAGCTTAAAGAAAGATCCTTCATAGCCAAGGAATTAATTAAGGCTAAGAGGTAACCCATGTCTCAACAAAACCTATTTTCATAGTTATAATTCCCCCTTAGGGTTTCCCCATATTATTGTATATTGACGAGTTATGATGATTATTATTGGTGATTGATGTGATGATCCCATGGGGGATCTTGATGATCTTGATATTGGGAGATTCTTGATAATTATGGTATTCTTGATAAGTATATGGAGTTCTTGATGATTATGTGTTGTTCTTGATAATTGTGTGATGCTCTTGATGTTTATGTGTTATTCTTACCGAATCTTGCAATTAGAAGACGAACCCGTATTCTTGTTGATATAAAAGTGATTAGAACCCTAGGTTGTATCGTATGATCTTATTCTTGGATTATCGGGTGGGGAAATCGCATGTTTGGGTGTTGATTATGTTTAGAAAAGCATGATAGGTTATGTGTCGTTCGTTCTCGTAATTGATCCGTTAATTGTCTACGTGTTGTCGTTAATTGCGTTGTAAAGTGTCGAAGCATGGTTTCGGGTTCCACAACGGTTCCCGGGGCGCAATTGATGAAAAAGAGTCAGTGGGGGGTAGGTGGGGGGTAGGGGACCCGCCACCTACCCGGTGCCGAGAATCACCGCCTGGCAGCGGGTGGCCGGCGGGCGGGCAGCTGCCCGCCGGCGACCCGCTGCCCGGAACAGTAAAACCGGCGGGCAGCCGGCGGGTGACCCCCCCACCCACCGGCTACCCACTGGAAATTTGTCCCACCCGGGACCCCGGCTTCCCCGTTTGATGTTCCCCGTTCCCCGTGGTGTCCCAACGGACTCCGTTTATCGTGCCTATGTCTAGTTTGATATTTCGGGTACCGTTCGTAGGTTTATGAGTCTATTATATTGCATGCTAGTTGAATTGGTATCCCGTTGACCTAGGTGGAAGAAGTATGAACCCCTTAGGACTATTCTTAGTAAGTGATGGATCACGCATAGGTTTTGTTATACGTTTTCTCCCCCTTCCTAATGTGTAATGTGGGTTGCATGTGCTTGCTATGTGTTATGTGTGTGTTACCCCAATTCGGTTGCGATCGGATTGGTTATCCTGAACTGCGGTTCAGAAGCTGGCTGCGGTCAGATTGATACTCTTGGGCTGCGGTCCACCGTTTGGTTGCGATCAAACGTTTCTATACGAGCTGCGGTTCGTCCTCTTTCCTGGCTGCAGTCAGATGACATTCTCTTGGGCTGCGGTCCACTGTTTGGTTGCGATCAAACACTATGATGAGCTACGGTTCATCGGTCGGTTGCGATCGACCCCTCCGTGTTGCGATACGGGGCAGGGTGCTGCGGGGCCGTGTCAGAGCTATATGCGCTGACCCTCATGTATGGGCATGCGATTGGTCCTGTGGCGCTAACAAAGTGTGCTATGTGTTGTGATATGGATGAGTGGTGATCATGAGTGCCTTGGGGGATGTGACTATGGGATTTATGTTGGGGATTGTTTATGTTGGGTTGTGACTATTGTTTATGCCTTGCCTTATCTACCTTATCTGTTGTGAATTGCATATGCTCGTTATAACTGTTGCTTGTGTCTGGCCTTATCTGTCGAGTCATTCTCGGTTTTAAAGCTAGAGTTCGTAGGATATATCTTCATGCTCAAAATGGTTTTCGTATATCTATATATATCTCTATATGTATTGTATTTCAACGCGTTGGAGTGGGTTACCAGCATCTCTCGCTGAACAGATATATTTGGCTTTCAGGCACCGAAGTTTAAGTCACTGGAGCGCGCTAGAACTTGGAATATAGAAGTAGATAGTTTTCCTTTTTGGCCTGCGTGCCACGGTTACGTAATTACGCTTTGAGGATATTAGTTAGTTAGCCTGTGCACTTGGGTTCTCTAGCCCAGGTGTGGCATAGCACCCCATACACTTGTATTTATTTCTTGGGATTTAATGAGATTCTACCTTTATTATAAGTTTAAAAAGTCTTAAAAATCTGGGGTGTTACAGTTGGTATCAGAGCCTAAGTTTGACCCTAGGAAAAGACTCGTAGGACCGGACTTTAGGACATTAGGCTTGAACTCTAGATGCTTAAGAACATAGGCCTCAGGAATCTTAGGACGCGCGGTGAGATTGAGAAACCTACACATCACCTCCCCTCACTTCACCCCTCTCTAATATTAAGAAACTCTTCTCCGCTCATTACATCAAGGTGAAAACACAAAATAATATCAACCTTTATCCACCAGGATGACACCCAAGAAGAAACAGACAGGAACACCGAGACGCCCTACCCAAGAACTCCTGACTCAGAATCTACAACGCCTGGCCCAAATCGCCCAGGCACTAAGCACTGTCATTTCCCAGCCCCTACCAACGAACGAGAACTTGGAAATCCACCACCAAGTCTCGGCACACTAACCGCCCACCTTCTCGGGAGACGGAGACCCCACGATCCTCGAGGAATGGATTGAGACCTTCGACAGGGTATTCAGGGAAACCCAATGCCCCGAACACCGCCAAGTCGGGATAGCCTCCTTCTACTTCAGACACGAGGCCGACATCTGGTGGGCCCGTGAGGGACCCACGTACGAACACGACCCCGGATTCGACTGGGAAGGCCTAAAAACACGGTTACGAGAACGGTTCTACCCCAACCACCTGAAAGCCGCCACGCGCGAGGAATTCCTCCATCTAAGACAAGGGGCAGCCCCAGTCTCAGAATACTACCAACGATTCTGCCAACTGGCTCGCCTCGCCCCCGAGCTAGTGCCCACTGAGGGGATCAAAGTCAGGAGATTCTTAGCAGGCCTTAACCCCGAACACCAGAGGGCCTTGGCCGCCCAAGAACCAAAGACCCTCGGAGAAGCCTACACCAAGGCGTGTCAACTACAACAGGTAACGAACCCGCCCCAAGGGACACAACTGGGGTATAAAAGGAAGCCCGAAAGAAGTCGCCCAATTCCCACCAAAGAGCCTAAAAACCCCAAAACCACCCCACTGGGCCGGGCCATCACACCGACTGCCCGGGGGAGGATCCTCACCCTAAGCAAGGCCAGGGTCGGAGATAGCAACATAGTCTCCGGAACTTTCCTAGTGCACGCCACCCCAGCCACCATACTATTTGACTCGGGGGCTACCAACTCATTTATAGCAACCGAATTCGCCGCCCAGCTCGACCTTAACGCCAGCACCAAGGTCCGGCTCCAAGTCAAGGTGGCCTCAGGCGAGATCATAAAATGTGATCGCATGTACGAACATGTGATAATCACCATTCAAGGGGTGGAATTTCCCAGCAACCTAATCCAGTTCCAACTGGATGGGATACAAGTAATCTTGGGCATGGACTGGCTAGGGAAATTCCAAGCGCAAATCTTGTGCGGAGAGCAGAAAGTGGTCCTACGAGGACCAAACGGAAAGAGGGTGTCATACCGCGGTATCCGCCAGGATCCGAGGATCAAGCTTGTAAACATGATGAAAATTAAGAAGTATCTGGGCCAAGGAAACGAGGCCTTCTTATGCTCAGTCGAAGACCTCAACGCCAAAATACTCGAACCATGAGACATCCCAGTGGTAAACGAGTTCACCGACGTCTTTCCGGACGAAATTCCCGGGGCACCCCCGGCCAGAGAAGTCGAGTTCACCATAGACCTCACACCGGGCGCCGTCCCGATTTCTAAACCACCCTACAGACTAGCACCAAAGGAAATGAAAGAACTGAAAACGCAACTCCAGGAACTACTAGATAAGGGTTATATCCGACCCAGCACCTCCCCATGGGGAGCACCGGTACTATTCGTTAAGAAAAAGGATGGGAGCATGCGCCTATGCATCGACTACAGGGAACTCAACCAAGTTACAATAAAGAATAGGTACCCCCTTCCCCGGATAGATGACTTATTCGACCAACTTAAGGGGGCAGGGGTATTCTCGAAGATCGACCTAAGATCCGGATATCATCAAATCCAAGTGGCCAAACCGGACATCCAGAAAACGGCCTTCCGAACACGTTACGGCCACTACGAGTTTACCGTAATGCCCTTCGGCCTCACTAACGCACCCGCCATATTCATGGACCTCATGAATCGAGTATTCCGACCTCACCTGGATGACTTCGTCATTGTATTCATCGACAACATCCTAGTCTACTCTCGAAATAAAGAAGAGCATGAGAAGCACCTTCGTATATCACTACAAACCCTCAGAGAAAACCAACTTTACGCTAAATTCTCCAAGTGCGAATTCTGGCAGGATAGCGTAGCCTTCAAGGGCCACGTAATAACCAAAGAAGGGATCAGGGTGGACCACGCTAAGATTCACGCCGTTAAAGAATGGACCACGCCAAGCTCACTCTCGGAGGTCCGAAGCTTCTTAGGCCTGGCCGGCTACTACAGGAGGTTTGTACCCGACTTCACCAAGATAGCCCAACCCTCATTAAGCTCATGAAAAAGGAAACCCCCTTCCGATGGGACAACGACTGCATCTCAGCCTTCCAAGAATTAAAGGACAAGTTGACCACGGCGCCCGTGCTAGCCATCCCCTCCGGAACGGAAGAATTCGAGGTCTACAGCGATGCATCCAAGAAAGGGTTGGGATGCGTGCTGATGCAAAAAGGGAAGGTAATAGCATACGCATCCAGACAACTCAAAACCCACGAAGAAAATTACCCCACCCATGACCTCGAACTAGCCGCTATCGTTTTCGCACTAAAAATCTGGAGGCACTACCTGTATGGGGTGCAATGCAAAATCTACACCGACCATAAGAGCTTAAAGTACATCTTCACCCAAAAGGACCTGAACATGAGACAACGAAGGTGGCTAGAACTCATAAAAGACTACGACCTAGACATCCAATACCACGAGGGAAAAGCCAATGTCGTTGCAGACGCCCTAAGCCGAAAGACGAACCATTCCCTCAACACCACGTGGGTCTTACCGGACCAACTGTACAGGGACTTCCAAAAACTACACTTGGAAATAATAGAGCAAGGACAAACCCGCCCCAATGCCTACCTACTCAACACGCAAGCTATACCCGCCCTCTTCGAGGAGATCAAAGCAGGGCAACACCAAGACCCGGAACTAGATAAGATCCGCCACGACTTAACCCAAGGGAAGGAAGGCCTCTTCGAAGCACGCCCGGAAGGTAGAGTCCGTTACAAAGGAAGGTGGTGTGTACCCTCAACGCACCCTCACTTGAAACAACGGATCTTGGAGGAAGGACACAACTCCCCGTACTCGGTCCACCCGGGAGGTGACAAGTTATACCAAGACGTAAGGAGAACGTTTTGGTGGCCAAAAATGAAGAAGGAAATCGCAGATTTCGTGGCCAGGTGCCTGAATTGCCAAAGAGTAAAGGCTGAACGATGCAAGCCCAAGGGGCTCGTACAACCCCTTGAAATACCACAAGGAAAATGGGATTCCATATCCATGGACTTCGTCGGAGGGTTACCCCCAACAAGAACCGGCAAGGACAAAATCTGGGTCATAGTGGATCGGCTGACCAAAACGGCACGATTCATTGCCATGAAGGAAACTTGGACAATGACGCAACTAGCCCAAGCCTACATAAACCGAGTGGTGAAATACCACGGAGTCCCCCGAAACATTGTGTCCGATAGAGATTCCAGATTCCTCTCACAATTCTGGAAATCACTACAATCAGCATTGGGAACGCACCTAAAACTAAGCACAGCCTTTCACCCCACCACAGACGGCCAAACCGAGAGAACCATCCAAACCCTCGAGGACATGCTAAGAGCCTGCACACTAGACTTCTGAGGGACGTGGGAAGAACACCTAGACCTCATCGAGTTCTCATACAACAACAGCTACCACGCGAGCATTCGCATGGCGCCCTACGAAGCACTGTATGGTCAGAAATGTAGAACCCCATTATGTTAGGAAGATATGGTCAACCCGGTAACACTGGGCCCCCAATACCTACAAGACACCATAGCTAAAGTCAAACACATCCAGGAAAGGATGAAGGCCGCCCAAGACCGCCAGAAGTCTTACGCCGACCTAAAGAGGAAACAAGCCGAATTCAACCTCGGGGACAAGGTCTGGCTAAGGATCTCGCCCACACGAGGAGTAATGAGGTTCGGAAGAAAAGGAAAACTCAGCCCCCGGTTCATCGGTCCTTACGAAATCATGGAGAAAATCGGGGACTTGGCCTACCGCCTCGCCTTACCCATCGAACTAGAACGAGTACACAACGTGTTCCACGTATCTCAGCTAAAGAAATACATACACGATCCAAGCCACGTACTCCAACACGAGACCATAGACCTCGACGAGTTACTAGTATACGAAGAGAAACCCGTAAGAATCCTGGACACCAAGACAAGAAATACCCGGAACCGAGTCACAGAAATGGTGAAAGTCCTCTGGACCAACCACGGGACCGAGGAAGCAACATGGGAACTTAAGGACACGATGAAGGAGCGGTATCCCGAACTGTTCACTCCAGGTAACCAAGAGAAAACCTTTTTCACCAAGGGCCAAGCTTCGGGGACGAAGCTTCCTGTTAAGGGGGGGAGAGTGTAACACCCCGTGTTATGAGTCCTAGAACCAATTAATTAATTAAATAATAGCCCAAGAGAAAGAATAAATTATAATGATTAATTAGGGAAAAAGGCCCACCGTAGCCCATGGACCCTCCTATATAAACCCAACCCCTAATCCCAATAGGATTAGACCGTAAATAAGATCCCTAGATTTATAAATAGGGAACTTAGGAAGCACATAGAACTCCTCCCACAAGTCTAACGCCCCACCATCCCAAAAGAGCTCCAAGAATCCCCTTAGGAGAAATCAAGAAAGCAAGGAAGCTTAAAGAAAGATCCTTCATAGCCAAGGAATTAATTAAGGCTAAGAGGTAACCCATGTCTCAACAAAACCTATTTTCATAGTTATAATTCCCCCTTAGGGTTTCCCCATATTATTGTATATTGACGAGTTATGATGATTATTATTGGTGATTGATGCGATGATCCCATGGGGGATCTTGATGATCTTGATATTGGGAGATTCTTGATAATTATGGTATTCTTGATAAGTATATGGAGTTCTTGATGATTATGTGTTGTTCTTGATAATTGTGTGATGCTCTTGATGTTTATGTGTTATTCTTACCGAATCTTGCAATTAGAAGACGAACCCGTATTCTAGTTGATATAAAAGTGATTAGAACCCTAGGTTGTATCGTATGATCTTATTCTTGGATTATCGGGTGGGGAAATCGCATGTTTGGGTGTTGATTATGTTTAGAAAAGCATGATAGGTTATGTGTCGTTCGTTCTCGTAATTGATCCGTTAATTGTCTACGTGTTGTCGTTAATTGCGTTGTAAAGTGTCGAAGCATGGTTTCGGGTTCCACAACGGTTCCCGGGGCGCAATTGATGAAAAAGAGTCAGTGGGGGGTAGGTGGGGGGTAGGGGACCCGCCACCTACCCGGTGCCGAGAATCACCGCCTGGCAGCGGGTGGCCGGCGGGCGGGCAGCTGCCCGCCGGCGACCCGCTGCCCGGAACAGTAAAACCGGCGGGCAGCCGGCGGGTGACCCCCCACCCACCGGCTACCCACTGGAAATTCGTCCCACCCGGGACCCCGGCTTCCCCGTTTGATGTTCCCCGTTCCCCGTGGTGTCCCAACGGACTCCGTTTATCGTGCCTATGTCTAGTTTGATATTTCGGGTACCGTTCGTAGGTTTATGAGTCTATTATATTGCATGCTAGTTGAATTGGTATCCCGTTGACCTAGGTGGAAGAAGTATGAACCCCTTAGGACTATTCTTAGTAAGTGATGGATCACGCATAGGTTTTGTTATACGTTTTCTCCCCCTTCCTAATGTGTAATGTGGGTTGCATGTGCTTGCTATGTGTTATGTGTGTGTTACCCCAATTCGGTTGCGATCGGATTGGTTATCCTGAGCTGCGGTTCAGAAGCTGGCTGCGGTCAGATTGATACTCTTGGGCTGCGGTCCACCGTTTGGTTGCGATCAAACGTTTCTATACGAGCTGCGGTTCGTCCTCTTTCCTGGCTGCGGTCAGATGACATTCTCTTGGGCTGCGGTCCACTGTTTGGTTGCGATCAAACACTATGATGAGCTGCGGTTCATCGGTCGGTTGCGATCGACCCCTCCGTGTTGCGATACGGGGCAGGGTGCTGCGGGGCCGTGTCAGAGCTATATGCGCTGACCCTCATGTATGGGCATGCGATTGGTCCTGTGGCGCTAACAAAGTGTGCTATGTGTTGTGATATGGATGAGTGGTGATCATGAGTGCCTTGGGGGATGTGACTATGGGATTTATGTTGGGGATTGTTTATGTTGGGTTGTGACTATTGTTTATGCCTTGCCTTATCTACCTTATCTGTTGTGAATTGCATATGCTCGTTATAACTGTTGCTTGTGTCTGGCCTTATCTGTCGAGTCATTCTCGGTTTTAAAGCTAGAGTTCGTAGGATATATCTTCATGCTCAAAATGGTTTTCGTATATCTATATATATCTCTATATGTATTGTATTTCAACGCGTTGGAGTGGGTTACCAGCATCTCTCGCTGAACAGATATATTTGGCTTTCAGGCACCGAAGTTTAAGTCACTGGAGCGCGCTAGAACTTGGAATATAGAAGTAGATAGTTTTCCTTTTTGGCCTGCGTGCCACGGTTACGTAATTACGCTTTGAGGATATTAGTTAGTTAGCCTGTGCACTTGGGTTCTCTAGCCCAGGTGTGGCATAGCACCCCATACACTTGTATTTATTTCTTGGGATTTAATGAGATTCTACCTTTATTATAAGTTTAAAAAGTCTTTAAAATCTGGGGTGTTACAGTTGGTATCAGAGCCTAAGTTTGACCCTAGGAAAAGACTCGTAGGACCGGACTTTAGGAACATTAGGCTTGAACTCTAGATGCTTAAGAACATAGGCCTCAGGAATCTTAGGACGCGCGGTGAGATTGAGAAACCTACACATCACCTCCCCTCACTTCACCCCTCTCTAATATTAAGAAACTCTTCTCCGCTCATTACATCAAGGTGAAAACACAAAATAATATCAACCTTTATCCACCAGGATGACACCAAGAAGAAACAGAAGGAACACCGAGACGCCCTACCAAGAACTCCTGACTCAGAATCTACAACGCCTGGCCCAAATCGCCCAGCACTAAGCACTGTCATTCCCAGCCCCTACCAACGAACGAGAACTTGGAAATCCACCACCAAGTCTCGGCACACTAACGCCCACCTTCTCGGAGACGGAGACCCCACGATCCTCGAGGAATGGATTGAGACCTTCGACAGGTATTCAGGGAAACCCAATGCCCGAACACCGCCAAGTCGGGATAGCCTCCTTCTACTTCAGACACGAGGCCGACATCTGGTGGGCCCGTGAGGGACCCACGTACGAACACGACCCCGGATTCGACTGGGAAGGCCTAAAAACACGGTTACGAGAACGGTTCTACCCCAACCACCTGAAAGCGCCACGCGCGAGGAATTCCTCCATCTAAGACAAGGGGCAGCCCCAGTCTCAGAATACTACAACGATTCTGCCAACTGGCTCGCCTCGCCCC
>NW_017617490.1:0-6740 GCF_001879475.1 Ipomoea nil
TATATATATATATATATATATATATATATATATATAATATATATATATATATATATATATATATATATATATATATATATATATATATATATATATATATATTATATATATATAGATTTGGTTGGTTATGTTGTCTCGATTGAATCTCCACGTACAACCATAATTAATGGACGGGAGACCAAGTTCATCCACTTTGTTCTTCAGGATCATGAGTAAGTCATGTTATATTAAACAACTTTACACTTAATCATGGATTATATGTGTTTCTTAATGTGTGTACGCCTTATAACAATTTTTTTTTTTGTTTTATCTTTTTAGAGAGAGACGTTTACCTTTCACATTTTGGGAGCAATATGTTGATCAACTATTACGCATGACAACTATGACAACCCTAATCCAGTTGTTTTACTCACTCAGTTTTAATTTGTCGTGCAACAATGTACAACATATGAGTGAGTTGCATACGGCTGAAAGTAGAACATATTTTAGTTGTGACACGGTGTGCAAAGCTAATGAAGACGTTGGAATATTGGATGATGTACACACACCGGAATTTTTGAACGGCATTAGAGCTTCAGGTGTACCGAACCATTCATTAACTTTAAAAATTGGTTCACCAGTCATGTTGTTAAGAAATGTTGATCATTCAGTTGGATTGTGTAATGGTACGTGGTTGGTAATCACCAAGTTAACAGACCGTGTAATTGAAGTCGAGTTAATGGATGGTGCTAACAAAAGAACAAAATTGTTGATCCACAGAATGTCAATATCACCATCTGATACCAGGTTGCCATTCAAGTTTCAACGAAGACAATTCCCATTGATGTTATCATATGCAATGACTATTAACAAAAGTCAAGGTCGTCAAACATTGTCACACGTAGGATTGTTACTTAAAAACAGTTTTTGTGCATGGTCAGTTGTGGCTGCTTCTCGATTAACAACCCAGATGGTCTTAAAATATTGATTGCCAAGAACTCAAGTTCCTATATTACATCAACAACCAACGTGGTATACCACGGAGTTTTCAATAATTTGTAATTTTGTCACTCTTATTTTCTATATTGTATGTTAAAGTAATTTTTTTATTGTTTCTATTTTCCATTTTATATTTCTGTTCCAACTTTTTATGTATTGCATCATCTCTTAAATTTTTCACACAATTATATATACAATAAGATGAACAATATTCATCCCGTGCATCGCATGGGTATCATACTAGTACTAATATATTTTAAAGTAATTATAATCAAAATAGTTTTGTCTTGGCTAGATCTAATTTATTTATTTATTATTATATTTTAAACAGAAGATCCAGTGAAAAATAATAATAAATAAATAAATTAAATCTCGATAAGACAAAACTATTTTGATTATAATTACTTTAAAATATAATACTATCCAAGTGATAATATTAATATTAATAATAAGAAGAAGAAATGTAAATAAAATAAATATTGGGCAATCCAGTCAGCAAAAATATGGAATTAACCTATTAAAAATGTTAATTGTTTTTTTTCGAGTTTAATTGCTTATTTGCTCTTTTTTTTTCCCCGAATTCAATGGCTTATTGAGGGTTATTTGAGTTCGATAACTTAATTGATGTTTTCCAAATAATTCAGTGGCTTATTTGTACTTTATCCCAAAATCGATATGAAGAAAGTGAAACAAATTGTCACTAATCACCTTGGATTGCACCCATTCATATTAATGAAGGTATATTACTTGCCCGCACGAATTTAGTTCAATGGTTTAGTACGCAGTATTTGAAAGAAGAAAAGGAAAAGAAATTATATTACTCTTTATTAAAAATCAATATGAAGGAAGCGATACAAATTGTCTAACCACCTTGGTTGCACACATTCATATTAATGAAGGTATATTACTCTTTATTAAAAATGAAATATGAAGGAAGCGATACAAATTGTCACTAATCACCTCGGGTTGTTTCACGTACAGCTCATATCGACAGGATATCATATCCCCAACATATATTATAGGAATAAGGTTCAAATTGGCCACTGAACGTAACCTGAAAATGCAATTAGGCCACTGAACGAAAATAAAGTGCAATTAGATCACTGAACACTCCAAAAAATGTGCAATTTCACCTGATAGCAGGTTTACCCTCAATTTTAGCAGGTTATCTGCTTACGTGGCAGCTGAGTTGACATTTTAATAAATTTTAAATCATTTTTAATAAATTTTAATAATAAATTTTTATTTAAAAAATTTTAAAAAAAAATAAAAACAACTTTATTTTATTTTTTATTTAATTTTTTTTTTCAATTTTTTATAAAATTTATTATTAAAATTAATTATTAAAAATTATTTAAAAATTATTAAAAATGTCAACTCAGCTGCCACGTAAGCAGGTAACCTGCTAAAATTGATGGTAACCTGCTATCCGGTGAAATTGCATACGTTTGGAGAGTTCAGTGGCCTAATTGCACGTTTTTGGAGTGTTTCAGTGGCCTAATTGCACTTTTTGTTCGTTCAGTGGCCTAATTGCATTTTCAGGTTAAGTTCAGTGGCCAATTTGAACCTTATTCCTATATTATATTATGTATGTCATAAATTAATCATCTTCTTAATATTCATTCTTTCCAAAAGATTGATCCCACCTAAGGCCTCTTCTTACTAGTCTTAAAAGTGCAATTGAAAATTACATGTAACTATAAACAATAATTGATACATACCACACTCAAAAAAAAATATTAAAACGATGTAGGCCCTGTTTGGTAAATAGTTGTTAGCTGTTAGCTAATTGGGTTGATTATAGAATATAACTAGTTGATAACCTTGCTAATTATAGGAAGACGTTTGATAAATTAGCTGTTAGTTGATAGCTGTTTGGTATAATTTTTTTCTTAAAATTAAAAGTTAATTGAAAAAACTGTTTTGAGCAGCTTTTTTTAATTTTAACATTTTAGAGTTAATTTTTTAATAAAGTCAAATAGTTAATAGTGGTCAAATAAGTCAAAACTAGCTGATATTCTAATATTTTATCAAACAGGCCATAGTAGATAAATTATTGACGTGTATAAAAAAAAAAGAGTATAATTGAAAAGGGAAAATAGCACTTTTTCCCCTAAGTTATATACTCATAGCACTTTTTCCCCCTCAATTATTTATGTAAGCACATTAGCCCCTCAATTATTTTAAAAGTGGTAGTTTTCCCCCTAATATATTAAATTGACATTTCTACCCTTAAAGTAAACATTTTATTTATTTTACTTCTCCAACAAATTATTGCGTATATGTAGCGATTACCACAGTTCGGTTCGAACTGAACCAGACACTATAGCAATCGAATTAAAAGTTTTCAGTTATTATTCAGATCTAGAACCCAAAATTTAGATTTCAATTTATTAAATTTAAGAAAAAAAAAACTGGATCATGAACCGTGAACCGGTGATTCCGGATCCAGTTCGCGATTTTGAACCGTCTTTATTTTAAACTTTTATTTTTTATTTTAAAATAGTCTAAATTCAACAATAAATGTATTTTATTTTTCAGTTCGGAACATGAACCGTCCATTCCGATTTGCGATTTTAATAAACTCTAAATATCGCGTTTTGATTATAAATTGTAATTGAAATATTTTGGTTTGGTTGCTATAATATCTGTTTGGTTTGAACCAAATTATAGTAATAATTTGTTGGAGAAATAAAAATAAATGAAATATTTACTTTAAATATTTATTTTAAGAGTAAATATGTCCATTTAATATTTCAGGAGAAAAAGAGCCACTTAAATAATTCAGGGAAAAAAGTGCTATAAGTATATAACTTAAGGGAAAAAGTGCCATTTTCTAGGTGAAACCCTTTTTGGCAACGTTGCCTGTATTGATATTTATTGCTAGCCCACAGAGTTGCCATATAGTATTTTAGTATGTAATTATTAAATCCAATATTCCCAATATGTCGTGCAAGTGGACAACTGGTGTATATGTTCGAGACTATTGTCGATCAACTACTAATTGGGAGAGGTATTATTATATTGTATCTTTGGGAGAAGTATTATTGTATCTCAGACGCTTAATTGCAACATTAATTAATTTAATTAATTTTAAAACAACATCCATCAAATGTAAATATATTAAAATGGGGCCTTAGCTTTGGCAAACCTTGGGCTGATAAAATAGTATTGAGAATTAATTAAGAGATTGATGGTTATAAATAATTCAGATTGTAAATTTTTTTGAGTATTATTGACTCTATTACAATGTAGTATCTATTCATAGTATTCGTTTTTATTGGGGCTCAAAATCATGATCTTCCATTTACGAGAACAATAACTTAATACCACTAGACTATAAAGTCATTGACATTTCTGATTGAAAGTTAAGTCTCATAAAATTATCTTTATTTTTTATTTGTAGTCTTACTCTTTTACGTTTCGGTACTAGAATGAAAAAGCTAAGGGTATGAGTTATGATGTTATACCTCAACGAGACCTTAACAGTAAAAACCACTCTCTCGATTCCTTTTATTTCATTTATAAGGCTTGGGTTCAAATTTTTGTTTAAATAAACTTTTTTCTTTAAAAATGAAAATGTATGAAGAAGTTAAGAATCTAACACAACTTTCTACCTAAGTAATCCCTTTTTTTTTTTTTTTTTTTTTTATAAAAATCATTATATAATATTTTACTTTTTAACGTGACATTATTATATTAATTTTAAAAACAATTGTGATTATTACATAAATTTTTTATTAACTTGTAGTGTTCCAATGAATTAACAAGTAAATAATAATACAAGTTCAATGTGTATGAAAAAAAATTTATGATGTGAAATGGGTGGTCGCATTGGTATAATGAAACATAATTCTTGTTCTTACATATATACAAATTCAATTTTTATTAAAACCCTCTTAATTAGTTGATCAGTCCGCCACATAACATATTTTTAATATGATTTACCAATCCTGTTACATACTCTTGTGTAATGGTTATAGATTTTTCTCGTCACAAAAAAAAAAAAAAATCTTTCTAAATCTTATAAATAACATCACATCAACAAGTGAATAGTAAATAATAAATTTTGGTAGAAAAATATCATTTTCTCTTTCTACCTATATTCAACGAAATCATTGTCTAAGGCTCTGTTTGGCAAACCTAGCTGAAAAGCTATAAGCTAGGAGCTGAAAGCTGAAAAGGAGCTGAAAGCTGAAAAGCTATAAGCTCGGAGCTGAAAACTGAAGAGCTGTTAAGCTAGCTGTTATGATTAAAAGTGTTTGGTAAAACCAGCTTTTTGATAAGCTGATAAATGTAAAAAGACTAAAAAGGACATCTTCATATAATTTAAATTAGTTTGTTTACATATTAAAATTTGACATTTTGTCTTTAAAAAATTAATATTCTGAAATAAAACTATTAGCATAATCATGATCTAGCATCCCATAATGATGTAGCAATATTGTTGCGAATCTCCTTCATCTCAGTAGAGGCCTGGCTTAAATTTTCGTTGATGGAGATATTACTACTTGAATCTTGAAGTTCATCGGGCGGTATGTAATCTGGATGCTGCTCAAACACATTAAACATCATGTCATCTTGTGAATTCTTCCGAATATAATTATGGAGTGCAAAGGTGGCCATAATAACATCAATTTGGGTCTCCACACTAAATTGTGGCATATTAGCAAGTATCTTCCATCTCTTCTTTAATACTCCAAACGACCTCTCAATACAACTTCGAAGAGAAGAATGTGCACGATTGAATGCTTCTTGAGCATTTGTTGGCGGCTCATGTTCAAATTGAGATTGATGATATCTTATTCTTGGATACGGTACCAAATATCCTTGTTTATCTGGATATCCTTTATCCACCAAATAATATCTTCCTAAAAAAAATATAACACTAAACTTTTATAATGAATAAAATTATATGATTTTAGAGTTAAAAAATACGAATATGATACCTTGTGGCGGCTTGGGAAAGTTCATTGATGGTGTATTAATTGCATGAAAGAATACACGTGTATCATGTGCTGATCCTTCCCATCCAACAGATATAAAATGAAACACATATCAAAGTTACACGCTGCATAACATTGAAAGTAGGAATTCCTTTTCTCCCTCTATATCGCAATTGATCAACCTCAGGGATGCACGCTGCTATCAATACATCCAATACAATCCTATTCATCATATATATTAGATAATCAATCTTAAAATAATAATAATAATAATAATAATAATAATAATAATAATAATAATAATAATAATAATAATAATAATAATAATAAAGTGAAATCATTAAATGGTCACATTTTACCTTGAAATGCATGTATCGTGCATCATTAGTAATGTAAGACGGTATAGATTGAAATGTAGGATCATCTAGTCTTATGATATCACGTGCAAGGCTTTGTATCCGCTATTCCGACCACTAATTGCTTCCAAAACCTCATGAAATGCTCTACTTATTGTTTCACCGGAACGTTGAAATCTTCACCAACATCTCTATTTGAAGCACCCATAGCAAGTGTGTATATAAATATAGCAACTTTCTCCACATATGACATATTCCTAGTAGATTGTAATCCATATTTTGAATATAAGTCTTCACATAATTGCTTAAACAAATCGGAGTCCATTCTAAATGCATTTACACATCGAATAGGATGTCCATTCAACACTTCTTTCATCCATTCTTGTCCTCTAAAAAGTGAAGTCATACAAGGTTCTTTATAAATATATTTATAGTAATATGTTTTTGGTTAAAGCAATTG
>NW_017617491.1:2500-5000 GCF_001879475.1 Ipomoea nil
CATTTTAACAATGCTTGGTAAATTTCAAAGCGTTTGGATGATTATTTCATTGAAAACGACGATGTCCAAATTTATGCCCAGCTGTCCGCAAAGTTCCTTGTCTGACTTAGCCAAGTACTTGGGATTGTTGGGAATGTGAGAGGAATATATGGCATATCGTTTGCCTCACTAATTAAATAGTACAATAAGCTCTAAAACAAATGTATATGCCATTTTGGCACGAGAACGACGTAAAACGACATAGGCCAAGGCATAACACAGAACCGTCGTAAAAGTACTGGGGTGGCAGGCGGGTAAACCTCTGTTGCGTGATATTTTCCGCATCCGTCCGCAACTGTGCGCAATTTGGGCGCCCTCGTTCCGCATAAGTCCGCAACCTCGGCACCCTCGTTCCGCATAAGTCCGCAACCTCGGCACCCCCGTTCCGCATAAGTCCGCAACTTGGGCACCCTCGTACCGCAACTTTCCGCAACCTCGGCACCCTCGTACCGCAACTTTCCGCAACCTCGGCACCCTCGTACCGCAACTTTCCGCAACCTCAGCACACCCGTACCGCAACTTTCCGCAACCTCGGCACACCCGTTCCGCATAAGTCCGCAACCTCGGCACCCCCGTACCGCAATTTTCCGCAACTTGGGCACTCTCGTACCGCATAAGTCCGCAACTTGGGCACCCTCGTACCGCAACTTTCCGCAACCTCGGCACCCCCGTACCGCAATTTTCCGCAACCTCGGCCCACCCGTACCGCAACTTTCCGCAACCTCGGCCCACCCGTACCGCAACTTTCCGCAACCTCGGCACCCCCGTACCGCAATTTTCCGCAACGTCGGCCCACCCGTACCGCAATTTTCCGCAACGTCGGCCCACCCGTACCGCAACTTTCCGCAACCTCGGCACCCCCGTACCGCAACTTTCCGCAACCTCGGCACCCCCGTACCGCAACTTTCCGCAACCTCGGCCCACCCGTACCGCAACTTTCCGCAACCTCGGCACACCCGTACCGCAACTTTCCGCAACCTCGGCACACCCGTACCGCAACTTTCCGCAACCTCGGCACACCCGTACCGCAACTTTCCGCAACCTCGGCACCCTCGTACCGCATAAGTCCGCAACCTCGGCACCCTCGTACCGCATAAGTCCGCAACCTCGGCACCCTCGTACCGCATAAGTCCGCAACCTCGGCACCCTCGTACCGCATAAGTCCGCAACCTCGGCACCCTCGTACCGCATAAGTCCGCAACCTCGGCACCCTCGTTCCGCATAAGTCCGCAACTTGGGCACCCTCGTACCGCAACTTTCCGCAACTTGGGCACTCTCGTACCGCAACTTTCCGCAACTTGGGCACTCTCGTACCGCAACTTTCCGCAACTTGGGCACCCTCGTACCGCAACTTTCCGCAACTTGGGCACCCTCGTACCGCAACTTTCCGCAACTTGGGCACTCTCGTACCGCAACTTTCCGCAACTTGGGCACCCTCGTACCGCAACTTTCCGCAACTTGGGCACCCTCGTACTGCAACTTTCCGCAACTTGGGCACCCTCGTACCGCATAATTCCGCAACCTCGGCACCCTCGTTCCGCATAAGTCCGCAACCTCGGCACCCTCGTACCGCATAATTCCGCAACCTCGGCACCCTCGTACCGCATGAGTCCGCAACTTAGGCACCAACGTTGCGCATGAGTCCGCAACTTAGGCACCAACGTTGCGCATGAGTCCGCAACTTAGGCACCAACGTTGCGCATGAGTCCGCAACTTAGGCACCCTCGTTCCGCATGAGTCCGCAACTTAGGCACCCTCGTACCCCATAAGTCCGCAACTTGGGCACACTCGTTCCGCATGAGCCCGCAACGTAGGCACACTCGTTCCGCACAAGTCCGGCACTTAGGCACACTCGTTCCGCATGAGTCCGCAACTTAGGCACGCTCGTTCCGCATAAGTCCGCAACGTAGGCACACTCGTTCCGCATATGCCCGCAACGTAGGCACACTCGTTCCGCATATGCCCGCAACGTAGGCACACTCGTTCCGCATATGCCCGCAACGTAGGCACACTCGTTCCGCATAAGTCCGCAACCTCGGCACCCTCGTACCGCATAAGTCCGCAACCTCGGCACCCTCGTACCGCATAATTCCGCAACCTCGGCACCCTCGTACCGCATGAGTCCGCAACTTAGGCACCAACGTTGCGCATAAGCCCGCAACTTAGGCACCCTCGTTCCGCATAAGTCCGCAACTTAGGCACCCTCGTACCCCATAAGTCCGCAACTTGGGCACACTCGTTCCGCATGAGCCCGCAACGTAGGCACACTCGTTCCGCACAAGTCCGGCACTTAGGCACACTCGTTCCGCATGAGTCCGCAACTTAGGCACGCTCGTACCCCATAAGTCCGCAACTTGGGCACACTCGTTCCGCATGAGCCCGCAACGTAGGCACACTCGTTCCGCACAAGTCCGGCACTTAGGCACACTCGTTCCGCATGAGTCCGCAACTTAGGCACACT
>NW_017617492.1:0-5909 GCF_001879475.1 Ipomoea nil
TAGGAAACAAGGGCCCAGACCCTTAGTCGTTTCCGTGAAAAAGCCAAGAGGAGTCGCCTCGACTGAGGGGACTCGGCGAGTATTTAAGAAACAACGGGCACTGACCCTAAATTCTGAGAAAGAAAAAGCCTAAGGAGTCGCCTCGACTTTCGGCGAGAAAGATTAGGAAACAAGGGCCAGACCCTTAGTCGTTTCCGTGAAAAGCCAAGAGACTCGACTGAGGGACTCGGCAAGAGAAACAACGGGGCACTGACCCTAACGTTTCTGAGAAAAAAAAAAAGCCTAAGGAGTCGCCTCGACTGAGGACTCGGCGAGAAAGAGTTAGGAAACAAGGGCCAGACCCTTAGTCGTTTCCGTGAAAAGCCAAGAGGAGTCGCCTCGACTGAGGGACTCGGCGAGTATTTAAAGAAACAACGGGGCACTGACCCTAAACGTTTCTGAGAAAGAAAAAGCCTAAGGAGTCGCCTCGACTGAGGGACTCGGCGAGAAAGAGTTAGGAAACAAGGGCCCAGACCCTTAGTCGTTTCTGAAAAAGCCAAGAGGAGTCGCCTCGACTGAGGGACTCGGCGAGTATTTAAAGAAACAACGGGGCACTGACCCTAAACGTTTCTGAGAAAGAAAAAGCCTAAGGAGTCGCCTGAGAAAGAGTTAGGAAACAAAGGCCCAGACCCTTAGTCGTTTCCGTGAAAAAGCCAAGAGGAGTCGCCTCGACTGAGGGACTCGGCGAGTATTTAAAGAAACAACGGGCACTGACCCTAAACGTTTCTGAGAAAGAAAAAGCCTAAGGAGTCGCGGCGAGAAAGAGTTAGGAAACAAGGGCCCAGACCCTTAGTCGTTTCCGTGAAAAAACAAGAGGAGTCGCCTCGACTGGGGACTCGGCGAGTATTTAAGAAACAACGGGGCACTGACCCTAAACGTTTCTGAGAAGAAAAAGCCTAAGGAGTCGCCTCGACTGAGGGACTCGGCGAGAAAGTTAGGAAACAAGGGCCCAGACCCTTAGTCGTTTCCGTGAAAAAGCCAAGAGGAGTCGCCTCGACTGAGGGACTCGGCGAGTATTTAAGAAACAACGGGGCACTGACCCTAAACGTTTCTGAGAAAGAAAAAGCCTAAGGAGTCGCCTCGACTGAGGGACTCGGCGAGAAAGAGTTAGGAAACAAAGGCCCAGACCCTTAGTCGTTTCGTGAAAAAAGCCAAGAGGAGTCCTCGACTGAGGACTCGGCGAGTATTTAAAGAAACAACGGGGCACTGACCCTAAACGTTTCTGAGAAAGAAAAAAGCCTAAGGAGTCGCCTCGGCGAGAAAGAGTTAGGAAACAAGGGCCCAGACCCTTAGTCGTTTCCGTGAAAAAGCCAAGAGGAGTCGCCTCGACTGAGGGACTCGGCGAGTATTTAAGAAACAACGGGCACTGACCCTAAACGTTTCTGAGAAAGAAAAAGCCTAAGGAGTCGCGAGCGAGAAAGATTAGGAAACAAGGGCCAGACCCTTAGTCGTTTCCGTGAAAAAGCCAAGAGGAGTCGCCTCGACTGAGGGACTCGGCGAGTATTTAAAGAAACAACGGGCACTGACCCTAAACGTTTCTGAGAAAGAAAAAGCCTAAGGAGTCGCCTCGACTGAGGGACTCGGCGAGAAAGAGTTAGGAAACAAGGGCCCAGACCCTTAGTCGTTTCCGTGAAAAAGCCAAGAGGAGTCGCCTCGACTGAGGGACTCGGCGAGTATTTAAGAAACAACGGGGCACTGACCCTAAACGTTTCTGAGAAAGAAAAAGCCTAAGGAGTCGCCTCGACTGAGGGACTCGGCGAGAAAGAGTTAGGAAACAAGGGCCAGACCCTTAGTCGTTTCCGTGAAAAAGCAAGAGGAGTCGCCTCGACTGAGGACTCGGCGAGTATTTAAAGAAACAACGGGCACTGACCCTAAACGTTTCTGAGAAAGAAAAAGCCTAAGGAGTCGCCTCGACTGAGGACTCGGCGAGAAAGAGTTAGGAAACAAGGGCCCAGACCTTAGTCGTTTCCGTGAAAAAGCCAAGAGGAGTCGCCTCGACTGAGGACTCGGCGAGTATTTAAAGAAACAACGGGCACTGACCCTAAACGTTTCTGAGAAAGAAAAAGCCTAAGGAGTCGCCTCGGCGAGAAAGAGTTAGGAAACAAGGGCCCAGACCCTTAGTCGTTTCCGTGAAAAGCCAAGAGGAGTCGCCTCGACTGAGGGACTCGGCGAGTATTTAAAGAAACAACGGGGCACTGACCCTAAACGTTTCTGAGAAAGAAAAAGCCTAAGGAGTCGCCTCGGCGCAGAAAGAGTTAGGAAACAAGGCCCAGACCCTTAGTCGTTTCCGTGAAAAAGCAAGAGGAGTCGCCTCGACTGAGGGACTCGGCGAGTATTTAAAGAAACAACGGGGCACTGACCCTAAACGTTTTCTGAGAAAGAAAAAGCCTAAGGAGTCGCCTCGACTGAGGGACTCGGCGAGAAAGAGTTAGGAAACAAGGCCCAGACCCTTAGTCGTTTCCGTGAAAAAGCCAAGAGGAGTCGCCTCGACTGAGGACTCGGCGAGTATTTAAAAAACAACGGGCACTGACCCTAAACGTTTCTGAGAAGAAAGAGCCTAAGAGTCGCCTCGACTGAGGGACTCGGCGAGAAAGAGTTAGGAAACAAGGGCCCAGACCCTTAGTCGTTTCCGTGAAAAAGCCAAGAGGAGTCGCCTCGACTGAGGGACTCGGCGAGTATTTAAAGAAACAACGGGCACTGACCCTAAACGTTTCTGAGAAAAAAAAGCCTAAGGAGTCGCCTCGACTGAGGGACTCGGCGAGAAAGAGTTAGGAAACAAGGGCCCAGACCCTTAGTCGTTTCCGTGAAAAAGCCAAGAGGAGTCGCCTCGACTGAGGGACTCGCGAGTATTTAAAGAAACAACGGGGCACTGACCCTAAACGTTTCTGAGAAAGAAAAAGCCTAAGGAGTCGCCTCGGCGAGAAAGAGTTAGGAAACAAGGGCCCAGACCTTAGTCGTTTCCGTGAAAAACCAAGAGGAGTCGCCTCGACTCTCGGCGAGTATTTAAAGAAACAACGGGCACTGACCCTAAACGTTTCTGAGAAAGAAAAAAGCCTAAGGAGTCGCCTCGACTGAGGACTCGGCGAGAAAGAGTTAGGAAACAAGGGCCCAGACCTTAGTCGTTTCCGTGAAAAAGCCAAGAGGAGTCGCCTCGACTGAGGGCGCGAGTATTTAAAGAAACAACGGGCACTGACCCTAAACGTTTTCTGAGAAAAAAAGCCTAAGGAGTCGCCTCGACTGAGGGACTCGGCGAGAAAGAGTTAGGAAACAAGGGCCCAGACCCTTAGTCGTTTCCGTGAAAAAGCCAAGAGGAGTCGCCTCGACTGAGGGACTCGGCGAGTATTTAAAGAAACAACGGGGCACTGACCCTAAACGTTTCTGAGAAGAAAAAGCCTAAGGAGTCGCCTCGGCGAGAGAAAGAGTTAGGAAACAAGGGCCCAGACCCTTAGTCTTTCCGTGAAAAAGCCAAGAGGAGTCGCCTCGACTGAGGGACTCGGCGAGTATTTAAAGAAACAACGGGGGCACTGACCCTAAACGTTTGAGAAAAAAAAGCCTAAGAGTCGCCTCGACTGAGGGACTCGGCGAGAAAGAGTTAGGAAACAAGGGCCCAGACCCTTAGTCGTTTCCGTGAAAAAGCCAAGAGAGTCGCCTCGACTGAGGGACTCGGCGAGTATTTAAAGAAACAACGGGGCACTGACCCTAAACGTTTCTGAGAAAAAAGCCTAAGAGTCGCCTCGACTGAGGGACTCGGCGAGAAAGAGTTAGGAAACAAGGGCCCAGACCCTTAGTCGTTTCCGTGAAAAAGCCAAGAGGAGTCGCCTCGACTGAGGACCGAGTATTTAAAGAAACAACGGCACTGACCCTAAACGTTTCTGAGAAAGAAAAAGCCTAAGGAGTCGCCTCGACTGAGGGACTCGGCGAGAAGAGTTAGGAAACAAGGCCCAGACCCTTAGTCGTTTCCGTGAAAAGCCAAGAGGGAGTCGCCTCGACTGAGGGACTCGGCGAGTATTTAAAGAAACAACGGGGCACTGACCCTAAACGTTTCTGAGAAAGAAAAGCCTAAGGAGTCGCCTCGACTGAGGGACTCGGCGAGAAAGAGTTAGGAAACAAGGGCCCAGACCCTTAGTCGTTTCCTGAAAAAGCCAAGAGGAGTCGCCTCGACTGAGGGACTCGGCGAGTATTTAAAGAAACAACGGGGCACTGACCCTAAACGTTTCTGAGAAAGAAAAGCCTAAGGAGTCGCCTCGACTGAGGGACTCGGCGAGAAAGAGTTAGGAAACAAGGGCCCAGACCCTTAGTCGTTTCGTGAAAAAACCAAGAGGAGTCGCCTCGACTGAGGGACTCGGCGAGTATTTAAAGAAACAACGGGCACTGACCCTAAACGTTTCTGAGAAAAAAAAGCCTAAGGAGTCGCCTCGACTGAGGGACTCGGAGAAAGAGTTAGGAAACAAGGGCCCAGACCCTTAGTCGTTTCCGTAAGAGGAGTCGCCTCGACTGAGGGACTCGGCGAGTATTTAAAGAAACAACGGGGCACTGACCCTAAACGTTTCTGAGAAAGAAAAAGCCTAAGCGGACTCGGCGAGAAAGAGTTAGGAAACAAGGGCCCAGACCCTTAGTCGTTTTCGTGAAAAAGCCAAGAGAGTCGCCTCGACTGAGGGACTCGGCGAGTATTTAAAGAAACAACGGGCACTGACCCTAAACGTTTCTGAGAAAAAAAAGCCTAAGGAGTCGCCTCGACTGAGGGACTCGGCGAGAAAGAGTTAGGAAACAAGGGCCAGACCCTTAGTCGTTTCCGTGAAAAAGCCAAGAGGAGTCGCCTCGACTGAGGGACTCGGCGAGTATTTAAAGAAACAACGGGGCACTGACCCTAAACGTTTCTGAGAAAAAAAGCCTAAGGAGTCGCCTCGACTGAGGGACTCGGCGAGAAAGAGTTAGAAACAAGGGCCCAGACCCTTAGTCGTTTCCGTGAAAAAGCCAAGAGGAGTCGCCTCGACTGAGGGACTCGGCGAGTATTTAAAGAAACAACGGGGCACTGACCCTAAACGTTTCTGAGAAAGAAAAAGCCTAAGGAGTCGCCTCGACTGAGGGACTCGGCGAGAAAGAGTTAGGAAACAAGGCCAGACCCTTAGTCGTTTCCGTGAAAAAGCCAAGAGAGTCGCCTCGACTGAGGGACTCGGCGAGTATTTAAAGAAACAACGGGGCACTGACCCTAAACGTTTCTGAGAAAAAGCCTAAGGAGTCGCCTCGACTGAGGGACTGCGAGAAAGAGTTAGGAAACAAGGGCCCAGACCCTTAGTCGTTTCCGTGAAAAAGCCAAGAGGAGTCGCCTCGACTGAGGGACTCGGCGAGTATTTAAAGAAACAACGGGCACTGACCCTAAACGTTTCTGAGAAAAAAAAACCTAAGGAGTCGCCTCGACTCTCGGCGAGAAAGAGTTAGGAAACAAGGCCAGACCCTTAGTCGTTTCCGTGAAAAAGCCAGAGAGTCGCCTCGACTGAGGACTCGGCGAGTATTTAAAGAAACAACGGGCACTGACCCTAAACGTTTCTGAGAAAAAGAGCCTAAGGAGTCGCCTCGACTGAGGGACTCGGCGAGAAAGAGTTAGGAAAACAAGGGCCCAGACCCTTAGTCGTTTCCGTGAAAAAGCCAAGAGGAGTCGCCTCGACTGAGGGACTCGGCGAGTATTTAAAGAAACAACGGGGCACTGACCCTAAACGTTTCTGAGAAAAAAAAGCCTAAGGAGTCGCCTCGACTGAGGGACGGCGAGAAAGAGTTAGGAAACAAGGGCCCAGACCCTTAGTCGTTTCCGTGAAAAAGCCAAGAGGAGTCGCCTCGACTGAGGGACTCGGCGAGTATTTAAAGAAACAACG
>NW_017617493.1:0-21887 GCF_001879475.1 Ipomoea nil
GCGACTCCTGTAGGCTTTTTCTCGGAAACGTCTAAGGGTCTGGGCCCTTGTTTCCTATCTTTTCTTCCGAGTCCCTCGGTCGAGGCGACCCATTAGGCTTTTTCTATCTCAGAAACAGTTTTAGGGTCAGTGCCCCGTCGTTTCTCTCAATACTCGCCGATCCCTCAGTCGAGGCGACTCCTGTAGGCTTTTTCTCGGAAACGTCTAAGGGTCTGGGCCCTTGTTTCCTATCTTTTCTTCGAGTCCCTCGGTCGAGGCGACCCATTAGGCTTTTTCTATCTCAGAAACAGTTTAGGGTCAGTGCCCCGTCGTTTCTTTCAATACTCGCCGAGTCCCTCAGTCGAGGCGACTCCTGTAGGCTTTTTCTCGAAACGTCTAAGGGTCTGGGCCCTTGTTTCCTATCTTTTCTTGCCGAGTCCCTCGGTCGAGGCGACCCATTAGGCTTTTTCTATCTCAGAAACAGTTTAGGGTCAGTGCCCCGTCGTTTCTCTCAATACTCGCCGAGTCCCTCAGTCGAGGCGACTCCTGTAGGCTTTTTCTCGGAAATGTCTAAGGGTCTGGGCCCTTGTTTCCTATCTTTTCTTGCCGAGTCCTCGGTCGAGGCGACCCATTAGGCTTTTTCTATCTCAGAAACAGTTTAGGGTCAGTGCCCCGTCGTTTCTCTCAATACTCGCCGAGTCCCTCAGTCGAGGCGACTCCTGTAGGCTTTTCCTCGGAAACGTCTAAGGGTCTGGGCCCTTGTTTCCTATCTTTTCTTGCCGAGTCCCTCGTCGAGGCGACCCATTAGGCTTTTTCTATCTCAGAAACAGTTTAGGGTCAGTGCCCCGTCGTTTCTCTCATACTCGCCGAGTCCTCAGTCGAGGCGACTCCTGTAGGCTTTTTCTCGGAAACGTCTTCTGGGCCCTTGTTTCCTATCTTTTCTTCGAGGTCGAGGCGACCATTAGGCTTTTTCTATCTCAGAAACAGTTTAGGGTCAGTGCCCCGTCGTTTCTCTCAATACTCGCCGAGTCCCTCAGTCGAGGCGACTCCTGTAGGCTTTTTCTCGGAAACGTCTAAGGGTCTGGGCCCTTGTTTCCTATCTTTTCTTGCCGAGTCCCTCGGTCGAGGCCCCATTAGGCTTTTTCTATTCAGAAACAGTTTAGGGTCAGTGCCCCGTCGTTTCTTTCAATACTCGCCGAGTCCCTCAGTCGAGGCGACTCCTGTAGGCTTTTTCTCGGAAACGTCTAAGGGTCTGGGCCCTTGTTTCCTATCTTTTCTTGCCGAGTCCCTCGGTCGAGGCGACCATTAGGCTTTTTCTATCTCAGAAACAGTTTAGGGTCAGTGCCCCGTCGTTTCTCTCAATACTCGCCGAGTCCCTCAGTCGAGGCGACTCCTGTAGGCTTTTCTCGAAACGTCTAAGGGTCTGGGCCCTTGTTTCCTATCTTTTCTTGCCGAGTCCCTCGTCGAGGCGACCCATTAGGCTTTTTCTATCTCAGAAACAGTTTAGGGTCAGTGCCCCGTCGTTTCTTTCAATACTCGCCGAGTCCCTCAGTCGAGGCGACTCCTGTAGGCTTTTTCTCGAAACGTCTAAGGGTCTGGGCCCTTGTTTCCTATCTTTTCTTGCCGAGTCCTCGGTCGAGGCGACCCATTAGGCTTTTTCTATCTCAGAAACAGTTTAGGGTCAGTGCCCCGTCGTTTCTCTCAATACTCGCCGAGTCCCTCAGTCGAGGCGACTCCTGTAGGCTTTTTCTCGGAAACGTCTAAGGGTCTGGGCCCTTGTTTCCTATCTTTTTCTTCGAGTCCCTCGGTCGAGGCGACCCATTAGGCTTTTTCTATCTCAGAAACAGTTTAGGGTCAGTGCCCCGTCGTTTTTTTCAATACTCGCCGAGTCCCTCAGTCGAGGCGACTCCTGTAGGCTTTTTCTCGGAAATGTCTAAGGGTCTGGGCCCTTGTTTCCTATCTTTTCTTGCCGAGTCCCTCGGTCAAGGCGACCCATTAGGCTTTTTCTATCTCAGAAACAGTTTAGGGTCAGTGCCCCATCGTTTCTTTCAATACTCGCCGAGTCCCTCAGTCGAGGCGACTCCTGTAGGCTTTTTCTCGGAAACGTCTAAGGGTCTGGGCCCTTGTTTCCTATCTTTTCTTGCCGAGTCCTCGGTCGAGGCGACCCATTAGGCTTTTTCTATCTCAGAAACAGTTTAGGGTCAGTGCCCCGTCGTTTCTCTCTATACTCGCCGAGTCCCTCAGTCGAGGCGACTCCTGTAGGCTTTTTCTCGGAAACGTCTAAGGGTCTGGGCCCTTGTTTCCTATCTTTTCCTTCCGAGTCCCTCGGTCGAGGCGACCCATTAGGCTTTTTCTATCTCAGAAACAGTTTAGGGTCAGTGCCCCGTCGTTTCTCTCAATACTCGCCGAGTCCCTCAGTCGAGGCGACTCCTGTAGGCTTTTTCTCGGAAACGTCTAAGGTCTGGGCCCTTGTTTCCTATCTTTTCTTGCGAGTCCCTCGTCGAGGCGACCATTAGGCTTTTTTCTATCTCAGAAACAGTTTAGGGTCAGTGCCCCGTCGTTTCTCTCAATACTCGCCGAGTCCCTCAGTCGAGGCGACTCTGTAGGCTTTTTCTCGGAAAACGTCTAAGGGTCTGGGCCCTTGTTTCCTACCGAGTCCCTCGGTCATTAGGCTTTTTCTATCTCTCAGGCCGTCTCCTGTAGGCTTTTTCTCGGAACGTCCCTGGCCCTTTCCTATCTTTTCTTGCCGAGTCCCTCGGTCGAGGCGACCCATTAGGCTTTTTCTATCTCAGAAACAGTTTAGGGTCAGTGCCCCGTCGTTTCTCTCAATACTCGCCGAGTCCCTCAGTCGAGGCGACTCCTGTAGGCTTTTTTCTCGGAAATGTCTAAGGGTCTGGGCCCTTGTTTCCTATCTTTTTTTCTTGCCGAGTCCCTCGGTCGAGGCGACCCATTAGGCTTTTTCTATCAGAAACAGTTTAGGGTCAGTGCCCCGTCGTTTCTTTCAATACTCGCCGAGTCCCTCAGTCGAGGCGACTCCTGTAGGCTTTTCTAGGAAACGTCTAAGGGTCTGGGCCCTTGTTTCCTATCTTTTCTTGCCGAGTCCCTCGGTCGAGGCGACCCATTAGGCTTTTTCTATCTCAGAAACAGTTTAGGGTCAGTGCCCCGTCGTTTCTCTCAATACTCGCCGAGTCCCTCAGTCGAGGCGACTCCTGTAGGCTTTTTCTCGGAAACGTCTAAGGGTCTGGGCCCTTGTTTCCTATCTTTTCTTCGAGTCCCTCGGTCGAGGCGACCCATTAGGCTTTTTCTATCTCAGAAACAGTTTAGGGTCAGTGCCCCGTCATTTCTCTCAATACTCGCCGAGTCCCTCAGTCGAGGCGACTCCTGTAGGCTTTTTCTCGGAAATGTCTAAGGGTCTGGGCCCTTGTTTCCTATCTTTTCTTGCCGAGTCCTCGGTCAAGGCGACCCATTAGGCTTTTTCTATCTCAGAAACAGTTTAGGGTCAGTGCCCGTCGTTTCTCTCAATACTCGCCGAGTCCCTCAGTCGAGGCGACTCCTGTAGGCTTTTCTCGGAAACGTCTAAGGGTCTGGGCCCTTGTTTCCTATCTTTTCTTGCCGAGTCCCTCGGTCGAGGCGACCCATTAGGCTTTTCTATCTCAGAAACAGTTTAGGGTCAGTGCCCCGTCGTTTCTCTCAATACTCGCCGAGTCCCTCAGTCGAGGCGACTCCTGTAGGCTTTTTCTCCGGAAACGTCTAAGGGTCTGGGCCCTTGTTTCCTATCTTTTTTTGCCGAGTCCCTCGGTCGAGGCGACCCATTAGGCTTTTTCTATCAGAAACAGTTTAGGGTCAGTGCCCCGTCGTTTTCTCAATACTCGCCGAGTCCCTCAGTCGAGGCGACTCCTGTAGGCTTTTTCTCGGAAACGTCTAAGGGTCTGGGCCCTTGTTTCCTATCTTTTCTTGCCGAGTCCCTCGGTCGAGGCGACCCATTAGGCTTTTTCTATCTCAGAAACAGTTTAGGGTCAGTGCCCGTCGTTTCTTCAATACTCGCCGAGTCCCTCAGTCGAGGCGACTCCTGTAGGCTTTTCTCGAAACGTCTAAGGGTCTGGGCCCTTGTTTCCTATCTTTTCTTGCCGAGTCCCTCGGTCGAGGCGACCCATTAGGCTTTTTCTATCTCAGAAACAGTTTAGGGTCAGTGCCCCGTCGTTTCTCTCAATACTCGCCGAGTCCCTCAGTCGAGGCGACTCCTGTAGGCTTTTTCTCGGAAACGTCTAAGGTCTGGGCCCTTGTTTCCTATCTTTTCTTGCCGAGTCCTCGGTCGAGGCGACCCATTAGGCTTTTTCTATCTCAGAAACAGTTTAGGGTCAGTGCCCCGTCGTTTCTTTCAATACTCGCCGAGTCCCTCAGTCGAGGCGACTCCTGTAGGCTTTTTCTCGGAAACGTCTAAGGGTCTGGGCCCTTGTTTCCTATCTTTTCTTGCCGAGTCCCTCGGTCGAGGCGACCCATTAGGCTTTTTCTATCTCAGAAACAGTTTAGGGTCAGTGCCCGTCATTTCTCTCAATACTCGCCGAGTCCCTCAGTCGAGGCGACTCCTGTAGGCTTTTTCTCGGAAACGTCTAAGGGTCTGGGCCCTTGTTTCCTATCTTTTCTTCGAGTCCCTCGTCAGGCGACCATTAGGCTTTTTCTATCTCAGAAACAGTTTAGGGTCAGTGCCCCGTCGTTTTTTCAATACTCGCCGAGTCCCTCAGTCGAGGCGACTCCTGTAGGCTTTTTCTCGGAAACGTCTAAGGGTCTGGGCCCTTGTTTCCTATCTTTTCTTGCCGAGTCCCTCGGTCGAGGCGACCCATTAGGCTTTTTCTATCTCAGAAACAGTTTAGGGTCAGTGCCCCGTCGTTTCTCTCAATACTCGCCGAGTCCTCAGTCGAGGCGACTCCTGTAGGCTTTTTCTCGGAAATGTCTAAGGGTCTGGGCCCTTGTTTCCTATCTTTTCTTGCCGAGTCCCTCGGTCGAGGCGACCCATTAGGCTTTTTCTATCTCAGAAACAGTTTAGGGTCAGTGCCCCATCGTTTCTTTCAATACTCGCCGAGTCCCTCAGTCGAGGCGACTCCTGTAGGCTTTTCTCGGAAACGTCTAAGGGTCTGGGCCCTTGTTTCCTATCTTTTCTTGCCGAGTCCCCGGTCGAGGCGACCCATTAGGCTTTTTCTATCTCAGAAACAGTTTAGGGTCAGTGCCCCGTCGTTTCTCTCAATACTCGCCGAGTCCCTCAGTCGAGGCGACTCCTGTAGGCTTTTTCTCGGAAACGTCTAAGGGTCTGGGCCCTTGTTTCCTATCTTTTCTTCCGAGTCCCTCGGTCGAGGCGACCCATTAGGCTTTTTCTATCTCAGAAACAGTTTAGGGTCAGTGCCCCGTCGTTTCTCTCAATACTCGCCGATCCCTCAGTCGAGGCGACTCCTGTAGGCTTTTTCTCGGAAACGTCTAAGGGTCTGGGCCCTTGTTTCCTATCTTTTCTTGCCGAGTCCTCGGTCAGGCGACCCATTAGGCTTTTTCTATCTCAGAAACAGTTTAGGGTCAGTGCCCCGTCGTTTCTTTCAATACTCGCCGAGTCCCTCAGTCGAGGCGACTCCTGTAGGCTTTTTCTCGGAAACGTCTAAGGGTCTGGCCCTTGTTTCCTATCTTTTCTTGCCGAGTCCCTCGGTCGAGGCGACCCATTAGGCTTTTTCTATCTCAGAAACAGTTTAGGGTCAGTGCCCCGTCATTTCTCTCAATACTCGCCGAGTCCCTCAGTCGAGGCGACTCCTGTAGGCTTTTTCTCGGAAACGTCTAAGGGTCTGGGCCCTTGTTTCCTATCTTTTCTTGCCGAGTCCCTCGGTCAAGGCGACCATTAGGCTTTTTCTATCTCAGAAACAGTTTAGGGTCAGTGCCCCGTCGTTTCTTCAATACTCGCCGAGTCCCTCAGTCGAGGCGACTCCTGTAGGCTTTTTCTCGGAAACGTCTAAGGGTCTGGGCCCTTGTTTCCTATCTTTTCTTGCCGAGTCCCTCGGTCGAGGCGACCCATTAGGCTTTTTCTATCTCAGAAACAGTTTAGGGTCAGTGCCCCGTCGTTTCTTTCAATACTCGCCGAGTCCCTCAGTCGAGGCGACTCCTGTAGGCTTTTCTCGGAAACGTCTAAGGGTCTGGGCCCTTGTTTCCTATCTTTTCTTGCCGAGTCCCTCGGTCGAGGCGACCCATTAGGCTTTTTCTATCTCAGAAACAGTTTAGGGTCAGTGCCCCGTCGTTTCTCTCTCAATACTCGCCGAGTCCCTCAGTCGAGGCGACTCCTGTAGGCTTTTTCTCGGAAATGTCTAAGGGTCTGGGCCCTTGTTTCCTATCTTTTCTTGCCGAGTCCCTCGGTCAGGCGACCCATTAGGCTTTTTCTATCTCAGAAACAGTTTAGGGTCAGTGCCCGTCGTTTCTTTCAATACTCGCCGAGTCCCTCAGTCGAGGCGACTCCTGTAGGCTTTTCTCGGAAACGTCTAAGGGTCTGGCCCTTGTTTCCTATCTTTTCTTGCCGAGTCCCTCGGTCGAGGCGACCCATTAGGCTTTTTCTATCTCAGAAACAGTTTAGGGTCAGTGCCCGTCGTTTCTCTCAATACTCGCCGAGTCCCTCAGTCGAGGCGACTCCTGTAGGCTTTTTCTCGGAAACGTCTAAGGGTCTGGGCCCTTGTTTCCTATCTTTTTCTTCGAGTCCCTCGGTCGAGGCGACCCATTAGGCTTTTTCTATCTCAGAAACAGTTTAGGGTCAGTGCCCCGTCGTTTCTCTCAATACTCGCCGAGTCCCTCAGTCGAGGCGACTCCTGTAGGCTTTTTCTCGGAAACGTCTAAGGGTCTGGGCCCTTGTTTCCTATCTTTTCTTGCCGAGTCCCTCGGTCGAGGCGACCATTAGGCTTTTTCTATCTCAGAAACAGTTTAGGGTCAGTGCCCCGTCGTTTCTTCAATACTCGCCGAGTCCCTCAGTCGAGGCGACTCCTGTAGGCTTTTTCTCGGAAACGTCTAAGGGTCTGGGCCCTTGTTTCCTATCTTTTCTTGCCGAGTCCCTCGGTCGAGGCGACCCATTAGGCTTTTTCTATCTCAGAAACAGTTTAGGGTCAAGTCATTTCTCTCAATACTCGCCGAGTCCCTCAGTCGAGGCGACTCCTGTAGGCTTTTTCTCGGAAAGTCTAAGGGTCTGGGCCCTTGTTTCCTATCTTTTCTTGCCGAGTCCTCGAGGCGACCCATTAGGCTTTTTCTATCTCAGAAACAGTTTAGGGTCAGTGCCCCGTCGTTTCTCTCAATACTCGCCGAGTCCCTCAGTCGAGGCGACTCCTGTAGGCTTTTTCTCGGAAACGTCTAAGGGTCTGGGCCCTTGTTTCCTATCTTTTCTTGCCGAGTCCCTCGGTCGAGGCGACCCATTAGGCTTTTTCTATCTCAGAAACAGTTAGGGTCAGTGCCCCGTCGTTTCTTCAATACTCGCCGAGTCCCTCAGTCGAGGCGACTCCTGTAGGCTTTTTCTCGAAACGTCTAAGGGTCTGGGCCCTTGTTTCCTATCTTTTCTTGCCGAGTCCCTCGGTCGAGGCGACCCATTAGGCTTTTTCTATCTCAGAAACAGTTTAGGGTCAGTGCCCCGTCGTTTCTCTCAATACTCGCCGAGTCCCTCAGTCGAGGCGACTCCTGTAGGCTTTTTCTCGGAAACGTCTAAGGGTCTGGGCCCTTGTTTCCTATCTTTTCTTGCCGAGTCCCTCGGTCGAGGCGACCCATTAGGCTTTTTCTATCTCAGAAACAGTTTAGGGTCAGTGCCCCGTCGTTTCTCTCAATACTCGCCGAGTCCCTCAGTCGAGGCGACTCCTGTAGGCTTTTTCTCGGAAACGTCTAAGGGTCTGGGCCCTTGTTTCCTATCTTTTCTTGCCGAGTCCCTCGGTCGAGGCGACCCATTAGGCTTTTTCTATCTCAGAAACAGTTTAGGGTCAGTGCCCCGTCGTTTCTTCAATACTCGCCGAGTCCCTCAGTCGAGGCGACTCCTGTAGGCTTTTTCTCGGAAACGTCTAAGGGTCTGGGCCCTTGTTTCCTATCTTTTCTTGCCGAGTCCCTCGGTCGAGGCGACCCATTAGGCTTTTTCTATCTCAGAAACAGTTTAGGGTCAGTGCCCCGTCGTTTCTTCAATACTCGCCGAGTCCCTCAGTCGAGGCGACTCCTGTAGGCTTTTTCTCGGAAACGTCTAAGGGTCTGGGCCCTTGTTTCCTATCTTTCTTGCCGAGTCCCTCGGTCGAGGCGACCCATTAGGCTTTTTCTATCTCAGAAACAGTTTAGGGTCAGTGCCCCGTCGATTTCTCTCAATACTCGCCGAGTCCCTCAGTCGAGGCGACTCCTGTAGGCTTTTCCTCGGAAATGTCTAAGGGTCTGGGCCCTTGTTTCCTATCTTTTCTTGCCGAGTCCCTCCGGTCGAGGCGACCCATTAGGCTTTTTCTATCTCAGAAACAGTTTAGGGTCAGTGCCCCGTCGTTTCTCTTCAATACTCGCCGAGTCCCTCAGTCGAGGCGACTCCTGTAGGCTTTTTCTCGGAAACGTCTAAGGGTCTGGGCCCTTGTTTCCTATCTTTTTCTTCCGAGTCCCTCGGTCGAGGCGACCCATTAGGCTTTTTCTATTCTCAGAAACAGTTTAGGGTCAGTGCCCCGTCGTTTCTCTCAATACTCGCCGAGTCCCTCAGTCGAGGCGACTCCTGTAGGCTTTTTCTCGGAAACGTCTAAGGGTCTGGGCCCTTGTTTCCTATCTTTTCTTGCGAGTCCCTCGGTCGAAGGCGACCATTAGGCTTTTTCTATCTCAGAAACAGTTTAGGGTCAGTGCCCCGTTCGTTTCTTTCAATACTCGCCGAGTCCCTCAGTCGAGGCGACTCCTGTAGGCTTTTTCTCGGAAACGTCTAAGGGTCTGGGCCCTTGTTCCTATCTTTTCTTGCCGAGTCCCTCCGGTCGAGGCGACCCATTAGGCTTTTTCTATCTCAGAAACAGTTTAGGGTCAGTGCCCCGTCATTTCTCTCAATACTCGCCGAGTCCCTCAGTCGAGGCGACTCCTGTAGGCTTTTTCTCGGAAATGTCTAAGGGTCTGGGCCCTTGTTTCCTATCTTTTCTTGCCGAGTCCCTCGGTCGAAGGCGACCCATTAGGCTTTTTCTATCATCAGAAACAGTTAGGGTCAGTGCCCCATCGTTTCTCTCAATACTCGCCGAGTCCCTCAGTCGAGGCGACTCCTGTAGGCTTTTCCTAGGAAACGTCTAAGGGTCTGGCGCCCTTGTTTCCTATCTTTTCTTGCCGAGTCCCTCGGTCGAGGCGACCCATTAGGCTTTTTCTATCTCAGAAACAGTTTAGGGTCAGTGCCCCGTCGTTTCTCTCTATACTCGCCGAGTCCCTCAGTCGAGGCGACTCCTGTAGGCTTTTTCTCGGAAACGTCTAAGGGTCTGGGCCCTTGTTTCCTATCTTTTCTTGCGAGTCCCTCGGTCGAGGCGACCCATTAGGCTTTTTCTATCTCAGAAACAGTTTAGGGTCAGTGCCCCGTCGTTTCTCTCAATACTCGCCGAGTCCCTCAGTCGAGGCGACTCCTGTAGGCTTTTTCTCGGAAATGTCTAAGGGTCTGGGCCCTTGTTTCCTATCTTTCTTGCCGAGTCCCTCGGTCAAGGCGACCCATTAGGCTTTTTCTATCACAGAAACAGTTTAGGGTCAGTGCCCCATCGTTTCTTTCAATACTCGCCGAGTCCCTCAGTCGAGGCGACTCCTGTAGGCTTTTCCTAGGAAACGTCTAAGGGTCTGGGCCCTTGTTTCCTATCTTTTCTTGCCGAGTCCCTCGGTCGAGGCGACCCATTAGGCTTTTTCTATCTCAGAAACAGTTTAGGGTCAGTGCCCCGTCGTTTCTCTCAATACTCGCCGAGTCCCTCAGTCGAGGCGACTCCTGTAGGCTTTTTCTCGGAAACGTCTAAGGGTCTGGGCCCTTGTTTCCTATCTTTTCTTGCCGAGTCCCTCGGTCGAGGCGACCCATTAGGCTTTTTCTATCTCAGAAACAGTTTAGGGTCAGTGCCCCGTCGTTTCTCTCAATACTCGCCGAGTCCCTCAGTCGAGGCGACTCCTGTAGGCTTTTTCTCGGAAACGTCTAAGGGTCTGGGCCCTTGTTTCCTATCTTTTCTTGCCGAGTCCCTCGGTCGAGGCGACCCATTAGGCTTTTTCTATCTCAGAAACAGTTTAGGGTCAGTGCCCCGTCGTTTCTCTCAATACTCGCCGAGTCCCTCAGTCGAGGCGACTCCTGTAGGCTTTTTCTCGGAAACGTCTAAGGGTCTGGGCCCTTGTTTCCTATCTTTTCTTGCCGAGTCCCTCGGTCGAGGCGACCCATTAGGCTTTTTCTATCTCAGAAACAGTTTAGGGTCAGTGCCCCGTCGTTTCTCTCAATACTCGCCGAGTCCCTCAGTCGAGGCGACTCCTGTAGGCTTTTTCTCGGAAACGTCTAAGGGTCTGGGCCCTTGTTTCCTATCTTTTCTTGCCGAGTCCCTCGGTCGAGGCGACCCATTAGGCTTTTTCTATCTCAGAAACAGTTTAGGGTCAGTGCCCCGTCGTTTCTCTCAATACTCGCCGAGTCCCTCAGTCGAGGCGACTCCTGTAGGCTTTTTCTCGGAAACGTCTAAGGGTCTGGGCCCTTGTTTCCTATCTTTTCTTGCCGAGTCCCTCGGTCGAGGCGACCCATTAGGCTTTTTCTATCTCAGAAACAGTTTAGGGTCAGTGCCCCGTCGTTTCTCTCAATACTCGCCGAGTCCCTCAGTCGAGGCGACTCCTGTAGGCTTTTTCTCGGAAACGTCTAAGGGTCTGGGCCCTTGTTTCCTATCTTTTCTTGCCGAGTCCCTCGGTCGAAGGCGACCCATTAGGCTTTTTCTATCTCAGAAACAGTTTAGGGTCAGTGCCCCGTCGTTTCTCTCAATACTCGCCGAGTCCCTCAGTCGAGGCGACTCCTGTAGGCTTTTTCTCGGAAACGTCTAAGGGTCTGGGCCCTTGTTTCCTATCTTTTCTTGCCGAGTCCCTCGGTCGAGGCGACCCATTAGGCTTTTTCTATCTCAGAAACAGTTTAGGGTCAGTGCCCCGTCGTTTCTCTCAATACTCGCCGAGTCCCTCAGTCGAGGCGACTCCTGTAGGCTTTTCTCAGGAAACGTCTAAGGGTCTGGGCCCTTGTTTCCTATCTTTTCTTGCCGAGTCCCTCGGTCGAGGCGACCCATTAGGCTTTTTCTATCTCAGAAACAGTTTAGGGTCAGTGCCCCGTCGTTTCTTCTCAATACTCGCCGAGTCCCTCAGTCGAGGCGACTCCTGTAGGCTTTTTCTCGGAAACGTCTAAGGGTCTGGGCCCTTGTTTCCTATCTTTTCCTTGCCGAGTCCCTCGGTCGAGGCGAACCCATTAGGCTTTTTCTATCTCAGAAACAGTTTAGGGTCAGTGCCCCGTCGTTTCTCTCAATACTCGCCGAGTCCCTCAGTCGAGGCGACTCCTGTAGGCTTTTTCTCGGAAACGTCTAAGGGTCTGGCCCTTGTTTCCTATCTTTTCTTGCCGAGTCCCTCGGTCAAGGCGACCCATTAGGCTTTTTCTATCTCAGAAACAGTTTAGGGTCAGTGCCCCGTCGTTTCTTTCAATACTCGCCGAGTCCCTCAGTCGAGGCGACTCCTGTAGGCTTTTCTCGGAAACGTCTAAGGGTCTGGGCCCTTGTTTCCTATCTTTTCTTGCCGAGTCCCTCGGTCGAGGCGACCCATTAGGCTTTTTCTATCTCAGAAACAGTTTAGGGTCAGTGCCCCGTCGTTTCTCTTCAATACTCGCCGAGTCCCTCAGTCGAGGCGACTCCTGTAGGCTTTTTCTCGGAAACTGTCTAAGGGTCTGGGCCCTTGTTTCCTATCTTTTCTTGCCGAGTCCCTCGGTCGAGGCGACCCATTAGGCTTTTTCTATCTCAGAAACAGTTTAGGGTCAGTGCCCCGTCGTTTCTTTCAATACTCGCCGAGTCCCTCAGTCGAGGCGACTCCTGTAGGCTTTTCTCGGAAACGTCTAAGGGTCTGGGCCCTTGTTTCCTATCTTTTCTTGCCGAGTCCCTCGGTCGAGGCGACCCATTAGGCTTTTTCTATCTCAGAAACAGTTTAGGGTCAGTGCCCCGTCGTTTCTTTCAATACTCGCCGAGTCCCTCAGTCGAGGCGACTCCTGTAGGCTTTTTCTCGGAAACGTCTAAGGGTCTGGGCCCTTGTTTCCTATCTTTTCTTGCCGAGTCCCTCGGTCGAGGCGACCCATTAGGCTTTTTCTATCTCAGAAACAGTTTAGGGTCAGTGCCCCGTCGTTTCTTTCAATACTCGCCGAGTCCCTCAGTCGAGGCGACTCCTGTAGGCTTTTTCTCGGAAACTGTCTAAGGGTCTGGGCCCTTGTTTCCTATCTTTTCTTGCCGAGTCCCTCGGTCGAGGCGACCCATTAGGCTTTTTCTATCTCAGAAACAGTTTAGGGTCAGTGCCCCGTCGTTTCTCTCAATACTCGCCGAGTCCCTCAGTCGAGGCGACTCCTGTAGGCTTTTTCTCGGAAACGTCTAAGGGTCTGGGCCCTTGTTTCCTATCTTTTCTTGCCGAGTCCCTCGGTCGAGGCGACCCATTAGGCTTTTTCTATCTCAGAAACAGTTTAGGGTCAGTGCCCCGTCGTTTCTCTCAATACTCGCCGAGTCCCTCAGTCGAGGCGACTCCTGTAGGCTTTTTCTCGGAAACGTCTAAGGGTCTGGGCCCTTGTTTCCTATCTTTTCTTGCCGAGTCCCTCGGTCGAGGCGACCCATTAGGCTTTTTCTATCTCAGAAACAGTTTAGGGTCAGTGCCCCGTCGTTTCTCTCAATACTCGCCGAGTCCCTCAGTCGAGGCGACTCCTGTAGGCTTTTCTCGGAAACGTCTAAGGGTCTGGGCCCTTGTTTCCTATCTTTTCTTGCCGAGTCCCTCGGTCGAGGCGACCCATTAGGCTTTTTCTATCTCAGAAACAGTTTAGGGTCAGTGCCCCGTCGTTTCTCTCAATACTCGCCGAGTCCCTCAGTCGAGGCGACTCCTGTAGGCTTTTTCTCGGAAACGTCTAAGGGTCTGGGCCTTGTTTCCTATCTTTTCTTGCCGAGTCCCTCGGTCGAAGGCGACCCATTAGGCTTTTTCTATCTCAGAAACAGTTTAGGGTCAGTGCCCCGTCGTTTCTCTCAATACTCGCCGAGTCCCTCAGTCGAGGCGACTCCTGTAGGCTTTTTCTCGGAAACGTCTAAGGGTCTGGGCCCTTGTTTCCTATCTTTTCTTGCCGAGTCCCTCGGTCGAGGCGACCCATTAGGCTTTTTCTATCTCAGAAACAGTTTAGGGTCAGTGCCCCGTCGTTTCTCTCAATACTCGCCGAGTCCCTCAGTCGAGGCGACTCCTGTAGGCTTTTTCTCGGAAACGTCTAAGGGTCTGGGCCCTTGTTTCCTATCTTTTCTTGCCGAGTCCCTCGGTCGAGGCGACCCATTAGGCTTTTTCTATCTCAGAAACAGTTTAGGGTCAGTGCCCCGTCGTTTCTCTCAATACTCGCCGAGTCCCTCAGTCGAGGCGACTCCTGTAGGCTTTTTCTCGGAAACGTCTAAGGGTCTGGGCCCTTGTTTCCTATCTTTTCTTGCCGAGTCCCTCGGTCGAGGCGAACCATTAGGCTTTTTCTATCTCAGAAACAGTTTAGGGTCAGTGCCCCCGTCGTTTCTTTCAATACTCGCCGAGTCCCTCAGTCGAGGCGACTCCTGTAGGCTTTTTCTCGGAAACGTCTAAGGGTCTGGGCCCTTGTTTCCTATCTTTTCTTGCCGAGTCCCTCGGTCGAGGCGACCCATTAGGCTTTTTCTATCTCAGAAACAGTTTAGGGTCAGTGCCCCGTCGTTTCTCTCAATACTCGCCGAGTCCCTCAGTCGAGGCGACTCCTGTAGGCTTTTTCTCGGAAACGTCTAAGGGTCTGGGCCCTTGTTTCCTATCTTTTCTTGCCGAGTCCCTCGGTCAAGGCGACCCATTAGGCTTTTTCTATCACAGAAACAGTTTAGGGTCAGTGCCCCGTCGTTTCTTTCAATACTCGCCGAGTCCCTCAGTCGAGGCGACTCCTGTAGGCTTTTTCTCGGAAACGTCTAAGGGTCTGGGCCCTTGTTTCCTATCTTTTCTTGCCGAGTCCCTCGGTCGAGGCGACCCATTAGGCTTTTTCTATCTCAGAAACAGTTTAGGGTCAGTGCCCCGTCGTTTCTCTCAATACTCGCCGAGTCCCTCAGTCGAGGCGACTCCTGTAGGCTTTTTCTCGGAAACGTCTAAGGGTCTGGGCCCTTGTTTCCTATCTTTTCTTGCCGAGTCCCTCGGTCGAAGGCGACCCATTAGGCTTTTTCTATCTCAGAAACAGTTTAGGGTCAGTGCCCCGTCGTTTCTCTCAATACTCGCGAGTCCCTCAGTCGAGGCGACTCCTGTAGGCTTTTTCTCGGAAACGTCTAAGGGTCTGGGCCCTTGTTTCCTATCTTTTCTTGCCGAGTCCCTCGGTCGAGGCGACCCATTAGGCTTTTTCTATCTCAGAAACAGTTTAGGGTCAGTGCCCCGTCGTTTCTCTCAATACTCGCCGAGTCCCTCAGTCGAGGCGACTCCTGTAGGCTTTTCTCGGAAACGTCTAAGGGTCTGGGCCCTTGTTTCCTATCTTTTCTTGCCGAGTCCCTCGGTCGAGGCGACCCATTAGGCTTTTTCTATCTCAGAAACAGTTTAGGGTCAGTGCCCCGTCGTTTCTCTCAATACTCGCCGAGTCCCTCAGTCGAGGCGACTCCTGTAGGCTTTTTCTCGGAAACGTCTAAGGGTCTGGGCCCTTGTTTCCTATCTTTTCTTGCCGAGTCCCTCGGTCAAGGCGACCCATTAGGCTTTTTCTATCTCAGAAACAGTTTAGGGTCAGTGCCCCGTCGTTTCTTTCAATACTCGCCGAGTCCCTCAGTCGAGGCGACTCCTGTAGGCTTTTTCTCAGGAAACGTCTAAGGGTCTGGGCCCTTGTTTCCTATCTTTTCTTGCCGAGTCCCTCGGTCGAGGCGACCCATTAGGCTTTTTCTATCTCAGAAACAGTTTAGGGTCAGTGCCCCGTCGTTTCTCTCAATACTCGCGAGTCCCTCAGTCGAGGCGACTCCTGTAGCTTTTTCTCGGAAACGTCTAAGGGTCTGGGCCCTTGTTTCCTATCTTTTCTTCCGAGTCCCTCGGTCGAGGCGACCCATTAGGCTTTTTCTATCTCAGAAACAGTTTAGGGTCAGTGCCCCGTCGTTTCTCTCAATACTCGCCGATCCCTCAGTCGAGGCGACTCCTGTAGGCTTTTCTCGGAAACTCTAAGGTCTGGGCCCTTGTTTCCTATCTTTTCTTGCCGAGTCCCTCGGTCAAGGCGACCATTAGGCTTTTTCTATCTCAGAAACAGTTTAGGGTCAGTGCCCCGTCGTTTCTTCAATACTCGCCGAGTCCCTCAGTCGAGGCGACTCCTG
Organism: Ipomoea nil; assembly: GCF_001879475.1. NCBI lineage: Eukaryota > Viridiplantae > Streptophyta > Magnoliopsida > Solanales > Convolvulaceae > Ipomoea > Ipomoea nil. The sequence goes on from NW_017617493.1 coordinate 15,489, forward strand.
TAGGCTTTTCTCGGAAACGTCTAAGGGTCTGGGCCTTGTTTCCTATCTTTTCTTGCCGAGTCCCTCGGTCGAGGCGACCCATTAGGCTTTTTCTATCTCAGAAACAGTTTAGGGTCAGTGCCCCGTCGTTTCTCTCTAATACTCGCCGAGTCCCTCAGTCGAGGCGACTCCTGTAGGCTTTTTCTCGGAAACGTCTAAGGGTCTGGGCCCTTGTTTCCTATCTTTTCTTGCCGAGTCCCTCGGTCGAGGCGACCCATTAGGCTTTTTCTATCTCAGAAACAGTTTAGGGTCAGTGCCCGTCGTTTCTCTCAATACTCGCCGAGTCCCTCAGTCGAGGCGACTCCTGTAGGCTTTTTCTCGGAAACGTCTAAGGGTCTGGGCCCTTGTTTCCTATCTTTTCTTGCCGAGTCCCTCGGTCGAGGCGACCCATTAGGCTTTTTTCTATCTCAGAAACAGTTTAGGTCAGTGCCCCGTCGTTTCTTTCAATACTCGCCGAGTCCCTCAGTCGAGGCGACTCCTGTAGGCTTTTCTCGGAAACGTCTAAGGGTCTGGCCCTTGTTTCCTATCTTTCTTGCCGAGTCCCTCGGTCGAGGCGACCCATTAGGCTTTTTCTATCTCAGAAACAGTTTAGGGTCAGTGCCCCCGTCGTTTCTCTCAATACTCGCCGAGTCCCTCAGTCGAGGCGACTCCTGTAGGCTTTTTCTCGGAAATGTCTAAGGGTCTGGGCCCTTGTTTCCTATCTTTTCTTGCCGAGTCCCTCGGTCAAGGCGACCCATTAGGCTTTTTCTATCTCAGAAACAGTTTAGGGTCAGTGCCCCGTCGTTTCTTTCAATACTCGCCGAGTCCCTCAGTCGAGGCGACTCCTGTAGGCTTTTTCTCGGAAACGTCTAAGGGTCTGGGCCCTTGTTTCCTATCTTTTCTTGCCGAGTCCCTCGGTCGAGGCGACCCATTAGGCTTTTTCTATCTCAGAAACAGTTTAGGGTCAGTGCCCCGTCGTTTCTCTCAATACTCGCCGAGTCCCTCAGTCGAGGCGACTCCTGTAGGCTTTTTCTCGGAAATGTCTAAGGGTCTGGGCCCTTGTTTCCTATCTTTTCTTGCCGAGTCCCTCGGTCAAGGCGACCCATTAGGCTTTTTCTATCTCAGAAACAGTTTAGGGTCAGTGCCCCGTCGTTTCTTTCAATACTCGCCGAGTCCCTCAGTCGAGGCGACTCCTGTAGGCTTTTTCTCGGAAACGTCTAAGGGTCTGGGCCCTTGTTTCCTATCTTTTCTTGCCGAGTCCCTCGGTCGAGGCGACCCATTAGGCTTTTTCTATCTCAGAAACAGTTTAGGGTCAGTGCCCCGTCGTTTCTCTCAATACTCGCCGAGTCCCTCAGTCGAGGCGACTCCTGTAGCTTTTCTCGGAAACGTCTAAGGGTCTGGGCCCTTGTTTCCTATCTTTTCTTGCCGAGTCCCTCGGTGAGGCGACCCATTAGGCTTTTTCTATCTCAGAAACAGTTTAGGGTCAGTGCCCCGTCGTTTCTTTCAATACTCGCCGAGTCCCTCAGTCGAGGCGACTCCTGTAGGCTTTTCTAGGAAACGTCTAAGGGTCTGGGCCCTTGTTTCCTATCTTTTCTTGCCGAGTCCCTCGGTCGAGGCGACCCATTAGGCTTTTTCTATCTCAGAAACAGTTTAGGGTCAGTGCCCCGTCGTTTCTCTCAATACTCGCCGAGTCCCTCAGTCGAGGCGACTCCTGTAGGCTTTTTCTCGGAAACGTCTAAGGGTCTGGGCCCTTGTTTCCTATCTTTTCTTCCGAGTCCCTCGGTCGAGGCGACCCATTAGGCTTTTTCTATCTCAGAAACAGTTTAGGGTCAGTGCCCGTCGTTTCTCTCAATACTCGCCGAGTCCCTCAGTCGAGGCGACTCCTGTAGGCTTTTTTCTCGAAACGTCTAAGGGTCTGGGCCCTTGTTTCCTATCTTTTCTTGCCGAGTCCCTCGGTCAAGGCGACCCATTAGGCTTTTTCTATCTCAGAAACAGTTTAGGGTCAGTGCCCCGTCGTTTCTTTCAATACTCGCCGAGTCCCTCAGTCGAGGCGACTCCTGTAGGCTTTTTCTCGGAAACGTCTAAGGGTCTGGGCCCTTGTTTCCTATCTTTTCTTGCCGAGTCCTCGGTCGAGGCGACCCATTAGGCTTTTTCTATCTCAGAAACAGTTTAGGGTCAGTGCCCGTCGTTTCTCTCAATACTCGCCGAGTCCCTCAGTCGAGGCGACTCCTGTAGGCTTTTTCTCGGAAAACGTCTAAGGGTCTGGGCCCTTGTTTCCTATCTTTTCTTGCCGAGTCCCTCGGTCGAGGCGACCCATTAGGCTTTTTCTATCTCAGAAACAGTTTAGGGTCAGTGCCCCGTCGTTTCTCTCAATACTCGCCGAGTCCCTCAGTCGAGGCGACTCCTGTAGGCTTTTTCTCGGAAACGTCTAAGGGTCTGGGCCCTTGTTTCCTATCTTTTCTTGCCGAGTCCCTCGGTCGAGGCGACCCATTAGGCTTTTTCTATCTCAGAAACAGTTTAGGGTCAGTGCCCCGTCGTTTCTTTCAATACTCGCCGAGTCCCTCAGTCGAGGCGACTCCTGTAGGCTTTTTCTAGGAAACGTCTAAGGGTCTGGGCCCTTGTTTCCTATCTTTTCTTGCCGAGTCCCTCGGTCGAGGCGACCCATTAGGCTTTTTCTATCTCAGAAACAGTTTAGGGTCAGTGCCCCGTCGTTTCTCTCAATACTCGCCGAGTCCCTCAGTCGAGGCGACTCCTGTAGGCTTTTTCTCGGAAACGTCTAAGGGTCTGGGCCCTTGTTTCCTATCTTTTCTTGCCGAGTCCCTCGGTCGAGGCGACCCATTAGGCTTTTTCTATCTCAGAAACAGTTTAGGGTCAGTGCCCGTCGTTTCTCTCAATACTCGCCGAGTCCCTCAGTCGAGGCGACTCCTGTAGGCTTTTTCGGAAACGTCTAAGGGTCTGGGCCCTTGTTTCCTATCTTTTCTTGCCGAGTCCCTCGGTCGAGGCGACCCATTAGGCTTTTTCTATCTCAGAAACAGTTTAGGGTCAGTGCCCCGTCGTTTCTCTCAATACTCGCCGAGTCCCTCAGTCGAGGCGACTCCTGTAGGCTTTTTCTCGAAACGTCTAAATTGGGCCCTTGTTTCCTATCTTTTCTTGCCGAGTCCCTCGGTCGAGGCGACCCATTAGGCTTTTTCTATCTCAGAAACAGTTTAGGGTCAGTGCCCCGTCGTTTCTCTCAATACTCGCCGAGTCCCTCAGTCGAGGCGACTCCTGTAGGCTTTTTCTCGGAAACGTCTAAGGTCTGGGCCCTTGTTTCCTATCTTTTCTTGCCGAGTCCTCGGTCAAGGCGAACCATTAGGCTTTTTCTATCTCAGAAACATTTAGGGTCAGTGCCCCGTTTCTTCAATACTCGCCGAGTCCCTCAGTCGAGGCGACTCCTGTAGGCTTTTCCGAAACGTCTAAGGGTCTGGGCCCTTGTTTCCTATCTTTTCTTGCGAGTCCCTCGGTCGAGGCGACCCATTAGGCTTTTTCTATCTCAGAAACAGTTTAGGGTCAGTGCCCCGTCGTTTCTCTCAATACTCGCCGAGTCCCTCAGTCGAGGCGACTCCTGTAGGCTTTTTCTCGGAAATGTCTAAGGGTCTGGCCCTTGTTTCCTATCTTTTCTTCGAGTCCCTCGGTCAAGGCGACCCATTAGGCTTTTTCTATCTCAGAAACAGTTTAGGGTCAGTGCCCCGTCGTTTCTTTCAATACTCGCCGAGTCCCTCAGTCGAGGCGACTCCTGTAGGCTTTTCTCGGAAACGTCTAAGGGTCTGGGCCCTTGTTTCTATCTTTTCTTGCCGAGTCCCTCGGTCGAGGCGACCCATTAGGCTTTTTCTATCTCAGAAACAGTTTAGGGTCAGTGCCCCGTCGTTTCTCTCAATACTCGCCGAGTCCCTCAGTCGAGCGCGACTCCTGTAGGCTTTTTCCGGAAACGTCTAAGGGTCTGGGCCCTTGTTTCCTATCTTTTCTTCCGAGTCCCTCGGTCGAGGCGACCCATTAGGCTTTTTCTATCTCAGAAACAGTTTAGGGTCAGTGCCCCGTCGTTTCTCTCAATACTCGCCGAGTCCCTCAGTCGAGGCGACTCCTGTAGGCTTTTTCTCGGAAACGTCTAAGGGTCTGGGCCCTTGTTTCCTATCTTTTCTTGCCGAGTCCCTCGGTCAAGGCGAACCATTAGGCTTTTTCTATCTCAGAAACAGTTTAGGGTCAGTGCCCCGTCGTTTCTTTCAATACTCGCCGAGTCCCTCAGTCGAGGCGACTCCTGTAGGCTTTTTCTCGGAAACGTCTAAGGGTCTGGGCCCTTGTTTCCTATCTTTTCTTCCGAGTCCCTCGGTCGAGGCGACCCATTAGGCTTTTTCTATCTCAGAAACAGTTTAGGGTCAGTGCCCCGTCGTTTCTTTCAATACTCGCCGAGTCCCTCAGTCGAGGCGACTCCTGTAGGCTTTTTCTCGGAAAAGTCTAAGGGTCTGGGCCCTTGTTTCCTATCTTTTCTTGCCGAGTCCCTCGGTCGAGGCGACCCATTAGGCTTTTTCTATCTCAGAAACAGTTTAGGGTCAGTGCCCCGTCGTTTCTCTCAATACTCGCCGAGTCCCTCAGTCGAGGCGACTCCTGTAGGCTTTTTCTCGGAAACGTCTAAGGGTCTGGGCCCTTGTTTCCTATCTTTTCTTGCCGAGTCCCTCGTCAAGGCGACCCATTAGGCTTTTTCTATCAGAAACAGTTTAGGGTCAGTGCCCCGTCGTTTCTTTCAATACTCGCCGAGTCCCTCAGTCGAGGCGACTCCTGTAGGCTTTTCCTCGGAAACGTCTAAGGGTCTGGGCCCTTGTTTCCTATCTTTTCTTGCCGAGTCCCTCGGTCGAGGCGACCCATTAGGCTTTTTCTATCTCAGAAACAGTTTAGGGTCAGTGCCCCGTCGTTTCTCTCAATACTCGCCGAGTCCCTCAGTCGAGGCGACTCCTGTAGGCTTTTTCTCGGAAACGTCTAAGGGTCTGGGCCCTTGTTTCCTATCTTTTTCCTTCCGAGTCCCTCGGTCGAGGCGACCCATTAGGCTTTTTCTATCTCAGAAACAGTTTAGGGTCAGTGCCCCGTCGTTTCTCTCAATACTCGCCGAGTCCCTCAGTCGAGGCGACTCCTGTAGGCTTTTTCTCGGAAACGTCTAAGGGTCTGGGCCCTTGTTTCCTATCTTTTCTTGCCGAGTCCCTCGGTCAAGGCGAACCATTAGGCTTTTTCTATCTCAGAAACAGTTTAGGGTCAGTGCCCCGTCGTTTCTCAATACTCGCCGAGTCCCTCAGTCGAGGCGACTCCTGTAGGCTTTTTCTCGGAAACGTCTAAGGGTCTGGGCCCTTGTTTCCTATCTTTTCTTGCCGAGTCCCTCGGTCGAGGCGACCATTAGGCTTTTTCTATCTCAGAAACAGTTTAGGGTCAGTGCCCCGTCGTTTCTCTCAATACTCGCCGAGTCCCTCAGTCGAGGCGACTCCTGTAGGCTTTTCTCGGAAACGTCTAAGGGTCTGGGCCCTTGTTTCCTATCTTTTCTTGCCGAGTCCCTCGGTCGAGGCGACCCATTAGGCTTTTTCTATCACAGAAACAGTTTAGGGTCAGTGCCCCATCGTTTCTTTCAATACTCGCCGAGTCCCTCAGTCGAGGCGACTCCTGTAGGCTTTTCTAGGAAACGTCTAAGGGTCTGGGCCCTTGTTTCCTATCTTTTCTTGCCGAGTCCCTCGGTCGAGGCGACCCATTAGGCTTTTTCTATCTCAGAAACAGTTTAGGGTCAGTGCCCGTCGTTTCTCTCAATACTCGCCGAGTCCCTCAGTCGAGGCGACTCCTGTAGGCTTTTTCTCGAAACGTCTAAGGGTCTGGGCCCTTGTTTCCTATCTTTTCTTGCCGAGTCCCTCGGTCGAGGCGACCCATTAGGCTTTTTCTATCTCAGAAACAGTTTAGGGTCAGTGCCCCGTCGTTTCTCTCAATACTCGCCGAGTCCCTCAGTCGAGGCGACTCCTGTAGGCTTTTTCTCGGAAACGTCTAAGGGTCTGGGCCCTTGTTTCCTATCTTTTCTTGCCGAGTCCCTCGGTCAAGGCGACCCATTAGGCTTTTTCTATCTCAGAAACAGTTTAGGGTCAGTGCCCGTCGTTTCTTTCAATACTCGCCGAGTCCCTCAGTCGAGGCGACTCCTGTAGGCTTTTTCTCGGAAACGTCTAAGGGTCTGGGCCCTTGTTTCCTATCTTTTCTTGCCGAGTCCCTCGTCGAGGCGACCCATTAGGCTTTTTCTATCTCAGAAACAGTTTAGGGTCAGTGCCCCGTCGTTTCTTTCAATACTCGCCGGTCCCTCAGTCGAGGCGACTCCTGTAGGCTTTT
>NW_017617494.1:0-20915 GCF_001879475.1 Ipomoea nil
AGAACATAATCTTAGAGCTACTATTGCTACGTTCACTAATTCGTCTAAAATTATAGATAAAATGGTGAGCATGCAAAAGCCATCAGGAGATAGAACCGGAATTGGTTATGACTCCACATGTTCTCAAACCCCTCAAAATCTGACTAATTCTACTACTACTTTAAATAATAAAGTTCAAGTGGTAAATTTGTTAAAAGTCAGAATAGCACGATGAGACAAGGACTTGGCTATCAATCAAACGCAAAGTTGAATGTTGAAAGGCCGAAACAAGTTTATACTACGGCAAAGCAACAAAAATTCTACAAGCAAAGATATGCCAAAGAGTCAAGTGCAAAAAGATTTCATAGAAAAGAGGGAAGCTTTTCTAGAAATAAAGTTGGGAGATTTTCCACTCAAAAAGATTGGTTGTGCAATAGATGTAATACTTTTTTATAGACCAAAGCAACCATTCTCTTCCCAGGTGCCAAAATATAAAAATAATTTTCAAACCCGGCGCCAAAAATATTTTCTAATGTGAGTTATGATTATCGTGTCTCAAATGGTTACAAATCGCCTCATCTTAATTCAATAAGATCAAGGTGGGTTTGGTTACCAAAAATCACTAACAGTAAAGGACCCAAGCAAGTATGGGTACCTAAATTAATTAATCTTTTTTGCAGGATGTTTGGTACATCGATAGTGGTTGCTCACGCCACATGACTAGAAATAAATCATATCTAGTTAATTTCAAAGAAATCGATGGACCAAAAGTTATATTCGGAGGAAATCAAAATTATGGAATTACAAAAGGAGTTGGCACGATCAAGAAAAATGGTTTGAAGATTGAAGATGTTTCTTTCGTTGAAGGATTAAAATTTAATTTGTTGAGCACTAGTCAATTTTGTGATAAAGGCTATCTTGTAGAATTTTCTAAAGATAATTGCCTAATCAAAAATGAGCTCACAAATGAGATTGTTTTATCTGGAAAACGGCGAAAGAACATGTATATTGTGGATTGGAGCACAAGCAAAGATTCAGTGTGCTTAATGGCCAGAAATTCGAATGAAGCTAATTGGGAATGGCACAGAAAGCTCAACCACTTAAACTTCAAGACTATCAATCAGCTTGCAAAGAAGAATCTAGTAGAAGGCTTGCCAGATATTATCTTCAAGAAGGACCAAGTGTGTGATGCATGCCAACGCGGAAAGCAAATCAAATCATCATTCAAATCAAAGACACACGAGTCAACGTCAAGACCGCTAAGCTTACTACATATGGACTTATTTGGACCGGTTGATCCAATAAGTGTAAGTGGTAAGAAATATACTCTCGTGTTGTTGATGATTTTTCCAGGTACACTTGGACCGTGTTTCTCAAGAAGAAAAATGAAGTTGAGCAAGTTCTACCGAAGCTGTTGAAGCAACTACAAAATGAGAAAGAATTGCAAATATCAAAAATACGAACGGATCGCGGAATCGAGTTCGTGAATGGAGTTATACAAGCTTTTTGCAATTCACATGGAATTTCTCATCAATTATCTGCCGCAAGAACACCGCAACAAACGGTGTTGCCGAAAGAAGAAACCGGACGCTCAAAGAAGTGATGATTAGTGCTGCGGTCTCCCGAAACGCTATTGGGCGGAAGCTATCAACACTGCTTGTTACACGCAAAATCGAAGCATGATCCATAAGCAGCACAAGAAGACGCCATATGAGCTATATAAAGGGAGAAAACCAAATATTGGTTATTTTCATATTTTTTGATGCAAATGCTTTATTCATATTAATGATAAATTGCATCTAAAAGCTTTTGATGAGCGTGCAGATGAAGGAATTTTTCTAGGATATTTAGCTACCAGCAAGGCGTACAGAGTTCTTGAATAAAAGATCAATGGTGGTTGAAGAATCCATACACGTGGTATTTGATGAAAAATCACAGATCAAGAATGATGCACTGGACGGAGAAATTGCTCAAAATGGTAACAAGTGTCATATTGATTTTTTGGGATACTAATGATACGTGTGAAGATGATGTTTTGCAGGGAATGGATGAGTTGGAAATTAATTCTCTAGAAAATCCCATCCCTCACCCAGAAGAAGTTGGAAATTCTTTAAATAATAATTTTGGGAGTGATGCCTCACGTGGGAATGAGGATGTAGTACGGGTTCCAATGTGTGATCAAGTTACTGGTGAAGTTGGTGGTCAATTACAAAATGAATTAAATGTGGAAATTCGAACCAACTCTCCCAGTACACAACAAATGGATCCACCCAGTACCATGCACCCATTTCAACCAGATTTAAGATGGCTCAAAAATCACCCTCCAGAATTAATTATTGGGAATATCCATGAAGGCGTGAAAACAAGATCATCTACCATGGAAGCATTGTTCACGTGTTATCTATCTCAAATTGAACCAAAAGAAATTGACGAAGCTCTCAATAATCCGGATTGGATAAATGCTATGCAAGAGGAGCTCGATCAATTCAAAAGAAATGATGTTTGGGAACTTGTTCCAAGACCGCCGAACCACAATGTTGTAGAAACCAAATGGGTGTTCCGGAACAAAACAAACGAAGAAGGCGTGATTGTTAGGAATAAAGCAAGGCTCGTTGCAAAAGGATACTCTCAAGAAGAAGGAATTGATTTTGATGAAACCTTTGCACCGGTGGCTCGACTTGAAGCAATCAGAATTTTCCTAGCCTACGCCGCACACAAAGATTTCACCGTTTATCAAATGGACGTGAAAATCGCATTCTTGAATGGTCTACTCGAAGAAGAAGTTTATGTCGAACAACCCCCAGGTTTTGAGGTAAAAGGCGAAAGTGATAAAGTCTACAAACTTAAAAAGGCATTGTATGGGTTGAAACAAGCACCTAGAGCTTGGTATGATACTTTGTCAATGTTCTTGATAAGCTGTGGATTCACCAAAGGCCTTGTTGACAAAACTCTATTTAGAATTCAAGATGGTGATCATATTTTATTAGTGCAAATATATGTTGATGATATTATTTTTGGAAGCACTAACAATTCTTTGTGTGAGAAATTTTCGAAGCTTATGCAGAATAAATTCGAAATGAGCATGATGGGTGAATTGAATTACTTCTTGGGCTTACAAGTCAAACAACTGAAAGAAGGAGTATTCATCAATCAAGCAAAGTACACCCGCGACTTGATAAAGAAGTTTGGCCTTGATGGAAAATCATCGATCAAAATTCCAATGAGCACATCAATAAGGCTAGACAAAGATGAAGATGGAAAGGATGTCGATCAAACAAAATATAGAGGAATGATTGGTTCACTTCTATATCTTACTGCAAGCAGGCCGGACATTTCTTATGCTGTGGGCGTGTGTGCAAGATTCCAAGCAAATCCAAAAGAAAGTCACCTCACCGCAACAAAGAAGATCATACGATATCTGAAAGGCACAATCAATGTTGGATTGTGGTATCCAAAAGGTACAGATTTTACTCTAACGGGTTTTTTCAGATGCGAATTTTGCAGGTTGCAAAATAGACAGAAAAAGCACTTCCGGGACATGCCAGTTCTTGGGGGAAGGCTTGTTTCTTGGTTCAGCAAAAAGCAAAATTCCATCGCAACGAGTACCGCCGAGGCCGAATATATTGCTGCAGGAAGTTGTTGTGCGCAAATTTTGTGGATGAAGCAACAATTGAAGGATTACGGAGTTAATTGTGATGACGTTAGTATTTATTGTGATAATACTAGTGCAATCGCTATCACTCACAATCCGGTGCTTCACTCAAGAACCAAACATATCGACATTCGACATCATTTTATAAGGGATCACGTTGAAAAGAAAAATCTGAAGATCGAATATATCCCTACGGAAAACCAAGTTGCTGATATTCTCACGAAGCCTTTATGCGAAACGAGATTTTCTACCTTAAGACACGAGTTGGGAATGATCGAAATGAGCTAAGTATCACTGAACTTAAATTCTCTATTTAAATTGATACTTGTGCTCAAAATTAATTGTTTTACGTGGATAAATTGTTTTATGTGTTTCTATGCATGTTTTTATTCGAAATATTTATGTGATAAAATTGCAATATGTGTTAGAAATTTATTTGTGTTTTTGCATGTGTTATTTAACGTGAGATCATATGCCATGCAAATTAATTTGATAAAATGTGCAATTCCTGATTTATTTGATAATTTGTATAAAATTGCATGTTTTAATGTGTTAATCAGTTTTTGAGTATGTGTTCATGTTTCTGTAAATTAACTAACTTGTTTGCATGAACAATTTGCTCTAAAAAATGATTTACCATGTTTATTTGTTAATATATATGTGCTATGTGCAAAATGTGATTTAATATGTTATTTGTATGTGTGTTTCGTATATATGCAGTATATGTGATATAAATTGCTATAAAATGTTTTAGAAATCTAGAAATTAGTATTTTTGTTAGTTTCTAAAATATTTTGGAATCTGATTAATATGTTTTATATAAAGTTGTTTTTAGTTATAAATTAGGAATATGAGTGTTAATTGTGTTAATTTCCAAATTATATGTATTTTAATTAGGAATGCCGTGTATATGTGTTTAATATTTTGGTATGTGTGATTAATTATTTGTGGAGTAATTTTTGCTACTAACGAGATGTTTGAGTGTGTTTATATCTGTGGTACACGATTTTGAGAAGGAAATCAGGAGATAAAGGAGGAAAATTTAGAGTTTAATTGGGCATCAAACCTCCACCCATAAACTCCTACACTTTCTAAACCTCCACCCAACCTAAACCTCCCCCCATAATCCTCTTCTAAATCAAATCTTTCCAAACAGATTTACCCTTTCTTTCTCAAATCGACACCCCATCTCGCTTGTCAGAAATCTACACTCTTAATCGATCCCCACAAACAAATCTCAAGGAGATCAGAACCCAAATCCTTCCTAAGTGTCTCTTCAAATTTCCTCCCTCTACACCTTACGTGCATTGGGTATTTCTAAAGAGGTGTGAGCATTAAATGCTCTTGTCTGCTCATGATGACATTTTCTCTTTCCTCGTAACACTCTCTATCAGATGACTCATCTACCCTAAACTCACTCAATCGACACACCTCAACCAAAGGGTACAATTGAGAAGTCCCATCTCTCTCTCTTAAATTCGAAAAACCCCTTCGAGTCATCCTCCTCATATAAACCCCTCTCCTATATCTCAAAAAAATATTTCAAGACCTTCAGAATATCAGAAAACTCTCTCAAATTATCTCTCCTCGATCAATCGATCTGATCATCATGGCCCAATCTGGAAGAAAGCAAATTGATCCTATTTCTGCCCTCTCACAACAAGTGACGAATGGGATGGTTCTCAATCCTGAGTTTTTCAGACTAGGTTCTACCAACAAGGACACGGCCGAGAAAATTCTTCAAGCTTTAAAAGACTGTGGACTGTTTGATTTCTTCACCTACAACTACTTTGGAACCTTTGAAGAAGATGTAGCTGAATTTTATCTACATGCAGTCGTTGAAAAGGACTCGATAAAATCTAGAGTTGGAGGATCAGAAGTTTCAATCACTGAAGATGACATACACAAGTGCTTCAACTTTCCTGAATCTCAGATAATGCCAGAATCTCACAGCTATGTTGTTCAAAATTTTTGGAATGAGATTCGTGGTCCTACGGCTCCAATTTTCTCTGATGTATCCGCTCATAAGAATGTATTGAAGTTTGAATATGAGATGTTGGTGGACATGATTTACAAGATTCTTGAACACAAACTGGGAAGTACTGAAGATTTGACCGCGTCAACAGTGTGCCTGATGGACGGAATCATGAAAGGAATAAAATTCAAATGGGCAAAATTTATCTACAGGAAGATGGTTATTTTTGTTCATGCTGCCAAACCAATGAAGAAACCTGCTGTAGTGGACCGATTCTATCAAAATGTTGGATATGGTCTCATCATTGGAGAATTGCTAAGGAAGAAGACAATTCCAATGAGAAAACACAAAAATATTGGAATTTACAGAGCTCTCTTCAGAAAATTTAGTCCTAATTTTGGAAAAAGGTCAAGCCAGAGAAGAGGACAAGAAGGTGGGAGTTCTACAAGTTCAAAAAACACCTCAGAGTTCCAGACCGAGAAACAGCAAAGCAATCTCAACCTCAAGTAATCAAATGGGATCAAGCAATAGATCAGGAAGAGATCAGGAAGCCATCAGTACGGCTATGGCAGTTGTTCCGATCAAATATGCCGAACCAAACTTGTTGCCGAAGGAGTTGATGATACTACAAGAATGGAATTTGCAGGAGTTGATGTGCAAATTTCGAATGATCTACAAAGAAGGCTCTCGAGTCAATCTGCAGCCGAAGGAAGTGGCAGGACCTATAGTTTTTGACTCAGCGCTCATTCAAGATGATCTGGAGCTGTTGAAAGAATTGATAATGGTGCAAACTTGGAGAGAATGGAAACTTGAAAGATATCATTCTTTCATGTCAAAAATCACCCCAAATTTGATACGAAGTGAAGATTTTTCCTTGGAATGGTGTGGAACGAACGTGATGCTAGATGCACTCAACATGGATTTAAATCAAGTGTATCACATGAAGCTACACGAGAAGGCAGCCAGACAAAAAGGAAAAGCACCAATAAAAGGAGGCAGTACGGCTCAAGATCGTTTAGCCGAACAAAGAGAGACAGAATGAAATTTCACTTCAGTTAGCTCTACAAAGGTCAGTATATGACACACATCATTATCCAGGTAACACATCTCTTGTGGATAATGAAGTTCTTGATGAAAGAACTGATGGGACGGCACTCATTGATGTACCAATCATAAGCACTGAAAAATCATATGGACATACCTGTGAAAGTCCATGATGCTTCTTTATTGATATCTGATTTGACCCCCACACCAATTAATGTGAATCTGGAGTGCAATGAACAACTTGTGGGAGCCAATGAAAAACAAGTGTCAGAAGAAAGAAGAAGAGATATACCAGTGGAAGTTGCAGTAGAAGTTGCTACTGAGAGTAGACTGCAAATCACAGAGGATTTATCCAGTGTATTGCCGGTACACCATACCGAGTCTACCATGCCTACCATGGACCCTGTTCTAGAAAATGAAGATTTATTTACAGAGAACTACACGAGAACAGAGGTCTTAGAAGAAGAAATTGGTGATCTCAATCAAGAAGCCGAATCACCTGAAGAAGAAGGGATGCAACTTATTGACACAGTTATTCTCACAGATCCGAATAAAAGTCCATTCGGATCCCCTCAAAATTTTGTGCAGATGGATGAACAAGAAGATGACATATTTTCATCCTTATTTGCCAAAGTAGCCGAATCCAGTGATGTTGTTTGTCAAACAATTGGAGAAAAATTGGTTGAACAAAACCAAAAGCTAGATCAACAACACACGGATACACAAGTCAATCTAAAGGAGTTAATGGAGCACCAAAATATTTTGAAGACCCAGATTGACAAAGCAGAAAGAATTCTGAAAGGAGAATTGACAAAAGGCTTACTTGAAGTGCTTCAGCTCATGAAGAAGGAACGTGAAGCAGCTGAAAAGATTCACAACGAACGTCACTTGAGACAGATCAAAGCAATTCAAGACCAAGAAAGCCGAATGAACAAACTTGAAGCTGAACTCGCAGTTACAACAAACAAGCTGGACAACGTGCAAACCGTTTCCATTGAAACACACAATAGTGTTGAAACTGTGAAGGCAAACCAAGACCGAGATTTTAAGACCCTTGCATTTTTGATTGATAACGCTAAAAGGGGGGAAGAAATTCTCAGTCACTTGGCTTTGCAACAACAAGAATTTATTCTTGGAAGTCAACAACAGCCAGTAATGTCTACTCAAGGTAGAGGCCGAAGCCGCGGACAATCCTCACAAGGACCATCTCAGATTGGTTTTGCTCAGTTCGCGAATCCTAGTCTTGGTACGAGTACATCGAAGGTTGCTGAACAGCGTGGCTGATTCGAATGCTCTAAGGGTACCGCCACTCACACAACAATATGGACCAAAGAAATTTACCAAGCATGATCAAGAAATGGCCTGTAGCCGATCAAGCCCAATGGATTTCGGAAAAGAATAAAGAAGAAGAAGGCAAAAGGAAAAGAACCGAGATGTGGTATGAACTAAGAGATTTCACAGGAAATATGGGCATGAATCTTGGAGAAGAAAGAAGCTTCGAAGAATGTGTCTTATGGTGGGAAAACGGAGTTCTTCCGGGTAACAATATCAAAGAAGCTTTTGGACATTACATGGTCGGACAGCTTACAAAGAAATTTCAGAATGCAAAGGTCAAAGATGATTTCTCAAGCTCAGAGAACATGTCAAAGAAATTTTGAAGAAAGACTTTGGTGTGAAGAAACCCAGAAGGTAATCTGAAAATTCTCTTAAGCTGATATTCTCTATTTTCGAACCTCTGTTGCGTTTTTCTCTATAAATTCGAAATATATCAATAATAATTTCCCATGGTCTATTTTGAGTCTTTAATTTTATTTGTTTAATGTAATTAGACTTTCGTGAATTAAAAGACAAGAAATATGTCAAACGCACGACAAAATTAAAAATTGATGATGATCAAAATAAAATAATTCAAGATGCGTTTAGGAGCTTGTCTAAAATTTAATTCACAAGTTTCTTTTGATTGTGTGTAGAAAACCATTTGTTAAACTCATCTTAGCTTTGTCAAATAAAATTGAGCAAAAAGATTATTTTTTTCAAAGACTTAAAGCCAATGACTGAGTATAGGTTTTGGCATTATCAAAAGGGGGAAATTGTTAGGAATAAAGTGTAATGGTTTTGATATGCCAAATTTGTATTTGTAGATCCCCCAATTTTATTTTATAGGTCTAGTAGAGTCTTAGACCATGATCGGAAATTATTTAATTATGAAAAGAGAAAAACAGAGGAAAATGGATGAAAATAGAAGAAGAAGATATAAAGCCGAAAATCAAGAATTTGTCTGGAGAAAATGACAAATTGAAGAGAAGATGAATGATACAATATTCACGTCGCTACTACTCAAAGAAGATATCCCAGAAGAATTTTCGTGAAGAAAATTAATATTGGAAGAATGCATGAAATTGACTTGGAGATCAAGCATCTATGGAAAGAAAGAAGTACATCAAATGTGATTGGAGATTTAATCAAAAGCTGTACGGACGAAGTGGATGATGCTCTGTATATTATCCGAAATGGCTCAAGTTCAAAAACTCACTATCAATAATTTTACAAGGTAAACTTTGAGAAGTCAAATTAAATTAATTTGATGGAGTTGGGCGCTAGTTTAAGCTTTGGGCGCCAATTACAAGTGGAAATTGGGAAGCAATTTCACTTGGCTGGCAATTGAGATGCAATTGCACTTGGGAGCCAATTCAGAAATCAAAATCAATTGAAATTGCTATTGGGAGCAATTTCACATGGAAATCAATTCAATATGGGAGCCAATGTAGAATTGAAATTGGGAGCCAATTCAGAAATCAAAATCAATTGAAATTGCTATTGGGAGCAATTTCACATGGAAATCAATTCAATATGGGAGCCAATGTAGAATTGAAATTGGGAGCCAATTGAGGTTGTAGTATGGGAAGAAGACATGGAGATCAAATTGAATTGAGAATAGCAATTTCACATGGAAATCAATTCAATATGGGAGCCAATGTAGAATTGAAATTGGGAGCCAATTGAGGTTGTAGTATGGGAAGAAGACATGGAGATCAAATTGAATTGAGATGAAATTCAATACCAAGGAGAAGTCTGGGAGCCAATTGAGGTTGTAGTATGGGAAGAAGACATGGAGATCAAATTGAATTGAGATGAAATTCAATACCAGGAGAAGTCTGGGAGCCAATTTCAAAGTCAAAGTCAACAATTCAAATTGGGAAGCAATTGAAAGCACCGGGAACAAAGTCAAAGTCAACAAAGTCAAAGTCAACAATTCAAATTGGGAAGCAATTGAAAGCACCGGGAGCAAAGTCAAAGTCAACAATTCAAATTGGGAAGCAATTGAAAGCACCGAGAGCAGTTGGGAGCCAATTGCAAGTCAAAGTCAATTGGGAGCCAATTACAATGGAGAAATTCAAATTGGGTGCCAATTACAAGCCAATTGAAATTGGGTGTCAATTACTGACAAAGGAGAAATTCAAATTGGGTGGAAGTTCAAAGCCAGTTTGAAGTCTGAGAACACCCAGACGTGACAATTGGGAGCCAATTACAATGGAGAAATTCAAATTGGGTGCCAATTACAAGCCAAAGCCAATTGAAATTGGGTGTCAATTACAAAGGAGAAATTCAAATTGGGTGGAAGTTCAAAGCCAGTTTGAAGTCTGAGAACACCCAGACGTGAGAATGAAGAAGATGAAGCAGAACTTATAGTGAAAAATATTCTCACAAGGAAAAATACTAGTTTAACTAGTATGGGATTAAATTGATGAATATTTTTAAATCCCAAAGATACAAGGACCACTTCAGAGCTAATCAGAGAGGCCATTCTACACCAAAACTGAGACCCAGATATTTCCACTCAACGTAAAACCAGAGGAATATCAGATGAAGTTTGGGAGCTCATTTACATGGAGATGAAACTCCATCAACGGCTAGCTTATCTCTTTCTGACATTTTTGCAGAAGATAAGATAAGATCTCTGACAAAAGATACAAGATTTCAAAAATGAGAGCGTCTCTTTCCAACGGACAGATTCTCATTACCAGCTATAAAATGATGAAGATATGAAGACTTGAAGAAGCACGGAGCAGAGAAAAACATACAAGAGCAGAAAATTCGAATCCATCAAAGGATCAATAGAGCAATTAAGCTTAAAAGAGCAAAGAGCTAAAATTCTAAGAGCTAAAATCTTCAAGTGTGAGAAAAGAACTCAGAGAGCTTCAAAAGAGAAATATTCTGAGAGTTCTTAAACAGAGCTAAGCAGAGCATAAATATCAAGTGCTTTACTTGATATATTCAAAGAGAGAAAACACTCAGAGCTGTCAAGAGAAATCATTCCAGAGTGTTTATCTTCATCAAAGAGACCTGCGCATCATTGAAGATCATCTACAGAGTCTCAGAAGTTGGAAGCAAGACAACACTTGTTTTGGAGCAAAACAAGAGAAGGGAGGAAAGTAGCACGGAGCTGTGAAAATCCTGGATTGTCACACAGAGCTGTGAGATCCGAAGCAGCAGTGTCGGAGGCACTGGGCGTGATTGGTGTGGGCTTGGTGATCAAAGCACCAGATCACGGGATACGTTTCTACCGGAGTGTGGAAGACGGGGGGAAAGTAACGCGGAGTCGTGAAATCCTGGGATAGTAGCGCGGCGACGTGAAACCCGAAGCAGCAGTGTGGTGTCACTGGGCGTGATTAGTGCGGGCTTTGTGATCAAAGCACTAGATTACGGAAATTCATTGTATCTTGGAACCAAGGAGTGGTAGATATAGTGAATTGGCTCTTGGAGAAAAGAGCAAGTGGAGTAGGAGGATTACACCACCTCGCGAACCACTATAATTGTCTTGTGTTCTTTACTGTTTTCTTTACTTATCGCTCTTTACATATTCGCTCTCACGAAGATATACTGCTCACACAATCTCACACACACTTTATGTTTATTTATTTCCGCTGTGCACCATACTCTAACAATCTAGTTAAGAGTTTTGGGTTTATCTCTGTCTTAGCAATTGTTGTGCTGTGCGAAAAAGTTTGAAAGTCTATTCACCCCCCCCCCCCTCTAGACTTTCACCCTACCTCTTTTGGGACCAACATAAACTAGCATAATAAACTTACTAATCAAACTTTGAGAGGTGTCACCGCCACAATCACCCATACACGGTGATTGCACAGGCAAGGAAAGGATCTAAACAAAGTCAAGCTTACTAACTTTAAACAATCTTGGGGAATAACCCTGGTGTCCAACACCAATAAAAATATCTAAATAGGTCTACAACAAAGTCTCAAAATAAACATAACTGATAAGAGTTTAGACTACAACTAATACTCTAAAGCTAATCTAGTCTAACTCGATCGCTCTCAAGAACTGGCCCACCTGAAAGGGGTTAACAAACAAACTGTTAGGAATATATCAGAATAATGCGGAAGCGAAGAATCAAAAATTAAGAATTATAGGAAGTTGAATAATAGGGAAAATAATATAAATGAAGAAAATTATATTAAATGACAAATGAATAAAATAATATATATATGATAATCTCTTAAAGAGGAAAGAAGAATGAATTCTAATTGATGTGTGAGGTGATTACAAATGCAAATTAAGCATGCTATTTATACAAATGAAAGGGAGAGTATTGCGGCATGTGATGGGAGAAATGACGCAGCTACGTGGGGAATTGGTGCAGTACTGTAGTACGTGGATGCTGGAGCGCAATGAGGATGGCCATGCGACGTGGACAACAAGCAGAAAAGCTTCATCAATTTGAGCCACACATTATTTTCTTAACAATCTCCACCTTGGATCAAATCCACAATGAGAATTAACAACTGGAACAGTCGACTAAACTCAAGCACTACTTGAACTTAGCAATAGGAAGAATCTCAGAATAACATGATGGATCACCATCAACTTCCTACGCGACTGAAAGAGCATAAGCAACCATGTGGTTTCATCATCATTAGCATACCTAGCAGCTTTTTTTAATTGTCCTCCTAGGACGATCCATAGCAATGGAATACTCTCATTGTGGCTCGATGAGAAGTGCGGTGCTAGTAGACGCATCATCTTTGGTATTACCATCAGTGGTAGTAATACTATCAATAGGCCTGAACTCAAACTCCACCTTCTCTCACCAGTACTCTGCGTTTCCACCTGTACTGGGAACTTTTCCAGAAGAAAGTAGTGCATTTTCATCAAAAGTGATATCTCGACTCAGAATGATTTTCTGAGAATCAGGAGACCATAGACGATACCCTTTTGACTCAGAGGCATAACCAAGGAAAATGCATTTGACAGCTCTCGGGTTTAATTTACCCGTACTAAAATGAGCATAAGCAGGACATCCAAAAACTTTTAAGATAGAGTAGTCAACAGGATTACCTGACCAAACTTCCTTTGGAATTTTGAAATCGAGGGATGAATGTGGAGATCTATTTACAAATAGCAAGCAGTAGAAACGGCCTCGGCCCAAAAATCACGCCGTTTCCATAACCTAGCATTAGAGAGCATACAAAGAGCTCTTTCCAATAGAGTCCTGTTCATACGTTCGGCAACACCATTGTGCTGGGATTTACCAGCAAGGTCTTGTGCCTGGCGATTCCATTTGCCGCACAGAAGTCATTGAAATGTGACTCACAGAACTCCAAAGCCATTGTCTGTCCTGGAGCTTCTTGACTTTTTTACCTGTCTGAGTCTCAACAAGTATTTTCCACTTCTTGAAATAGAAAATGTCTGATTTTTATGTTTCAGGAAATAGACCCAGACCTTACGAGAAAAGTCATCAATAATAGACATAAAATATCTACAGCCTCCAAGAGACTGGAATTTAGTTTGGTCCCCATAAATCGGAATGTATGTATTCCAATACATCTTTGGTACAGTGTGTAGCAGTAGAGAAACTAACCCTCTTTTGTTTCCCAAAAACACAATGCTCGCAAAACTGTAATTTACCCGTACCTGAACCACCAAGGAAGCCTTTCTTGCTCAGGAGATGCATGCCTTTCTCACTCATATGCCCAGACGCATATGCCATAATTGAGTGAGATCCGCATCAGACATCGATGAGGATACCGCTACTGAACCTGTCACAGTACTGCCATGCAAGACGTACAAGCTTCCAGAACGAGAAGCTTTCATGAGAACAAGAGAGCCTTTTATGACCTTCAGAACTCCACCTTCAGCTATGTATTTGCACCCCAGAGATTCCAAGGCGCCCAAGGATATCAGATTGCGTTTCAAATCAGGAATATACGGAACATTGGTAAGAGTCCTGATAATATTATCATGAGTTTTAATCTGAACACTTCCAATTCCACTAACCTTGCATTGGTATCATTACCCAGCAAGACAACAACACCATCAACCGGTTCCAGGGAGACGAACTAGTCTTTGTGAGGACACATGTGGAATGTACAACTAGAGTCCAGAATCCACTCGGTTTCGCGTCCGTTTGCAACCAGAGCTGACAGATAACATAACATCGCCTTCTGAATCACTTTCAACAACACTAGCTTCAGCGGACTTCTTTTCTCTATCTTGCTTGTTTTTCAACTTGAAGCATTCAGTCACATCATGACCCTGCTTCTTGCAATACTTACAAGATTTGTTAGACTTACGTCCTTTGGACTTGGATCTAGAATTTTTATTGGCTACTCCTGATTCAGGTGAACGACCCCTTACAGTCAAGCCTTCACCTTTGGTCCCCAGACTTAATTTCAAAGTCAAACTTTTCTTTGGACAACAGGTTTGACTTAACATTGTCGAAAGTAAGGGTATCACTACTATTACCATACAACATAATTTCTTTGAAATGCTTGTATGATTTAGGGAGAGAGACAAGCAATAAAACAGCGCGATCCTCATCTTCAATTATGACATCAATATTTTCCAAGTCCAATAAAATAGAATTGAATTCATCCAAGTGAGATTTAATAGAAGTACCTTCCGTCATACGGATTGTGTACAAACGCTCCTTCAGGCACAGGTGTGTTCGCCAGAGTTTTGGCCATGTAAAGCGTATCTATCTTGGACCATAAATCTGACGCAGTTGTCTCACTTACCACTCATGTAGAACCTCTTTAGACAGGCACAAAAGAATGGTTGAACGTGCCTTGTCATCCAAATCTTCCCAATCTTCATCTGTCATTGTAGCCGGTTTTTTTTCTTCCCAGCTAGCACTTTCTTCAAACCGTTCTGGGTTAGAACTGTTGGAAAAATAGACTGATAAAGTGAAAAATAAATAAATGCTGTGTCGTGGTATAACCACTGCCATAGAAGCGAATTCGCCGCTACCCGGAGCAGGCTCACAACAGCGGCGTCGCCCCTGAAGGTTAACACAGCAATCCCCATCTCTGTGCACCCGGAGCAGGGATTGGAACATACACAACCTTCTCAGAGTGGAAAAGGGACAATAAAGTTAACAATACAATGTTTGTCTATATCCCTTAACTCAATAACACCCCACCTTAAATAATAAAAGGCCAAATAATTAAGACCATAGACTGCTTAACAAATCTTGGCCATTCACCACCTTGTGGTGAATAGTGGACTAATACTAAGTTATCAGTAAATATTGGCCAGACACTTGCATTTTCCCAACAATCCCCCACAAATGCAAGGGAATGATAAGAATGCTAATACTCTGAGAATTATAAAGGTTTGACACTTAAGTGCTAGTGAACGAATCTTGAACTGGCACGAAGTGACACATGGTATCCTCTGATCTAGTGAGTGAACAAATCTTGAACTCTTCGACTAGAGGCTTAAACCAAGTGGCACGCATCACACCTTAAGTCTTGTGTAAGTTCCGCGAAAAACTACATATATATTTAGCCCAACTGAACTTCGGGTTGCTCATGAGTGCTCTAGAAAGATAGCCCATTATCTTTCATAAAAGGCGGCTAACCCTTTTCACTCAAGTAGGTGATCTTATTAAGTCTATCTCAATATAGACTATACCCAAATTTGGGTATGAAATCATTAAGAGCATTTTATGCTCACCCTCTCAATTATTAAGCGATGAATTCATTAAGTCCATCTCAATAGGACTACCCATCTCATAGGGTTATAAATTCATTAAGAGCTGTAACTCAAGCTCACCAGTACACACATCATAAGAATGACCAATTAGTGTACTACTTTGTGACTCTTTCCATGGCTTCGTTTGACCACAAAAGTGGGATCCACCACGAATTCATCACCTCTTGGGCTTTGAGTCATTTCATCAATAACTCAACAACTAACCTCATAATTAGTCTTCTCTATTAAAGTAAGTTGATCCTCTCGATCAAACTTACACTTTAACATGTACTTTATTTACTCACACCTTGAAATTTTCATGTTCAACACTAAACATTCTCTTTTACCATTATTCTCGGTATCACAAAGAGACTTATAAGAAATAAATATATATAAGGAGTTAATTACCCCCACAATGCATCACTTCCAAAAACTTTTCTCAAAAGTATTTGATCGCTTACCTAGTTTGATCTTTAACGACCAACATTGGCTCCTTTGTAGACTGAGTTTCACAAATTTGTTTTGTGAAACATAGTAGCTCCACGTACACTTCAATTAATACATACTCAATAATCGAATATATTTCAACAAACCTAGTTATCTCAACCCATCATAATTACCCTTTAACCAAGAATTATAGGTCTTTCAAGATGACTCAACCAAGAATTTAAATAATATATATACAAACGCTCATTGTTAGTAAGCCATAGAGATAATGTTGTCCGCATGCTGCTTCAAGTTGAACAACATAATCACAAATTTCACATCATATTCTTACAAGAAATTAATCTCATACGCAAAGAATATGTTCAAACTAACATTTATTAGGGAATATCTCTCAATAAGGTGAATTCAACAAGTAATAGTTTTAATATTTAAAACTGTTTCGACTTCACCATTTTTCTTTACTTGCTGAGAAAATTCATAACTCATAAATAGCATTGATATAATACAAATCAATTCAGATTTCATATTTATTCCTCAAAGAATAAATAGCCCCACTTAGTAATAAAATGATATTTAAATCAATGCTATTATTATAATACTTAAGCAATATCTTTTTGCAAGGCTTATATTTTAACATAATGTAAAAGTCAATCTCATTTAGGTCAGGATCAAGTGGCACTTTAACTAGCCTCAAGATCAACGCCCTACTTCTTAAAATTCCCAAGTCAAGTGGTGAAACCTAAGTTTGCTTAAAAAACCTCCTAGACAGAATATTTAATAATGATGACTCTTCCACGTATTAACAAAATTCAACAATTTAAACTAGCTAGCCTTTGATATGTGCTTATAATAAATCAAGTACATGCTTCAATTTCTATTTTTTTTTTATTGAAATAAGTACATGCTTCAAATCGAAGTTATATGACAATAACATACATGCATCTCATATCCTCAAATTTTTTTTTCTATGCATGTTAATCTAAATTACATGTGACTTTTCATTTGAAGGTTCACAATAATACATTATTTTCGTGCAAAGGAAAATTTATGATACACAACTACATATATCACCATAATTATAACTTCTTGTATTTAAAAATTCAAGAGCATAACACCATATAAATTCAGAAGGATATATGTGGTAGATAAAGCATCACCTTAATTGTAATATAGACTAAGTCATGATACATTATGAAAAATTAGCACCTTTATTGCATTAAAGAAGCTAAACCCCTAGTTATGCAAATCTCTTGCAATCTTAGTCCATAGGATTATATATATACATGTATAGCATGCATGCACATCCAAATTAAAGGGACCAGAAGTGAAACTTAGAGATAGAGGATTCATGCATGTATTATTGACACCCATTAAATGATAAAATGATTAATCACACATGCACATTTAAACATTAATAATATATAATACTTAGCTCAAGTAGGAGGTATTAGACAGCCAACCATTGTTCTGAGATGACAAAGCCAAGGATTTCTTAGAAAATGCTGAAGACGAGACCCCAGAGAACAATGGGCAGCGAAACAGCTTCTCAAACAGCCACTTTTACAAGAAATTAATTCTTTCGCTTTGCCAACACAAGAATAGATCATAATTTCCTCAACAAGTGTTCTTGATCAAGGCATTTGGAATTCATCTTCCACCTTCCACCTTGAACAGCTACACAACTTGCTTCACCTGCCACCGCTTGAATCTCACCAAGCCCAACTGTTTTGAGAAAGGCTTTAGCAACGCAATTGAGGAGAGAATGGTCGAGCTCATGGAATCCACACTGTTTAGAGTGTCGAATCTCATCCAACAACAATGAAGTCTCCAAGTTAATTTTTGATGTTGTTGTAATCTCCGATCTTCAATTCTCTACGATGCAAACCAGTTAATGGTTGCAAAGTGCCATTGATACATGATTTTCACTCTTCATCAGCAAGAATTTCGCTTCTATATTGTTGGAAAAATAGACTGATAAAGTGAAAATTAAATAAATGTTGTGTCATGGTATAACCACTGCCATAGAATCGAATTCGCCGCTACCGGTGCAGGCTCACAACAGCGGCGTCGCCCCCCGAAGGTTAACACAGCAATCCCCGTCTCTGTGCACCCAGAGCAGGGATTGGAACATACACAACCTTCTCAGAGTGGAAAAGGGACAATAAAGTTAACAATACGATGTTTGTCTGTATCCTTTAACTCAATAACACCTCCACCTTAAATAGTAAAAGGCCAAATAATTAAGACCATAGACTGCTTAACAGATCTTGGCCATTCACCACCTTGTGGTGAATAGTGGACCAAGACTAAGTTATTATCAGTAAATATTGGCCAGACACTTGCATTTTCCCAACAAGAACGGCTTCCATCTGAACCTTCCAGATAGAAAGCTAATTTTCCCGTCGAACTTCTCGATATCGAACTTGGTAATAGTCGACATCTTTGAAAATAATTCTCAATTAAACCGCTCTGATACCACTTGTTAGGAATATAACGGAATAATGCGGAAGCGAAGAATCGAAAATTGAGAATTATAGGAAGTTGAATAATAGGGAAAATAATATAAATGAAGAAAATTATATTAAATGACAAATGAATAAATAAATATATATATGATAATCTCTTAAAAGAGCATACAAAAATTATATATATATATATATATATATGAATACGTGGGAAAGCTAAAAGAGGAAAGAAGAATGAATTCTAATTGATGTGTGAGGGGATTACAAATGCAAATTAAGTATGCTATTTATACAAAATGAAAGGGAGAGTATTGCGCATGTGATGGGAGAAATGATGCAGCTACGTGGGGAACTGGTGCAGTACTGTAGTACGTGGTGCTGGAGCGCAATGAGGATGGCCATGCGACGTGGACAACAAGCAGAAAAGCTTCATTAATTTGAGCCACACATTATTTTCTTAACACAAACAAGTAGAAAACAACCCGTTAGCACGAAGCTACGTATAACACCACTCAACCCTGTAAAATACTACAACATATACTTTTGGAAAACATTCGTTTCACACACTTAGATCAAGTATTCTCAATCACTTAAACAACATTTAAACACACTCAACAGTATTTCTATATGCTTGCAACCTAATTATCAAATAGGCATACTTCCTCAATCATTTAACTTAATTATCAACAAACTCATTCTTTCACATACATATCTTATCATGGCGAAATACACTAATCATGCTCAAACTGATGGGTAATAATATACTTAAACTTTAACAAGCAATCTCATAATATCATATATCTCAATAAGCAATCTCATGCTATCAAATATCTCCATAAATAATCTCATGTTATCATATATCTCAATAAGCAATCTCATGCTATCAAATAACTCAATAAACAAATCTCATGCTATCATATATCTCAATAAGCAATCTCGTGATATCATACATCTCAATAAGCAATCACATGCTATCATATATCTCAATAAGCAATCTCATGTTATCATATATCTCAATAAGCAATCTCATGCTATCAAATAACACAATAAACAATATCATGCTATCATATATCTCAATAAGCAATCCCATGCTATCATACATCTCAATAAGCAATAACATGCTATCATATATCTCAATAAGCACTCTCATGCTATAATATATCTCAATAAGCAATCTCATACTATCATATATCTCAATAAACAATCTCATGTTATCATATATCTCAATAAGCAATCTCATGCTATCATATATCTCAATAAACAATCTCATGCTATCATATATCTCAATAAACATCTCATGCTATCATATATCTCAATAAACATCTCATGCTATCATATAGTGAAGAATCGACAATATAAAGTCATGCTTCTTATCCTACTTTCATGCAACACGTGCAAATCATTTAATCATGCAATAAAATGAACATGATGCTTTAGTATAAGTATAGATAGATATACATATACACTCCTTCTTTTGTAACAAGGAACACTTGTTATGTGGACGTTTCTTAGAGTCACAATGACTCGCTTTTCTCTTCTTTCTCTAGAGTCACGTTGACTCGCTTTCTTTCTTTCTTTAGAGTCACAATGACTCGCTTTTTTTCTTTACTTTTACTCGTGAGCGAGGTAGGAACTTCACCATAATGTGAACGGACCTATCTGGTCTCGGCATCTAGCCTGCCTAATACTCATCTCGCCCACAGAACCATTCTCTTGGTTATTTTCTCAAACTCTGTGAAATCAGGTATACCGAGATTCCAAGCCGGCGGGTAGTATCCTACCTAGTAACTCGGGAATATCAACCTCGTTACTTCACATCGGATCACAATGTCCGTTCCTTTCTTTACTTTTTCTTTTCTTCCGAAAGGACATAGTCCTATCGAGCCTCCAAAACCTCGGATTACTCACACTAGATACATATAGATATAACTCGTGCAATTCATTCTCATGCAACAACTTTATTTATGAAAACTTATGCACATAGCTTCTCCACAACTTCTTTTTTTCTCACAAATTGAAGTATTATGCAACTAGATAATGATTTTCCAAAATAGATATAGGTTTTTGAAAGAATACTTAGGCTTACTTAGAGCCGCTAAAACACTTTAGATTATGAAATGCTAAACAAGCTCTTTTGCTCTAAGAAATAAATCAATTTCTCTTTCACTGTAAAGTACACAACAACTTTTCTTTCATTATAACCTAAACAAACATAGTGCTGCTTCATGCTTATAACTCATTACTTAGCAAAACTTCTTAGCAATACTTATCAAGTATTGATCATGCTCTTTAAACTAAAAATAGACATCATGCTCTAATAGTTCACTTTACTGAACAAATAAGTTCATGTACTGTACAACCA
>NW_017617496.1:0-24041 GCF_001879475.1 Ipomoea nil
CTCAAATACTTATCAACAGCCTTGTGAATCACTCCCTCGTAATCCACAATGTACATATACCACCAAGCACTACACATTAGCTGGGAGAAATAAGAATTCATAAGAGTAATATATAGGTACATCTAATGAGCTAGCTAGTATAGGATGAAACATGAAAGGTAGGAAAATGTATAAAGAAACATTATATATATTATTATTATTATACTTACTGCTTGAGCAATCAGGAAATGAACAAAAAAATCCTTGACCACAAAGAGCTTGTGCTTTAGTCTTGTGACAATGTCATATTTCACCTCTTTCACTTGTAATTGAAATGCTGCCTTACAAGTGGAGCAGTGGGTAAAAGCAAAACCTTCCTACAATAATACAATTATATATATAATCGTTTAAACTGAATTACAGCGCACAATATGTATGTGTTATGTGTAGGAACAAAAATGATATTGCCCGCTCACTCTGATAGATCTCCAGTGGTCCAAGCATTCTCTATGGACGAACTCTTGGGAGCCTTTACAGCGGCAAGGAGATATGAGTTGGTCGCCTTCTCTGGTGTCACTGTCAAGGCAGATACGGCAAGAAAGCGAAGAAGCTGACTCCAAATCCCGATCACTGCTGTAGATAGAGCGGGAACGGCGGTGGTGTTGGAGCTGCTGCTGTTGCTTGGGTTTTGCGCCACCTGATTTTCGGCCATTTCTTACAAAGAGGAAAAGGAAAAGAAAATTTTAAGCTGAGGCCTGAGGGTGTATGTTGGTGGATGGATTTCTCTCAATATAATGCAGAAGCTGATCGAGGAGGGTGAGAGTGTTGGTTTTGAAGAGGCTAAGGATCGGAGGCATGCATATATCCTGGTTGGTGACGTCGTTGGTGTTTGTCTCTTTCATTCTCAGGTTAAATTTAGAATGGAGAAATGTGTTTAGACTTGGCTTCCTTAGCTTCATTCATGCGTTAAAGACTTAAAGCAAGCAAGAAAGCAATGGCACCGCTAGCTTTGAGTAGCGGTGGTGGAAGCCGTGGGCGGATGGGTTGTTAAGGAAGAGATCAGATAAGAATTGATCGAAGTTCATATTTTTGTATATCTATTCTAGGAAAAGGTTATGGTGTACGTGATCGGCAAAATAGCCTCTTCAAGTCGGCCATATAGTATTATTAATTCAAATACAGAATTTATATCCATAAGGTACATAATTTCATAAAAAACAAATTACAGAATTTCGTAAGGTATAAATACACATGTTATATATTTATTTAATTTATTTTTCAAATTTGATTTAGGTTTATAATTTGTGTTGATAGACACAAAATTTCACAACACAAGCCACATAAATTCATAACACAAGACATTATTTATTTATTTGTGCTATATTACAATGTAATAGAGTCAGTAGATTTCATAAAATAGAAATATTCAAGGGAAAGGGTCAAATACATCCTCCAACTTTAGGTAATAAGACAATTAGGCCTCGAACTTTTGAAAGGTGCAATTAGACCCATTAACATATGAATTTAGTGCCTCAAGGCCCAAACACCTAATAGTAACTTGTAATAGCAAGTCAATAATACACCGGCAGAGCTCCGACGACTTTCCGGCGAACACATGACCAGCAGGTCGCCGGAACGGCACCCTTAACCACTGTACCGCCCCTCCTCCTTTGCAAGATCCAGAATTTGCAAACATCGATGGTTGTTAAGTTATGAGTTCGGAGTTGATCTACAGAGGACAAGAGGCGCAGCCGCGATGGACGGTTATACGCCGAAGCCTCCGAAGCCATGGCTGAATGTGATTCGCCAATTCGGTATATCCGCGAGCAGCGTCTCGTTTTTCTCATCATCGGCATTGCCTGTAGCCACCGTCATCTTCACCTTCCTTCCGTCGTCTAGCCCCGCCCCCTACATCCATGGCGATTCCGTCAGCGGCCACGGCTACAACGCGATCTCCGGCTCTAATTGCTAGCAGAGACGATGGATCACTTATACCGCTTCTATACCAGAGCCGCGTTGGACTTAGGTCCTTCGATTCGGGCGGGAAGATTCCTCTAGGTCTGAAACAGAAAGGCTTGAGGATCGTGGTGATAGGTGGCGCCGGATTCGTATGCAGCCATCTCGCTAGAACTCTAAACTTCTGGATCTTGCAGAGCCATGGCTTGTTTCTATTCAATTCTGAACTCTGAACTTCTGGATCTTGCAAAGGGAGGAGGGCAGTGGTCGTTGAGGGTGGCGTTCCGGTGACTTGCAGGTCATGTTTTCACCGGAAAGTTGTGGGAGTTCCGCCGTTACATTATTAACTTGTTATTGCAGGTCAGTATTTAGGGTTTTGGGCTTAATGCACTAAATTCATATGTTAATGTGTCTAATTGAACTTTTAAAAAGTTCGAGGGCCTAATTGACTTCTTACCTAAAGTTGGAGGTGTATTTGACCCTTTTCTCAATATTCTATAAAATAATAACACAAAGTAATACTCCCTCTGTCTCATTTTACTGTCTTACTTTCCTTTTTAGTTTGTCCAAAATATTGTCATTTTTCCAAAATTGAACATAACTATCACTCTACATTTCCCAATTTACCCTTTTGACTTTTCAAATTTCTAGAGGTAAGTACAATTGTACTTTGTACTTTGTACAAATAATACCTACTTTTGAGGGGGCAAAATTGGAAAGTTAATAACATTTATTATGTTGCATTAAAAATCGTGCAAAAAGCAAATGAGACAATCATTTAGGGACGGAGGGAGTATAATATAGTGGTTTTTGTAGATAGGGGAATACAGTCTATGTCGTTTGTAGTATGAAAAATGTTACATTTACAAACTTCACCACAACAAAAATGATTTCTTGAATTAGAGTAGACTCTAAAAATTTCTAGATATACTTTAAAACCTTGAGGGGAGCCTTAGAGAATGTTAAATTATTGGGAATATTAGATTATTGAGAATATTAGATTTCTGTGTTTGGTTTAAAACTCTGGTATACGCCACCAACACCACTATTACTACTACCACACCACTACCACCTCCATCAGCACCAACACCACTATTACTACTACCACACCACTACACCTCCATCAGCACCAACACCACTACTACCAACACTACCACCACCACCACCACCACCATCACCACTACCACCACACTGCCACTATCACCCCATATTATTATTGTTATTATTATTATTATTATTATTATTATTATAACAAATAATATGTTCATTTTCAAGAAAATAAACCAAATAAAGAAATGCAATCTCTGTTTGGTTGAAGATTTTTTTTTTATTATTATGTTATGATGATTATTTTTACTTGAATACCATTAACCTATTTTTATGTATTTTAATAAATTTTTAAAATTAAAATAAATAAATAATGTAGTGGTAAAATATAGAAATAAATTATTTAAAATTAATTAACTAATAGATTGAACAATAATTAACTAAGGCAATGAATTAAAATGACAAAATTTGCAATAAGACAAGGAATGTGATAATACCTAAGAAATGGGAGGGTATCTCACATTCCCATGTAATAAATATGTAATAGCTAAAAACTTTATGTGGAGGTTATGTTACATTTTTGGAAAAAATTGCATAACTTGAACCAAACATGAGAATATTATATATTTCCAAACAAATATAACCTTGATTTTCTTATATAACTTGAACAAAACGCCCTAAAGATTAATGAATCTTTGCTTGGTTATATAATATTCTCATGTTTAGTTCAAGTTATCTCATTTTTTGAGAGAATACAACTTCAGCTCCACTACACCCTTCAAACCATAGGGGAGATACTCAAAACATCGTCTTATCCCCACACATGTGATTGCTACATCCGGTATCTAAATACCACATGTGTTGAGTTTCTTCATTCACATGACACGCTAACAAAAGAGATACCTCCTCTTCTTTTCTACAAAGTTGGTTTTTTCTTCGTCTGGTTTAGTCAGATTGGTGCGGCAATCTGATTGATAGTGGCCACATTTGTGACAACGATAACACTCAACCTTTGACAAGTCTCTCGGTTTATGGGTTGTTGAGGTATTATGGCCACCTCGCCTTCCTCCTCTTCCTCTACCTCTACCTTTGCCTCGTCCTCTATTTCTCCTCGGTGATGGATGATTTTCTGTTGAGATCTTCAATGCTTGTTCTTCATTTTCCTGATGAATAAGTTTTTGCTCATGAATCATTAAAGAACTCTGTAATTCATCCAAGGAAAGGTTTTCCACGTTGTTAGCTTCCTCTATGGAGCACACAACAAAATTGAAATTCGGTGTCATGGATCGAAGAATCTTTTCAACAACATCAGAATCCTCTATTTTGCTATCATGATTTCTCATCTTGTTGACAATCGTGGTTGTACGAGAGAGATATTCTGTAACTGACTCTCCCGACTTCATGCGGAGTGTTTCGAACTAGATCTGTACGAAGTGCTTGAAGCTGCTGCCTCTTTGTTTTTATAGAACCTTCATACTTTTTCTGCATGGAGTCCCATATACTTGTAAGCGCGAAAAACTCGAATTGTATATATTCAAAATTCAAAGTATCGGTTACAAATAGTATGTATCAATCAAGAAGGGGTACAATCTCTGTATATGAGAAGTCCTCTGATTCTCTACTAGAAGTATGCCTATTAGATGTGTGCCAAATTTGGAATATGCCAAATTGGAAGTGTGCCGAGTCCAGAGTATGCTGAACTTGAAGTATGCCGAGTTCGGGAGTATGGCCGAACTGGAAGTATGCCGAGTTCCTTGTTGGAAGTGTGCTGAGTTCAGAGTACGCTGAACTGGAAGTATGTCAAGTTCGGGAGTATGGCCGAACTGGAAGTATGCCGAGTTCGGGAGTATGCCGAACTGGAGTAGTTCCTTGCTGAAGGGCCTCCGGAGTTGGTAGCTTGTTCCTCAATGAAGGGCTAATATGCAGCTTGATCTTCAAAGAAGGGCTTCCGGTGTTCAAGTGGCGTGTTCCTCAGCGCGGAATACGCAGTACAACTGCGGGCGTGTTCCAGACGATATCCTGGCGAGACTTCGGCAGAGCTTCAGTATGCAGATTTCCAGAGCTCCCAATTCTTGAAAATAAAACCACTATTTATAGTGGTGAGGGTGAGAGAAAATCTTCAACCAACTCTTAATTCCTTATTTAATTTAATTTCTTTAATTAAATTAAGGAATGTATCGGGACACCGTTGTGTCCAGGTTCATGATTTCATTAAATTTCCAAATAAAATCAAACATTCAAATTTCTCAAAATTATATGATCCACATATAACTTTGATGGGCCAAGACCAATTCAAACCCGCTAATTAGGAAACCCAATTCATCCAAGCAGCCTGGTCCGACTCAATTAAATATTTCACCAACTTGGGCCGAACAATCCAATCATTCAATTACACTTAATTAAGTAATTAAACTAATTAATTATTTAATGGGCCATTTAATTAACCCAATTAAATAAATATTAGTCCAATTAGCTTAATTAAAGTAATTAATTTAGCAATCAATTATCCACCATGGTCCAACAATATAATTTAATTTTTTTCAATGCCTACAAATTGCCCTTCGAGACTTGCTTGACGTGCCTTAAATGCAAAGGGAAGGTAGTCTCGAAATTAATAGTTGTTCAAGCCAATAAATTATATCTTGATTGAAGAATAACCAATTTGACAGTGACCCAACAGATTACAATGTGCAAGCCCGACAAGGACATACTTATAAGCCCAATTGTATCCACCGTATCATTAAAGGCCCATTCCGTTTTTTAGCCAACTTTGATCCCAATTTTGAGTAACGTTAATTTCCTTGCACAGGTTTGACAACCAAGTCGCCAGCCTTAGCTTAAAGTTGAATAGGAGTTCACATACATAATCCTTATCTCTCCCACATATGATTTAAAATTAAACCATATAATCCTTCCGCAGAATCAGAATGTGATGAGGATTGGGGCAAAAACATAGGGATAAAACAACGGAGCCATAACGATACTTCAACTCCTGCGGATTTCACAACAGTATAAATAGCCTCAACAATTTTACAGATTCCCAACCAAGAGATATAGAGCTGCTGCCTGCAATATCTTCGTCCAAGCTGCCACCTCTTCATTAGTGATAAGGTAATTTCGAAATTCTTTCTTTTTTTTTTTTTTTTTTTTTTTTTTTTTTGTGTACTATCTTAATTTTTATATAGCTTTCACCACAAGAGGAAGGACAAAGAAATCAAGAATGGAGGCATTGGGCAAGAAACATCCAAAAATTAAATTTTTTTCGGGCTTGTTTCTACCTTTGCTTGGCTCGCCATCTTCACCAACAGTGGTCTGAAACTTCTGGAAATTAATTTTTTCGGAATGACCTCCACCACTGTTTGGTCTTGATTCCATGGCCACCTGCTCCGGCACGTCTCTCCTGTTGCTACAGGCACTATTGCCATAAAAACTCGCCACAGACGTAGCTCCGGCACGTTCTCTATCGTCGGAGAAGCTGTCTTCCACCATTGGATTTGACTCCATGGTCACTTGCTCCGGAAAACATTGGACTGGAGCTTTTGAAAATTAATCTTTTCAGACTCATGCGCCATTGTTCGGACCTCCCAGCCGGTCACCGTCATCGTAGAAGGAGTGCGCACCATAGGGCCACCTCAGGGGAAAGCATCTGCCGACTTCCACCACTGTTTGGGTTCACGCTGCCGATTATGCCGGCCACCATCATCGGAGATGAAAGCCGTTGGGTACTCTCCGGGCACGTGCTCCGGCACATTGCCGTCGTCCTACGAACCGCCGCCGACGTCGCATACGGTATAGCGATACCGTCGCGGGGAAGATCTCTCCAAGCTTTGGACTTAGCTCCATGGCCACTCACTCGACGAACATCTTGAAAGAGTCCTGCCGTGGACCACCATCCAATTTCACGCTCGACCACGCTGCGGTTGTTGCTACGTCGCCGGGTGACCTTTGCCTGACCAAGAGAAACGCAGCTCTGCTTTGAAAAAAAAAACTTCTGGGAACCGAATAATGTGCTCCCCTGGGAAAGATACCCGTTTAATGTGGTTTCCTTGGAAACAGTAGGAGTCCCATTGCTCATCTTTTTGCCTTCCCAAATTGCCCTTCGAGACTTGCTTGACGTGCCTTAAATGCAAAGGGAAGGTAGTCTCGAAATTAATAGTTGTTCAAGCCAATAAATTATATCTTGATTGAAGAATAACCAATTTGACAGTGACCAACAGATTACAATGTGCAAGCCCGACAAGGACATACTTATAAGCCCAATTGTATCCACCGTATCATTAAAGGCCCATTCCGTTTTTTAGCCAACTTTGATCCCAATTTTGAGTAACGTTAATTTCCTTGCACGGGTTTGACAACCAAGTCGCAGCCTTAGCTTAAAGTTGATTAGGAGTTCACATACATAATTCTTATCTCTCCCACATATGATTTAAAATTAAACCATATAATCCTTCCGCAGAATCAGAATGTGATGAGGATTGGGGCAACAACATAGGGATAAAACAACAGAGCCATAACGATACTTCAACTCCTGCGGATTTCACAACAGTATAAATAGCCTCAACAATTTTACAGATTCCCAACCAAGAGATATAGAGCTGCTGCCTGCAATATCTTCGTCCAAGCTGCCACCTCTTCATTAGTGATAAGGTAATTTCGAAATTCTTTCTTTTTTTTTTTTTTTTTTTTTTGTGTACTATCTTAATTTTTATATAGCTTTCACCACAAGAGGGAGGACAAAGAAATCAAGAATGGAGGCATTGGGCAAGAAACATCCAAAAATTAAATTTTTTTCGGGCTTGTTTCTACCTTTGCTTGGCTCGCCATCTTCACCAACAGTGGTCTGAAACTTCTGGAAATTAATTTTTTCGGAATGACCTCCACCACTGTTTGGTCTTGATTCCATGGCCACCTGCTCCGGCACGTCTCTCCTGTTGCTACAGGCACTATTGCCATAAAAACTCGCCACAGACGTAGCTCCGGCACGTTCTCTATCGTCGGAGAAGCTGTCTTCCACCATTGGATTTGACTCCATGGTCACTTGCTCCGGAAAACATTGGACTGGAGCTTCTGAAAATTAATCTTTTCAGACTCATGCGCCATTGTTCGGACCTCCCAGCCGGTCACCGTCATCGTAGAAGGAGTACGCACCATAGGGCCACCTCAGGGGAAAGCATCTGCCGACTTACACCACTGTTTGGGTTCACGCTGCCGATTATGCCGGCCACCATCATCGGAGATGAAAGCCGTTGGGTACTCTCCGGGCACGTGCTCCGGCACATTGCCGTCGTCCTACGAACCGCCGCCGACGTCGCATACAGTATAGCGATACCGTCGCGGGGAAGATCTCTCCAAGCTTTGGACTTAGCTCCATGGCCACTCACTCGACGAACATCTTGAAAGAGTCCTGCCGTGGACCACCATCCAATTTCACGCTCGACCACGCTGCGGTTGTTGCTACGTCGCCGGATGACCGTCGCCTGACCAAGAGAAACGCAGCTCTGCTTTGAAAAAAAAAACTTCTGGGAACCGAATAATGTGCTCCCCTGGGAAAGATACTCATTTAATGTGGTTTCCTTGGAAACAGTAGGAGTCCCATTGCTCATCTTTTTGCCTTCCCAAATTGCCCCTTCGTGACTTGCTTGACGTGCCTTAAATGCAAAGGGAAGGTAGTCTCGAAATTAATAGTTGTTCAAGCCAATAAATTATATCTTGATTGAAGAATAACCAATTTGACAGTGACCCAACAGATTACAATGTGCAAGCCCGACAAGGACATACTTATAAGCCCAATTGTATCCACCGTATCACTAAAGGCCCATTCCGTTTTTTAGCCAACTTTGATCCCAATTTTGAGTAACGTTAATTTCCTTGCACGGGTTTGACAACCAAGTCGCAGCCTTAGCTTAAAGTTGATTAGGAGTTCACATACATAATCCTTATCTCTCCCACATATGATTTAAAATTAAACCATATAATCCTTCCGCAGAATCAGAATGTGATGAGGATTGGGGCAACAACATAGGGATAAAACAACAGAGCCATAACGATACTTCAACTCCTGCGGATTTCACAACAGTATAAATAGCCTCAACAATGTTACAGATTCCCAACCAAGAGATATAGAGCTGCTGCCTGCAATATCTTCGTCCAAGCTGCCACCTCTTCATTAGTGATAAGGTAATTTCGAAATTCTTTCTTTTTTTTTTTTTTTTTTTTGTGTACTATCTTAATTTTTATATAGCTTTCACCACAAGAGGGAGGACAAAGAAATCAAGAATGGAGGCATTGGGCAAGAAACATCCAAAAATTAAATTTTTTTCGGGCTTGTTTCTACCTTTGCTTGGCTCGCCATCTTCACCAACAGTGGTCTGAAACTTCTGGAAATTAATTTTTTCGGAATGACCTCCACCACTGTTTGGTCTTGATTCCATGGCCACCTGCTCCGGCACGTCTCTCCTGTTGCTACAGGCACTATTGCCATAAAAACTCGCCACAGACGTAGCTCCGGCACGTTCTCTATCGTCGGAGAAGTTGTCTTCCACCATTGGATTTGACTCCATGGTCACTTGCTCTGGAAAACATTGGACTGGAGCTTCTAAAAATTAATCTTTTCAGACTCATGCGCCATTGTTCGGACCTCCCAGCCGATCACCGTCATCGTAGAAGGAGTACGCGTCATAGGGCCACCTCAGGGGAAAGCATCTGCCGACTTCCACCACTGTTTGGGTTCACGCTGCCGATTATGCCGGCCACCATCATCGGAGATGAAAGCCGTTGGGTACTCTCCGGGCACGTGCTCCGGCACATTGCCGTCGTCCTACGAACCGCCGCCGACGTCGCATACGGTATAGCGATACCGTCGCGGGGAAGATCTCTCCAAGCTTTGGACTTAGCTCCATGGCCACTCACTCGACGAACATCTTGAAAGAGTCCTGCCATGGACCACCATCCAATTTCACGCTCGACCACGCTGCGGTTGTTGCTACGTCGCCGGGTGACCTTCGCCTGACCAAGAGAAACGCAGCTCTGCTTTGAAAAAAAAAACTTCTGGGAACCGAATAATGTGCTCCCCTGGGAAAGATACCCGTTTAATGTGGTTTCCTTGGAAACAGTAGGAGTCCCATTGCTCATCTTTTTGCCTTCCCAAATTGCCCCTTCGAGACTTGCTTGACGTGCCTTAAATGCAAAGGGAAGGTAGTCTCGAAATTAATAGTTGTTCAAGCCAATAAATTATATCTTGATTGAAGAATAACCAATTTGACAGTGACCCAACAGATTACAATGTGCAAGCCCGACAAGGACATACTTATAAGCCCAATTGTATCCACCGTATCACTAAAGGCCCATTCCGTTTTTTAGCCAACTTTGATCCCAATTTTGAGTAACGTTAATTTCCTTGCACGGGTTTGACAACCAAGTCGCAGCCTTAGCTTAAAGTTGATTAGGAGTTCACATACATAATCCTTATCTCTCCCACATATGATTTAAAATTAAACCATATAATCCTTCCGCAGAATCAGAATGTGATGAGGATTGGGGCAACAACATAGGGATAAAACAACAGAGCCATAACGATACTTCAACTCCTGCGGATTTCACAACAGTATAAATAGCCTCAACAATGTTACAGATTCCCAACCAAGAGATATAGAGCTGCTGCCTGCAATATCTTCGTCCAAGCTGCCACCTCTTCATTAGTGATAAGGTAATTTCGAAATTCTTTTTTTTTTTTTTTTTTTTTTTTTTTTGTGTACTATCTTAATTTTTATATAGCTTTCACCACAAGAGGGAGGACAAAGAAATCAAGAATGGAGGCATTGGGCAAGAAACATCCAAAAATTAAATTTTTTTCGGGCTTGTTTCTACCTTTGCTTGGCTCGCCATCTTCACCAACAGTGGTCTGAAACTTCTGGAAATTAATTTTTTCGGAATGACCTCCACCACTGTTTGGTCTTGATTCCATGGCCACCTGCTCCGGCACGTCTCTCCTGTTGCTACAGGCACTATTGCCATAAAAACTCGCCACAGACGTAGCTCCGGCACGTTCTCTATCGTCGGAGAAGTTGTCTTCCACCATTGGATTTGACTCCATGGTCACTTGCTCTGGAAAACATTGGACTGGAGCTTCTAAAAATTAATCTTTTCAGACTCATGCGCCATTGTTCGGACCTCCCAGCCGATCACCGTCATCGTAGAAGGAGTACGCGTCATAGGGCCACCTCAGGGGAAAGCATCTGCCGACTTCCACCACTGTTTGGGTTCACGCTGCCGATTATGCCGGCCACCATCATCGGAGATGAAAGCCGTTGGGTACTCTCCGGGCACGTGCTCCGGCACATTGCCGTCGTCCTACGAACCGCCGCCGACGTCGCATACGGTATAGCGATACCGTCGCGGGGAAGATCTCTCCAAGCTTTGGACTTAGCTCCATGGCCACTCACTCGACGAACATCTTGAAAGAGTCCTGCCGTGGACCACCATCCAATTTCACGCTCGACCACGCTGCGGTTGTTGCTACGTCGCCGGGTGACCTTCGCCTGACCAAGAGAAACGCAGCTCTGCTTTGAAAAAAAAAACTTCTGGGAACCGAATAATGTGCTCCCCTGGGAAAGATACCCGTTTAATGTGGTTTCCTTGGAAACAGTAGGAGTCCCATTGCTCATCTTTTTGCCTTCCCAAATTGCCCCTTCGAGACTTGCTTGACGTGCCTTAAATGCAAAGGGAAGGTAGTCTCGAAATTAATAGTTGTTCAAGCCAATAAATTATATCTTGATTGAAGAATAACCAATTTGACAGTGACCCAACAGATTACAATGTGCAAGCCCGACAAGGACATACTTATAAGCCCAATTGTATCCACCGTATCATTAAAGGCCCATTCCGTTTTTTAGCCAACTTTGATCCCAATTTTGAGTAACGTTAATTTCCTTGCACGGGTTTGACAACCAAGTCGCAGCCTTAGCTTAAAGTTGATTAGGAGTTCACATACATAATTCTTATCTCTCCCACATATGATTTAAAATTAAACCATATAATCCTTCCGCAGAATCAGAATGTGATGAGGATTGGGGCAACAACATAGGGATAAAACAACAGAGCCATAACGATACTTCAACTCCTGCGGATTTCACAACAGTATAAATAGCCTCAACAATTTTACAGATTCCCAACCAAGAGATATAGAGCTGCTGCCTGCAATATCTTCGTCCAAGCTGCCACCTCTTCATTAGTGATAAGGTAATTTCGAAATTCTTTCTTTTTTTTTTTTTTTTTTTTTTGTGTACTATCTTAATTTTTATATAGCTTTCACCACAAGAGGGAGGACAAAGAAATCAAGAATGGAGGCATTGGGCAAGAAACATCCAAAAATTAAATTTTTTTCGGGCTTGTTTCTACCTTTGCTTGGCTCGCCATCTTCACCAACAGTGGTCTGAAACTTCTGGAAATTAATTTTTTCGGAATGACCTCCACCACTGTTTGGTCTTGATTCCATGGCCACCTGCTCCGGCACGTCTCTCCTGTTGCTACAGGCACTATTGCCATAAAAACTCGCCACAGACGTAGCTCCGGCACGTTCTCTATCGTCGGAGAAGCTGTCTTCCACCATTGGATTTGACTCCATGGTCACTTGCTCCGGAAAACATTGGACTGGAGCTTCTGAAAATTAATCTTTTCAGACTCATGCGCCATTGTTCGGACCTCCCAGCCGGTCACCGTCATCGTAGAAGGAGTACGCACCATAGGGCCACCTCAGGGGAAAGCATCTGCCGACTTCCACCACTGTTTGGGTTCACGCTGCCGATTATGCCGGCCACCATCATCGGAGATGAAAGCCGTTGGGTACTCTCCGGGCACGTGCTCCGGCACATTGCCGTCGTCCTACGAACCGCCGCCGACGTCGCATACAGTATAGCGATACCGTCGCGGGGAAGATCTCTCCAAGCTTTGGACTTAGCTCCATGGCCACTCACTCGACGAACATCTTGAAAGAGTCCTGCCGTGGACCACCATCCAATTTCACGCTCGACCACGCTGCGGTTGTTGCTACGTCGCCGGATGACCGTCGCCTGACCAAGAGAAACGCAGCTCTGCTTTGAAAAAAAAAACTTCTGGGAACCGAATAATGTGCTCCCCTGGGAAAGATACTCATTTAATGTGGTTTCCTTGGAAACAGTAGGAGTCCCATTGCTCATCTTTTTGCCTTCCCAAATTGCCCCTTCGTGACTTGCTTGACGTGCCTTAAATGCAAAGGGAAGGTAGTCTCGAAATTAATAGTTGTTCAAGCCAATAACTCTTGCTTCTCACTTTGCTAGCTATGTACATAATATGTACACATACATGGTCCTTAAACATACACAAATCGGTGTATACATATATAATTTAATGGCTGGGCCCATGTGTCTGTGTTGCATGCATAATGTACGTGCGTATATATATATATATATATATATATATATATATATATATATATATATATATATATATATTACTCTGCTAGTCCATGTGATATTGTGATGGGGGTGTATATAT
Source organism: Ipomoea nil (assembly GCF_001879475.1). NCBI lineage: Eukaryota > Viridiplantae > Streptophyta > Magnoliopsida > Solanales > Convolvulaceae > Ipomoea > Ipomoea nil. The sequence continues at coordinate 13,513 of NW_017617496.1, forward strand.
GTATATACTACGTAATATATATATATATATATATATATATATATATATATATATATATATATATATATATATATATATAATTTGGTTGCATGTAGTGTAGGCATGCTGTGTGTGTACATATATATATGATATATTATATATTAATATGTAGTGCACTTTTATGTTGTGCGTATCATATAAATATATATAACATGTACACACACCATGTAGCATAATTTATATATATAACATCCTTGTTGCATAAATTGTGGGTATATTTCTTTTGCCATATAATATATGTACTCACTACACACGCATGTAATATGTAATATATGTACGTAGTAAGTGTATACGTATAACATATATTATATGGGTTGCCTTGTGCACATATCATCACGTGAAAAATTTCCTTGAACAGTTTCATGGCGATTTTAGACTTAGAACTTTTTCCTTGCTTTACAAATTGTTATTACTTATGGACTTGGCCTCTTGATTTTCATGCAGATTCATACATCGCAAACCATCTTTGAACAATGGTAGTGTTTTGGGAAACTGTGGGAGCCGATCAGAAGAGGAGGCTCAAAGTATCAAGCGACGAGACTGGAAAAGATAGCATGTCGTTCATCGTTTACCCACCAATGGCGTCGAGAACTCGTCTTTCCCAGATACCGCCATATAAAGTGGAAAATTGGACCCATGACACTGACACCCAGCCATCGAAAACATGGGTTCTGAAGACTGGCTTAAGTCATGTGGACTACACAGACACACTCCCGACTTTAGGGAGATGGATACTTGAAGGTGAGGTTTCATGGAATCAGCACCCCAGCTTTAAAGGTGAATTTAGCTTCACAAAGGGGTATTGGGAGTGGACTGAGGCTATACTCAGTCGGCATCGCAAACTTCTAGAGGATGTGACGATCTACGACGGCGTATACGCCTCCTTATTCACATATGACCGCTCGACGCCTATCGTCCAAGCATTCTGCGAAGCGTGGTGCCCCATGACAAATACCTTGCTTACATCCCTCGGTGAGCTTTCAATCTCACTTTGGGATATGCATGTACTTTGCGGTCTACCGATATCTAGCGACATCTACGATGAGTATGTTCCAACTGCCTCGCAATTAACAGGGGAAGACATCAACTCCGCCCCTCAATGTTGTAAGTATTTGTTCCAAGCATACTGTCACCTTGGTAACCGAATTAGGCAACGAGGTGGTCGCCGTGGGCAACAGGAGAAAAGTCGTTCAGGTCACGTTGTTGAGTGGATAGAATTCTGGAGCAGAAGACCGCAAGTTTATGACAGGCCACCGCCTAGGAAAGAGGATAAGAAGAAGACTCGCCCGAGGAACACCCATAATCCAAGTGGCAAGATCCCAGCATTCGGGGGTTGGACCAAAACGACCAAAGCGCCTTTTGCTGAGCTTGGAATTCCCTCCGAATACGAGGAGGAGACCCATTTGGCGGCATACCTAAGTTGTTGGCTGTGCGTATTCGTGCTCCCCATCAAATCAACGCGACTCATTCGAGCCCAAACATTCAAAATGGCTAGTCTAATGGCGACGGGTAAAACACTGAACCTTGGGATCCCCGTACTTGCGAGCATTTACAATGGATTGAATGTAATATCGCACTCTAGTACGCCGGGGTCAGTTGATAGTCACTTTCCCATTCACTATGTGTATGGATGGCTGTCGTTCTACTTCGACACTCATTTCGCAAATGATCAAACGTCCGCTTTCCCGCTGATGATTGCCTACTCTGGAGAGGTTGGCGCGAGGTATTATGGACCAGTAGAGGCTCGTCGTAAGATGTTCAAAGCCGACAGCGCCAATTGGCTCTGCACGACGCGCCGCCTAACTAAGGATCTCCACTTCCTCGATAATGGGGACGCACACTCTACCGACCACGAGTACCTCATGTGTCTTCGTTCTAACCACCTCATATTGCGATGGGCGGATGCATGTATCGCAGAGCCTTACACTCCTCATCGATTCAGCCGACAGTTCAGCTACTACCAAGACGGCAGCTCTGGCATACTGGGCAATGATGAACGTGAGGTCACGCTTTCGGAGGGTTTCCAACGTTGGTGCCACTCTACACTTAGGGGTTTAGGGTCGCGAGTGACATTTCCCGCGACTCGAGTTACTGTCACTATGAAGAAGTATTTCTCGCCGGGCTATAAAGATTGGTGGGCCCAAGTCCATGGGGACTACCTCGAGCGCAATATCAAGGGTTTAGCTCCTGAGGATCCAGCCAACGTGCAGCAGGAGGCTGGCACCGCCAAGAAGGGCAAACACCCAGTCCAGGGAGATGAACCACCACCCAAGAAGAGAAAGGAGCATATCATCTCGAAAAACAGGGCCGATGTGGTACGGTCGGACTCGGGTGATGAGGAGAGCCATGACCGTCACTGGAAACGGCGACGAGACAGACGTTCGCCTTCCCCAGTGGAGGTAAATCACTATTCTCGCTTATCCCAATGATTGCTGGTAGCACTTAATTTACCCTCTTTTACTTCTTGACAGGAAAATGTGGCGATACCTGCTAGTGGAGGGGCTGAGTCATCAAATAAAAGGGTGGCAGCCAGCAATACTGGAGAAAGTGGACATTCAAACAATGCCTCAGCATCAAACACGCACCAGTCGAGGAATTCCCTCGACGAGCCACGCGTAGGTCAGCAAGATAGACCTGAGGTCTCTGTCTTTGATGGAAAAGACTTCGTACTGGAAGAATTTAAGGTGGTTGTCATAAATGTCTGGAACAAGCTTCGCAAAAAGTTGGACGACACCTCGGTAGAACACATTTCATCTTTGCAAGAGAGCTTTTTGAACGCTTTTGCAAATCTGCGAAAGTTAGACATTGATATCTCTCCCTTGGAAACACGGGTTGCAGACATTTTCACGAAAGCTCAAGCCTTTGATAACTTAAGGTCCACAATTTCTGACAAAACATCGAGCGAGTCTCAGTCTTTATCCCTGGCGAAGGATGCGCTTAAGAATGCACAAGACGAGTTTAGAAACTCAAGAAAGATCTATTGGGCCAACATAAGATGCTTAAGGCCACAAAAGATCGGGAAGAGGAATTGGAGAAAGAACTGAAGTTAGTTCGTGCCAAGGCAGAGGAATGCGACACTGCGATTGCCAAAATTACAGATGACGTGGGCAATGCTAAGACTGCCGTTTCGGAGGCTGGGGCAGAGGTCACCCGCATTAAGGACCTGACTGTACTGACGCTAGAAGATGAAACGAGCTTAAAGGAGGCAAAGAGAGGCTTAGAAGCGTGCAAAGACGATATGCTTAGCTTTAGGCTTTTTTATTGACTAATACTCTTTGTCATTTAGTTTCTCTTTTGATTGCAAGAACTTTTGTGTTTCGTTTCTAACTTTTAATAATTGAATGCTCCTCATTTATGTGCCGGTCTTTTAGCGATAATTCAAACAACTTTTCTTTCACCCGTTGAAGGATTGTCTAGATAACCCACTCTTGCAACATAAATTGGATTTGATTTTGTTATGACTGAACTTAGATAATTTGATTCTAAGCTGCCTACGTACTCCTATCACGGAGATCAAGTCAAACGTAGTTCAAATGATTTTTTTTTTTTTTTTTTTTACAAAGTAGAGCCGTTCACAGTTTAGACTCATGCGGGCCAGGAGCGTCTATGATTTGAGCCCACCCATAGACAAAGCGAGATGCATTAGCAGTTTATCCACGTGCTGCATTTTTGGTGGATCAGCCATTCATCACATCTTCATGACTTGCGTTGACACCCAAGTTTAAGGGTGGTAAAGCTTTAGGAACCTTCCATTAATCGGACCGATCTTCAAACCATCTTCACTAATTAGCTTATAAGCCCCGCCTGTGTAAACTTCCAAAATCACGTAGGGACCATCCCACCTTGAAGTGAACTTGTGGCCAGTTTTTCTCGTGACAATGATGGGCCTGCGAACAGCTAGGACTTTGTCCCCAATTTGAAAGGAACGGGTCCTAACCCTTTTGTTAAAAGCTTTAGACATGCGAGCTTGATAGCACTCCAGGCTTTGTTGCGCTTGCAGCCGTTTCTCATCCAAGGCTTCTAGCTCGGCCAAGCGAAGTTTAGCATTTTCTTCATCGGTAAGACCCTCCTGTATGGCCAACCTCAAGGAAGGTATTTGGCGCTCTAGAGGCAAGACCGCTTCTACACCATACACCAAAGAGTATGGAGTGCTTTGAGTAGGTGTGCGGTATGTGGTTCTATACGCCCACAAAGCTTCTTCCATTCTGTCATGCCAGTCTCTTTTCGATTTTGAGACCATTTTCTTTAACAAATTGCATAGGGTCTTGTTAAAAGCTTCAGCAAGCCCATTTGCAGCTGCATAGTAAGCTGATGAGTTTCGCTGCTTAAAGTCAAAAAGCTTGCAGATCTTGTCCATCAACTTGTTGTCAAAGGGCTTCCCGTTATCTGTTAAGATATATCGCGGGATACCAAATCGATAGACGATGTGGACACGGAGAAAGTCTGCAACATTTTCTTTCTTCACCTCCTTCAATGCCACGGGTTCCGCCCACTTTGAGAAGTAATCGGTGGCAGCTAATATGTAGGCATGCCATGCAGATGACTTAGGCGTAATTGGGCCAACCACATCAAGTCCCCAAGCATCAAATGGCCAAGATGCAACTGTTGGGTGTAGAGGTTCTGGTGGCTGATGAATAAAGTTTGCATGATATTGACAAGCTTGGCACCTTCGAGCATAGTCTATGCAATCCTTTACCATTGTAGGCCAATAATATCCCATTCGCTTAATGTGGAAATGCAACTTGGGACCGGATTGATGTGCACCGCAAACCCCAGAATGAGCTTCTTGCATAGCTTGTAAAGCTTCCTCTTCCCCTAGACATCGGAGAAATATTCCATCAAAGGAACGACGATACAATGTTTCTTTATAGTAGATGAAGCGAGGAGTTCGGCGCTTTATATCCACCCTTTTACGGGGATCTTCAGGTAACTTTTGATCAGTGAGGTAGTCAATTAACGGTTGCCTCCAGTCGTCTTTGCCTATATCATAAACTGAGGCAGTAGGGAGTTCAACAGTTTCATCAACTGAGCCGTCTTCATTAAAGATTGGTGGAACCACCCACCTTTGACATACTTGTATTCGGGCTGCAGGATGAGCAATAGTTGAAGCCAATGCGGCTAAGGCGTTAGCTTGCTTGTTTTCTTTCCTCGGTACATGTTCAATTGTACATCCCCTAACCATTGCATGAGTATCTTTGCATAGTTGTTATATGGGACTAACTCCGCCTTTTTCACTTCATATAGACCCAACACTTGGTTTATGATCAACTTTGAATCTCCATAAATGTTAATTCTCAGTTGCTTCATGTCAGCCGCTATCTCGAGCCCAAGTATCAATGCTTGATACTCAGCAATGTTGTTTGAACATTGCTCGGTCAAGGTGAATGAATATGGCAACACCTCGCCTTCTGGAGTGACGAAGACAACTCCAGCACCTGCCCCTTCTCTATGCGAAGCTCCGTCAAAGTACATTTTCCATGGGGGTAGGACTTCAATGACAAGCACATCTTCATCAGGCAAATCGTCAGACAACTCCCGTTCAGCAGGTATTGGGTGGTCTGCCAGGAAATCGGCCAAGGCTTGCCCTTGACAGACTTTTGCGGCACATATACAATTTCAAACTGTTGAAACAATAAGTACGACCTTGCGAGGCGGTCGGAGAGAACGACCTTCGCCATAACATATTTCACCGGGTTCGCTTTGGAAACAAGCCGGATTGTATGAGCCTCAAAGTAGTGCTTGAGTTTTTTGATAGAGAACACAAGTGCCAAACATAGCTTTTCAATTGGGGAGTACCTTAACTCGTTCGGGGTCATCATTCTGCTGAGATAGTAGAGAGCATTCTCCTTCCCCTTGTCATTTTCCTGAGCAAGCAAGGCTCCCACAGAACTGTCTTGGGCGGAAATATAAAGGATCAGCGGGCGGCCATGAACAGGAGCAGTTAGCACAGGCGGCTTCATCAAGTATGACTTGATATTCTCAAATGCGTTCTTGCATGCCTCATCCCATATGAATGAGATGCCCTTTTTCATCAACCGACTAAAAGGTTGACATCTTCCCGCTAGGTTTGATATGAACCTTCGGATGTAAGCCAACTTCCCTTGTAAGCTTTTAAGCTCATGAAGGTTTCTCGGCTCAGGCATCTTCATTATGGCGTCAATCTTTGCTTGTTCAATCTCGATGCCCCTGTGTCGAACAGTAAACCCGAGGAACTTTCCAGCAGCAACCCCGAAAGCACATTTCAGGGGGTTCATTTTCAGTTGAAACTTTCGTAGGCGGTCGAAGACTTGCCTTAAATGCACCAAGTGATTTGTGCGAAATTTCGACTTCACAACCAAGTCGTCTACGTAGCATTCGACCATTTTATGGAGCATATCATCGAATATTGTCTGCATAGCCCTTTGGTATGTAGCACCTGCATTTTTCAAACCAAAGGGCATTACTTTATAGCAGTAGATGCCTTTTGGCGTTCGGAATGCAGTTAAGTCTTCATCTTCCGGCGCCATGCGGATTTGATTGTAACCGGAGGAGCCATCCATGAATGACAGGATCTCATGCCCAGTCACGGCATCTATCATTAACTCCGTGATAGGAAGCGGGAAGTCATCTTTCGGGCATGCCACATTGAGGTCCCGAAAATCTACGCAGACGCGGATCTGGCCGTTCTTCTTGCGCACAGGCACAATACTGGATATCCAGGTTGGATATTTAACTTCACGAATGAAGCCAGCCTCAATAAGCTTATTAACTTCTGTTTCAATCGAGGGAATGAGCTCGGGGCGGAAGCGTCGTTGAGCTTGCTTAACCGGGCGACACCCCTTCTTCACTGCTAAGCGGTGCACAGCTACCTTTGGGTCTAACCCTGGCATCTCCTTGTATGTCCATGCAAAGACATCAATATATTCTTTCAGCAATGTGACATAGATTTCTTCATCTTCATCAGAAAGGAGTGCGCTAATGAAGATAAGACGAGGATTTTCAGGCGTTCCCAGATCAACTTCTTTTAATTCGTCCACCGCGGCTCGTACCCCTTCTTCTAACTCATGGGGTGCATCTTCTGCATCTTCCCCCTCAATCGGGGTCTCATCACATAAAGTGATATGGAACGACGATGCCACCTCTCCCTGAGTGGTTGGTGGTACGTCATCACTTGAGCCTACGCTTTCCTCATTTTCCTCTTTATGTACTCGAGTGTGTACAATGGTCTTCGGTTGGACTTTCAATACTTCACTGCATGTAACATGAATATATGTTTCTCGTCTCATACGAGAAGGAATCATGCTTCTGAGCCTTTTTGGAGGTTCCACTTCAGCAGGAACATTGGCACTGTCTTTAATAACTTGGACAGCTCCAAGTCGATCATGCATTGACTTTCTCTTTAGGGCTTTAGGACTTGACCCCAGTCTATCAAAGACTGAGCGTCGAGAGTCCGCCTTACCGATTCGGTCGAAGACTGACTTCTTTTTGTCTTGCCCATTATCATTGGTAGGAGTGAGGTTTGGGTCATACTCGCTTCCCTCCGCGGAGATACAATTACTTGCAGCCCTGTTTATAAGAATTCGCACTGGTTTAGGGGGAACATAGCCCAACCCTTTGCGAGTTTGAGGTTCTTGGTGGCTTGCCTTGCCTTTACCACCGGCTTCTGGGATAAGCTTTCCCAACTTCTGTGGCTCGTTGGGGTTATAGCCAACCTTGGCTAAAAGGTTATAAGCGTTTGGGTCGAAACCCTCGGTACGTTTGGCGGGGAGTATTTGGCCCACTTTATCACCACATTTCTCTTCGGATGATTTTGCTGCATTTGTTTTGAGTGTATCAATCCTTGCAAGCGGGAAGATGAGTTTCGTGTTGTGTTGATCCCCCTCTACAACTTGTTTTCCCTTTGACTTCGATCGGGAAGGTGGATCGTCATTGTTTCCCTCAATATCTTCAACAATAACTTGCCTTTTAATGTAGAACTTTGCATCTGCAAAGTAAGACTCAGCCTCTGTGAAAGGGCTTTCATCGGCGACAACCTTTTCAACTACGCCGTTCTTTTCAAACATGAGGCACTGATGCCAAGACGAGGGTACCACCCCATTTTCATGTATCCATGGCCTTCCAAGTAACAAGTTATAAGATGTCCTTGCATCTATGACATGGCACAGGACACCTGAACTTAGGTTTCCAATTCTTAAGTCAAGTCTGATGATGCCGATTGCTCTTTGCCCTCCCTGGTTGAAGCCTTGTATCATTAGACGACTTTGGGCAAGCTCATCTGTAGGTATACCAAGGTCCTTCACAGCTCGGAGGGATAGGATGTTGACAACTGAGCCTTGATCAACCATAATTCTTTTAAGCCTTTGCCCACGGGTATAGCCTTCAACAAATAGTGGGCGATTGTGTGGCGTGCCTCCAAGTAACAAGTCTTCATCCTTGAAGGTAATTTCTGTGGAGTAGGAAGTAGCCTTATGCATTAGCACTTCCTCATCCTCGGTGTGTTTAGGAGATGAACATTCACCTCCATCTTCTGGCTTGTCATTTGTATTTAGGCAGGAGCTAGCACGGTCTACCCCTTGAAGATTAAATCCTTTTGGCATATATTGAGCCAAAGGAACTGGTGCTCGTGGTTGCTTGACATGCCCCTTCGTCTTTAGTCTGCGGGTATTGCCACTTGTTGAGGTTTTCTCAACCCAACTTCTCGCTGTGTGCTTAGGATGTCTCCCAGGCTCAACTTTCTTCTTTCTATGAGTGACTATCACCCATTTTCCTTCAGATGTGCTATCATTTTGCTGTGGTTTTGAACTTTGACCAGCAGCATACTTAACAATGAAGGGAGGTGGACGCTTCCGTTGTTTTCCATCTTCCTTTTCAGTACACAGCGGAGCGAACCGTCCGGGCGTAATCGAGATTTGATTTGAGCTCGCTTTTGGCCATCGGCAAGCCTCAATTTTCCCATCTCTGGCCAGTGCCATTACTTTAATCTTTGAAATAAAACACTTCTCCAATCGGATGACCAAGAAGTCGGTGGTACTTGCAATAGTGTGGATCATCCACCCTTGAAGTTCCTCAGGACGTTTCATTTCTGGCAGCTCAATGAGTCTAAGTTTGAGTAGCTCATCAATCATGGGAGATACATCGGAATCCATGAAAGGATAAATCTCTTCTCTTGCCTTTCTTCAATTGTCGGCCTTCTACCACCCCTTGACGGGGCCAGAAAATGGTCTTGGCCTAGGCCTTTCAGTTGCCTTAGTGAAGACTGTCATAGGAGTAGCCTTCACATTCATCACTTCTTTCTTTTCCTTCTTGGAAAAGGTTTGTTCCACTTTTTAACTTCTTGTTTTCCAGGTGCATTGGAGGAGCTAGGCAAGTTCAATATATTGAGCCCTCCGCTGGCTTCGATGCTCAATTCCATGTCGTGAGCACGACTGGGATAACTCCTCAAAGGACTTTGGCTTAATCCCTTGTAGGATATAGGAGAGTTCAAAGTGCATTCCTTGGATGCACATCTCAATTGCAGAACTTTGGGATATTCTTTCTTTGCAATTCAGGCATAGTTCCCTCCACCTTTCGATGTAGGTACCGGCGCGTTCACCCTTCCATTGGCGAGTAGTGTGAGTTCCAAGAAGCTGACCGTTCTCCTTGTGCTATAGACGAGTTAAGAACTCACGTTCCATATCATGCCAGCTATCAATGCAGCCGGGCGCAAGGTCAGTGTACCAATCAAACGCAGTTCCCTTTAATGAACGGACAAACTGCTTTACCAACAGATCGCCATAAGTCCCTGCATCATTGCATGTTTCCACAAAGTGGCAATGTGTTGTCGAGGTTTCCCTTGCCATCGAATTGCTGGAACTTTAGGAGGTTGATAGCCGTAGGGCATCTTCAACTCCTCAATTCATTGTGTGTAGGCTTAGCATAGGAATATGAAGGTTGGATTCATCCAACTTTCCTTTGATGGCCCCCATTATGTAGTCCTTCAACTGATCCACCGGTATCATGCCTTCGGTAACTGGAATAGTTTTCTCAGTTACAGGTAAGTGGAAGCAGCTTCTCCTACCACATGGCTAACATGAGGTGGTGGTGATTGCTGACCAACCTCTTCTTGCCCTTCAGGTTACTTTCCTGGAGCACGGCTTCCTTGCTCCTCCATGATGCTTCCTACCCTATTATCGAGGGTTTAAGCCGTTTCTCTTGATTTTGGAGAGTGACAGCCATTCCTTCCAGAGACTTTAGCAATTCTAGCTAATTGCTCCTCCACAGACTCCGTGTTTGTCGCCATGGCCGGCATGACGTTGTAGACATGCGACCACTCAGTGCAGCCTTCCATAATGGATGTGGCGGAGTTACGGGGGAAGTGCTCCCGCTACTAGCGTTCCCTTGCATAGAAGTTGGACTACCATCGGTAGCTATTGGGGTCAAACGTGCCCTGAACCTCAATCTCATGGGCGATCGTGATGGCTTCGAAAGATCGACAAAGCCCCGCTGCTCTCAAAGGCCATTGCTTTTGCTGA
>NW_017617497.1:0-34642 GCF_001879475.1 Ipomoea nil
GCAGCGCCTATGGGAAACCAGATTTGGAGATGAATCCTTCAGCCTCGAGCTGGCAAACTGTAACTGAAAACGTGGGTGTTTCCGCCATGCACATGCAGTTGATGACAAACAACAGGGTTGTCTGGTATGACGCCATTAATCTTGGTCGCTCCGCACTGATGCAGAATCCTAAGTGGTGCAGAAAAGATGATAAGGGCCGTGAAGACTGCTGGGCTCATGGCGTTACCTATGATCTCGACACCGCTAAAGTTGTCAAGACACTCAAGGTATATATATAATACTGGCCTGGCCTGGGTACAATTTATTTCATTAATTAATTAATTATATTGTTTTTATGCATGTATGTTTAGTTGAGCCTGAATACATGGTGCTCGTCGGGAGGGCTGTCGAGCACCGGAAAATTGATAAGCACCGGAGGCTACGACAAAGGTTTTCGAGGAATTAGAATCCTGGAACCCTGCGATTTATGCGATTTCAAGGAAGATGTTGGACTTTCTGCAAACAGATGGTAAGCATTATTATTTTCAAATTCTGATCTTATAATAATTAATTTAATTTAATTTAATTTAATTTACTACGTTGAACTGAACTGGCAGGTATGCTTCTCAACAAGTCTTGGAAAATGGTGATTTTATCGTGGTGGGAGGAAGAAAATCTCACAACTATGAAATTGTCCCGCCAGATCAGCTTAAATTCCCGAACAAACAATTTCCGCTTCGGCTGCTCGAGGAAACCACCGACGGCTTTCTGGAGAATAATTTGTATCCATTTGTGTACCTCCTCCCCGACGGCAATGTCTTCCTCTTCGCCAACGATCGCTCCATTATTTTCAACCCTAGAACCGGAAAGACGATTCGGGAGCTTCCTAAGCTGCCAGGGGGTCCCGGAACTACCCGGCCTCGGGCAATCCGCGCTTCTTCCTCTCAAACTCACCAAAGCGAATGATTTTGTGAAGGCGGAGGTTTTGGTTTGCGGCGGCAATACACACGAAGCCTTCAAGGTCACGGAGCATCCGCCGAGGCAATTTCCGCCGGCGTTAAAGGATTGCGGCAGGATTGTTGCGAATCAGGAAGGGGCCAAGTGGGAAATTGAGGAGATGCCGTCGGGGGAGGGTTATGGGAGATATGTTGATTCTCCCCGATGGGAATGTCCTCATAATTAATGGCGCGAAAACCGGGGACCTCTGGTTGGGACGGGGCGGAGGAACCAAATTTCACTCCGGTGCTTTACAGCCCGGATAAACCGAAAGGGGAAAGGTTTACTGAGTTGACACCAACAAAAATTGCCAGAATGTACCATTCCACTTCTGCGGTTTTGCCCGACGCTAAGATCTTAGTAGCGGAAGTAACACCCACGATTCCTACGATATGAAAGCCAAATACCCAACCGACATGCGCGTCGAGAAATTTCTCGCCGCCGTACTTAGCCCCCGCACTGCAAAAGTTTCGGCCGCAGATCGTGGAGAAGCTTTCCCAAACGGAATTGGTTTATGGAAAGAATTTCAATATCCATTTCAAGCTAGATGATGCGGCGGACATGTCTAGTATTAAGGTTACCATGTATCCGCCGCCTTTCACCACTCACGGGTACTCTGAGGGCCAAAGGATGCTGATTTTGGGACTCACCTCTGTGGCCAAGGATACCATCTCCGGCCGTGGCGGCCGTCCTCTGGCAAGCTTGCACCACCAGGCTATTACTTGATCTTTGTTGTGCACCGTGGCGTACCCAGCAAGGGATTGTGGGTGCATATTAAATAGAACAGAATAGAAGATACGGGCTCGCTTGTTCAGTGTTGACAGTATTTGGGTGCAATTAGCCCTTACATGCTGATTGAGTCATTGAATTATCGTGATTTGTATCTTTTTATAGTGCAGTACGAACTACGGTGTGAGGGGTGGGGGGGTCCCTTAGAGTGGGGAATCCAACCTATAGAATAGAAGACGATGGGCATTGAATTTTTTTTTATTTTTGTAATCTTGTACAGAGTACCATATAATAATATATACAGTACAACATTTTCTATAAGAACTTATGAGCCACAGTTCTTAAATTCTTTACATAAATTAATAAATTAAAGAAATTTGAAGAGTGGGAGGAAGGTAGAGGTTTGCAGGTTTGAAACATCTCAAAATTATACGTACAATTGTTAAATTTTGTTTCTTATGAAATGGTAATTGTGATTTCTTTCCTCCTATGATAGATTATTAATGGCAATCATGAGTGGGTGGAATACTGGAAAATATAGATGTATACTCATGATTATTGTTGTTGGGAGAAGGAGTTTGTGTCACCAACTCTAGTTCTCCCAAATGGAGTCCCAGCCCTTTGCTTTCTCTATCTTCCTCTCTTCTTTCAAACCTTTAATTTCCGGCGGCCTTTTCACCTTAGTGCATGTGAAAAATGATACTAATAAACAAAGTTATAAGTGTAATAACATATATTATCAAATGATAATGTAATTAAAATTTAAATGATCTTGGAGTGTAATTAAAATGATACTTGAACGTGCAAAAAATGAAACTAAACAATAGAACCATACTATAACGTATATGCAAATGAAATGATACGACGTAGTTTTACTTCATGATGCACATTGCAATGTGGATTATGTGGACCATAGATAAACGTTCATTTTTAGTATAATGTTTGTTTTAATATGCAAGTTCATTTTTAAATATTATACCAAATAGTGAACGACCTTCAACACAATAAAATAACATTCAATGTATTAAAAATGAACTTTTTAGTATATTAAAAATGATCATTATGTAAGTGGATTTGAGTGGGTGATTGTAACACCCGATTTTACCACAACTCCGCTATTATCAAAAGAAATAGGAACCGGATTAAAGTGAATGGAGTTTGGACAGATGATGCTCCTATATGTGAGTATGTGACTGACTTTTTTTTCTTCTTTGTTTGGCAGGGTTCTAAGGGATAACGAGTTGGAGCTTTTGGAGATGGCAGACACTCGTAGAATCTCCCCCAATCAAGGTAGTAGACAAAAATTCAATGACCCATGTGGCAAGAATCGCAAAAAACTCGTAGAATCATCCCCCAATCAAGCTAGTAGAAAAAAATTCAATGACCCGTGGTCGGCCCAATAATATTGATGTCACATAACACAATTAAGATCCATATCGTAACATATCTATCTATGTTTTTTTTTTTTCATATATATGCGATGGGTGAACGACGGGGAATTGAACCCGCGCATAGTGGATTCACATCCACCGCCTTAATCCACTTGGCTACATCCGCCCCCAGACTATGTTCTTATTTTTTCATTTTTTTTTCTAATTACTAATTAGAAATTATAGATGCAATTGGATTATCCATTATTGAAAACTTCTTTCTATACGACATTTTTAATCGTACTTACAGATGGTACAATATCCCCACATATCAAAATTTTTAATCTCCTAAATTTACTTACTCTTGACTTCTACGTAAATTTGACCATGATTAAAGACCGGCCTTCTAAAAAATAATCCCACGTGTGATAGTGTTTGCCATTGACTTTTATTTATTATCATGACATATGATAGCATAAAAGAAAATTGTTTTCTTTGGAACTTGAAAGGCAATCTTGAATCAGAAGGTGTTAACGACATTAGAGGAATTAAAACCTTTGTTCCTGCATTCGTTTCCACACATAATCTGAGCTTCCAAAACATGATCAACCAACCTTGTAACCATTACACTGTCCTAATGAGTGATCTATATTTCTCAATAGCATCACAGGTGGTAGATTTCAGCAATCCATTGTGCACCTTGTAACCATAATCTATATTTCTCTTATTAATTGTGTTGCATATTCACATTTTGTAGTGTTAAATGTTGAAAAAAAATACATGTAGATTATGGTTTTAAGTTTCTATCATTTTGTATCTATTTTTTTAATACATGGTAGCTTATAGTTTAAAGTCCAACATATTATTTTATGATTATTAATTGTGTTGCATATTCATATTTAATTGTGTTGCGTATTCATATTTTGCTTTCTTTTCCTCTGGCTACTAAGATGTTTCAGTTCGCCAGGTTGTCTCTTGACTGCCCATGGATTCAGCAGCAGTTCGAAAGGTTGCCCTATTTGGGAATCTCCAGATCTATGCTTATTTTCAACTCCCCGAAGCATTTCGTCGATTACTATGCCCTTCTTCATCTCTGGGTGCCTAGGTATCCACCGTAAGCCTTTCCTCATTTGAACCTCGCCCTTCACTTTTAAGGCTATGCCATCCTAAGGTGCTGCTAAATGGATGGATCTTATCAACGTCCATGAATGAGAAACCATAGATCGAAACGCCGAATCGGAAAAATTGGGTCCTATCATAAAGCTTTGGATCGCCTCAGTTCAGGAGTTGGAGATAAGCGGACTCGAACCTCTGACATCCGCCGCAGGGTAAACCACAGCCTCTCAGGTCCCCGACTGATTCTACCATAGAGGCCAACGATGGACAATAATTCCCCCCCCCCCCCCCCCCCCGAACACAGTTTACAACTTTCATCGTACTGTGCTCTCAAAGAGCAACTCTTCTCAAAATCTCACTCAAAAGGTGCTGAGTTGAAATCCCACTCTAACTAAGGATTCTTGTGGTAGATATTGCAATGCTAAGTACTGTACGAATGAGTTGTCGATTTCACCACCAGACTAAAAGTTTCACCACAGTCTATGCCAGTCTGTTGTCCTGCACCATCTCCTACAAGGCGGGCTTTGTGCCGCTCAGATTAACCATCAAATTTCTTTTTATGCCTGAAAATCCACAAACTTCGAATAATATTAGCATTGGATGGACGGGGCACTAAGTCCCACATCTTATTTTTAATTAAAGCATCGTATTCATCCTTCATAGAAATGTTCCAATTATGTCTTTTAAAGCATGTATTGGGTTCATAGGTAGGGGAGATATGGAGGTCGTAGTAGTGGTGTGAAGATTGAAGAGTTTTCTAGGTTTAAAAATTCCATGTTGCGCTCTTGTGGTCATTTGAGGAGAATGAGTGTGATTTATTTGTGGACTTATTTGGGTAGATTGATTGGTGGTTAGTGGAGTTGGTGGTGTGGGCTGAGAGTTTGGAGATGATGAAGGTGTGGGTTGAGGCGAGGCATGCAGTGGGCCGAGATGAAAGATTGGACTGTGATGATCTATTTCCTAATGGTGTTGCGGGTGTAGGAGAAGTGTATTGTTGTGGGTTATCTCATGAGAGGGAAAATGCGCTGAACTTTGCTGAGATTGTATGGGAGAATGAAGAGGTGATATATTTTGGTCCTCGACTCCAAGAGTTGGAGTTAGGCCGTGAGATAAGTACGGGTTAAGATATAGGCCGGCCTGCATCCAAAAACTCATAAGTGGAGACATTAGTAGCATGTAATTTGGAAAAGGGAAAGGTGTTTTCATCAAAAGTTACATGCCTTGAAATGATTATTTTTCGACTTGATAAGTCGTAACATTTATAACCTCTATGATTTGTCGGATATCCCAAAAAAACACAAGGTGATGATCTGGCTTGCAATTTTTTACGTGAGGTGGATGGAATTAATGGATAGCATAAACATCCAAAAATCCGAAGATGAGAATAAGAGAGATCCTTTTGATAAAGAATTTTTGTGGGTGTTTGATAAGCAAGCTTTTTATTGGGAAGAATGTTGAGTAAATACGTGGCCATTTGTAGTGCATGGTGCCAGAATGAAGGAGGTAGAGAGGCATGGGCAAGAAGAGTTCGAGTAATATTATTAATTGTTTGAATTTTCCTTTCATCCTTTCCATTTTGAGAAGATGTATGAGGACAAGAAAAGTGAAAACTCATACCATTTAATTTACAAAGCTTGTGAAAGGGCCTATTATCATATTCCGTTCCATTATCACATTGAAAACATTTTATTTCTTTTTCAAATGGGGTTTTGATATAAGTACGATAAGATAGAAAGATTGAATATACCCGAGATTTGTTAGCAATTGGAAACGTCCATAAAAAGTTTGTAAAATCATCAAGAAATAAAAACATAATAACGATGCCCACCCGAACTTAGGGTAGGTGACGACCATAGTTCACTGTGCACAATATCAAAAGGAAATGAAGTAAAGGATAATGAGTCATAAAAAGGTAATTTAACTTGTTTCCCAAGTGAGCAAGAATCACAAAAAAAAAAAAAATTTCCCCTAAATTTATTGCAAATAATAGTATTATTTTTGCGTAAAGAAATTAAAATAAGAGCTCCCGGATGCCCTAGTCGGTTATGCCATAGTTGGGGAGATAACACGGCAAAATTAGAGGGTGTTGATGTGTGAAAATAAGGCCTTGTAGTAATTGGATATAAGTCTCATGTGCTGTCACATCTCATTAAGTCCATCCCTGTCTAAAAATCCTTCACAGAAAATCCGTTACGATCAAATTCAACTGTGACATCATTATCAGTAGTGAATTTTCTTACGGAGACTAGATTTTTAATCAATTTTGGAACATGCAAGACATTATTTAAATTTAAGGGAGGATGAGGAATTGGTCAAAAAGTATTGCCACAACCACTAATTGGAATTGTATCACCACTACCAACAATAATAATTTTATTTTTATTCATATTAGAATAAGATGTAAGGTTACCTCCATTTGAAGTCATGTGAGATGTAGCTCCTGTATCCATGTACCATTGATCATCAGGAGGGGCAATTGAGAAAGTATGCATAGCCTGTTGAATATCAGTTGGTGTATACGAAGATTGGCCCAAATTTGTTGATGCCAAGTGAGCTTGGGATGGTCTTGGTCCAAGTATTGATTGTGAGGCTAGTGGTGGTTGATTTCTTTGCCATTGGGCCTGGTGTGGTAAGATATGGACAAGGTGGAGTAGCCCAAGGTTGCCATGGCCCATTCCACATGGGTGGATAAGACCAATTTTGCTAATTAGCGTTCTGCCAGAATGTGTTGTGCGGCTGGTATTGTGTTTGTCGGCCACCACGATTTCCTCTGCCCCTGCCGGGAGATTGGCGACCGCCTCTTCTGTCGCCGCGATTTGTGGAGTGGCCGCCTCGAGAACCAGAGCTACCACCACGGTTAGAGTTGCCACCGCGTGAAACAAAGCCGTTGTTTCTGCCACCGCGACCTCCTCGATTTTCCCCATAATTTCTGGCAGATTGATCATCGGCAGACGCGTGAAGAGCAGTGGGATCGTAGGGGTTAGCAGCCTTTTTCGCCATCGTTGTTTCCTCCAAGATATTCATGGATCGGGCTTTGTAAAAAAAAAGGGGAATGGGGTCGTCGTGTCGAATTTGTGTTCCAACGGTAGCACATGCATCAGTTAAACCGGAGACAAGTCGAAGTACTAACCTGTTGTTTGATACAGGAGCGCCAACATTTGATAATTGTTATGCTAGTGTTTTTAGATGCTGGCAGTAGGAAGAGTCATCTGGAAACTTCTCCATCCGAACCGCAGAAAACTCTTGTTCCAGGTAGAGTGCCCTTGAATTTTTATTGTTTGAAAAAATCTCCTCTAGCCTGTTCCACGCGAGTTCAGCGGTAGAATTTCGTTCAATAATGGTATGCAGAAGATCTTCAGAGATTGTGCCGTAAATCCATTGGCGTCAACTCTTGACCAGAGTTCGGGATCCGTATCTTTAAGAGATGGGGAAGAATCCAATTTCGCTGCCTCCTTGGATGGAGGAATGATTTGGTCTAGAACTTTATATGCTTTGGCATGTATTTTGAATAGTTCTGACCAGGTAATATATTGGCCTTTTTCATTATCAAATGTGACCTTGATGAAGGTATTGATATTAGAAACGGTGAGAGCCGGATGAAGTAAAAGAGAGGAGGAAGGAGTAGGTTGAGATTTAGAGGAAGAAGAGTAGTTTTGGCCAATTGTATTGTCTGCCATTGATATGGCTGCCCAGGGAGGAAGAAAATGACGAATAAAGTTTAAAGGAATAAAAACCTGGGTTGCTCTAATACCATGTAAGAAATATTATTTTCCCTGAGTTTATTGATTTGCCTTGAGCCTCATATATACAATTATGGGCAACACTTATATTCCTAAATAAGGTACATAATAATACAATTAATCTAAAATATTCTAAGAATAATAATATTTACATATTTATGTAATTTCCATAATCTAATAAATTCAACCATTCAAACAGTTTGATTGCAGTGCAATCACGTACTTGGAAGAATAAGTGCTTGGAAAACTTGAAAATTCACTGATTACATGAGCTTTACAAAACCTTAGAAAAGCTTATGTGCCACTAGTAGCCCAGAGTAAACAACCTTATGTGCCACAGGGCACAATTGTCTTTGAAACCCAATAATAATAAATAAATAAATGTATACAACCTTATGTGCCACCGGGCATCATTGTCCATTGTCCATACAGAACAGACCCTTCAACCACACAAATTATACTCAATGAGTTTCCTTCAAGTTTAACACTGAGAAACCCTTTCTTCTTTGTTGTTTGTGTTGATGAGAACTCACTCACAAGGGGTCTCTTTACCACTGAACTATCACCCACAACTTCACCATTGCCAATCTATTGATACATTAAGTTATTAAGTTATTTGAATCCAATAGAATAAATTTTTTAGTGTACTGGAGATCGAAGAACACAATTCCCTAAATATTATTGTTCAAAATAATAGAATCAATCTTAATACACTTGAGAAAAGCATATTTGTATATTACATAATACTTGAAACCTATTGTAAAATGTGATACATATAAAAGAGGAAAAAGCTACACAATACTTGAACGCTTCTAAGTCATCACTTTATTCTTCAATCCAGCACTATGCCTCAACATCAACCTAATAATAAAAGAA
Source organism: Ipomoea nil (assembly GCF_001879475.1). Taxonomy (NCBI): domain Eukaryota; kingdom Viridiplantae; phylum Streptophyta; class Magnoliopsida; order Solanales; family Convolvulaceae; genus Ipomoea; species Ipomoea nil. The sequence continues at coordinate 8,807 of NW_017617497.1, forward strand.
ATTAGTTACATATTGAAATAAGATTTTTAAGAAAGATTGAAACTATTAATATGTTATTACCCAATAAAATTGAGAACGATGATCACCACTGCCTGGGTGGAATACTTTCTACAATATGTGAAAATTCAAGGCTGGCGGATCCTCACAAGACCCTGTTCGATTCGTTGATGTGCCAAATTCTGAAAGCGAGGTATTTTCCCAATGCTAGTTTCCTAGGGGCGAACATTGGCCACAACCGTAGCTATCTATGGAGGAGCATTCACGCGGGTCAAGGGTTATTGCGAAGAGGAGCTATTCGGCGGGTGGGAGGCGGTAAAGATACGTTAGTTTGAGGTCAGTTGTGGGTGGCAGATGCAAACAATGGACCTCTGAGTACGCCATGCATAGAAGAACTTCATGATGCTAAGCTGTGCCAATTAAAGACTAGCGAGGCCATGAAAAAAAGCCAGCGAATCACATGGCTCATGTGCTCAGACAAGCTGCTGGTTCCTCTTCTTTCCTTGGGGTGTGGATTACTCACCCACCTGATTGTATTTCGATGTTGATTTAATATATCCCAGTTTCCTTAAAAAAACTATAATATAAAACAGTTAATAAATAAATATAAAAGGAAACTAAAACCATGATATAGCATTTTATACTGCAACATTAAAGAAACATAAATTGCATAATCACCAAAAAAGGAAACTAATGTTAATAGAATGGGATGCTCCAAATTGTAAAGCCAAGCTCCAAATTGCTCTTCCTCAATCTTCTGTTTTAGTCTTGGTGATGGAGTGCTAGGTTTTGGGCTATATTTATAGGTGATTTAGGAGTGTTTGAGTACATCATGGAGCTGGGAGATTGAGTTTGATTTTAACTAGGAATTAAGCATGCATGTTTTTTAGGATTCTTTTTTTTTTTATTTTAATCTTAATAATTTAGACGTGCAGTTGAGTTTTAATGGGAGTTTGAAATTTAGTAAATTTAACAGAGAATTAATGGAGAATATAATTTTTAACAGGAAAAGGAATAATATTATATATATTATAATAACGATAAAATTAACAATACTTATAATATATGTTGCTTCCTATTTCTAGTATTTGTATTGTCATATTATAAAAGTGTTTTAATATTGTCCTATTGTATTACAAATAGGAATTTTGAAATGGAATTATCGTACGAATAGAAAAGTAGGAAAGAATATATTTTATTAGGAATTGTATTACACTATTTTAAAATATTAGAATATGAATTTTAATGTAGAACTATAGTACGAATAGAAAAGTTGGAAAGAATTGATTATCGCGTTTTTCGCTACTTCACTCTTGCTAGGTATAGCGTAAGAGTTGATTGTGTTGGGATGATTTCCGGATTATGCCATTCTCAAGGGATGGCTGCTCGGAGTTACCCCTAAGTTGCTAACGTCAGAAAGTAAAGACATCGGTATTGTTTGACTGCATGTCACGCGCACACAAAAGATAAACGTCATAGTGAACTAGTAAAATGAATGCTAACAAGTGGTAATCAAATGAAAGGTAGATAGGGTTGAATTGCTTAGTGTGGATTAAGATGCTTATAGAATCATTAGACGTAGGGAAAGAGGATGCAAATGCTAAGTCTAGAGAGTGGCTTGTCTCCTTCCGTAAGTTATACTACTAGGACTTGTTTAGGCCTCACCTAAACTTTTCCACAAATACCTTGCCTACAACTCCTTCCCAGCCAAGCCCTGTAGGGTTCCTGAGCTAGGAAATGCCAAGGATGGGAGCTTGGATTGACCTAGCATAGGTCAATCCCTCAAACAACCATAGGAGGTGATCAAGTTCCTCTGATGCAAACAAATCAATCCCCAACAACAAGACATAGAAGCATTGCAATCAATCAATCCCTAATTCAAGAACTAAGTCACAAAAGCATCATCATCACACACTTTCACAATTCAAACCCTAGCTAAGCTAGCCTACAATAGCCATAGAAATCATAAAAGCATTCATAAATGTAAACCTAACCAAGCAAATAGAAATGAAAAGAGTAGAGATAATACCAAACAAATAGATTAGGAAATAAAAGAAGCCTTGCAAGATCTCTTGAATTTGGAGTTTGTCAATCTCTTCCTTCAATGAATCTCCCAAGAAATCCAAGCTTGAATCTATTAATATCTCTCTACAAATTGCTCTCTCTTCAATCTCATAATGCTAAGCTATCGAAGTATTCTAAAAACCTACCAAATGTCCTCTCCAAATCTGATCTAGAATTTCTTATTTATCCCCCCCTTTCAATCCCTTCCGCAGCTCTTCCACGCAACCTTCAATGCCCCGGGCAACGCTCGTTGTTTGGGAACTTATTTCGTCCAACGCGCGTCACAAAGCACGTTGTGATACGAGTTGAACATTCTGGAAATCAGCTCTGTTTGTGCCTCTCCACAACGCACGCGGCAACGCGCTTTGTGACCTTCGTAGCTTGGTCTCGGCTTGTCTTCTTTTCCCGCTTTCGCTCCGGTTGTGCCACTTTGCCTCGTTAGTTTAAGGCCGAAGCTTACTTAAACACATATAAAACACAAAGTGTGGTGTTAATTTACAGTAAAATGCAAAACATAGCTAATTGGCACGATATTGCTACACAAAGGATTGTTTTTAGCTTAGAATTCACCATAAATGAACCCAAAAAAAGTGTGTCTTTGACACTTATCACAAGTTTCAATCAAACCAATGATCACTTAAGTGTCAAAGATACACCTAACCCCAACTCAATGATAACTTAATTCTTCCAAAGGTCGATCAAGATAAGTGTCACGCAAACGGAGGGGGTGAAGTCCCTCATATCATGTAATAAATATGCTAGTCATGCACCCTTACTAAATCTACTCAAGGAATATACTAAGGAAGCCCCATACTTCTAAAAGATAGGATGAAAACTAAAAAAGGGATACCCTCTCACACCATTCATCAAGCATGCAATCCAAAATTGGTATTCACCTCTTATCTTGCAAAGGCTTATAGCCGAGCCACACTAGTGGGAACGATGTGTACAAACCAACCGACCCCGGCACGGAGCTTCGTGTTTTAACATCGGGGAAACTTTTTGTGGTCCCGACATAAGCGCTGGTTCTCACACACTTCCACCCTTATGCCAAAGACCGACTCCCCATGGAATAGATCTCTCTGTTTTAACCCGAGGAAGTCTTTTGTGATCCCGATATAAGAAATGACTCCCTCTTTTTGCTCTATTTTTTTCTCATCTCCTAAGACATCACCATTGGGACAACCGACTTCACGTAGAGTTCTACGCTTTTTCGAAGACAGTGCAATGGAATTGCCCCAAGTCCTAGCAAGATGGCTTACCTCTTTTCTTATCTCACGAGATGGCCTCAAATCATATGACTGCAAACTCAGGTATGTTACTAAATCTTAAAACAAATATGCTGGTCATTTTTAAATATTCATTGGTGATGGTTCTCACTTAAAAATAGATACTGTTGGGGATGTTCTAGTTTCTGATGGTAAGAATGATTTATTAGTCCGTGATGTCCATCATGTACCCCAACTAAGTCGTAATTTACTCTCTATTTGTCAGTTAATATGACAATATCCTTTTAAATTGTGAATTTACCGATAAGATTTTCTGCACTAAGGAACGAGCAACAAGTCGAGCCATAATAGTGGGTCAACGTAAAGGGGATCTTTTTTTTTTTTTTTAATCCAAACCAAAGGAAGCACACTTTTCCAATAGACAAAAGTTAGAGAATGAAGAGCTGTGGCACCAACACCTTGGACATCCGCAAAAATCCACTGTTCAATTATTACGCACTAAGAATTTAATTCATGTTAGTTCAAATAACAAGCTGGACATTGTTTGTGAAAGTTGTCAATTAGACAATCTTAGCAAACTACCTTTTAATTCATCTTCTTCTTCCAGTATTGGTGTTTTTGACAAAATTCATTTTGACATTTAGGTACCAGCCCCTATATGTGATAGTCTTAAGTTAATTTTTTCTTTTTTATTTAGTAATTTATTAACATTTATAATAATAAGGTTTCGAAAAAAGAGATCTATTTTTTTTTTTAAATTGAAATATCAAGTAAAAAATGTTGCTTTAAGCGTAACACTAATGTTTAGCCTTTTGAATTAAATACATAATGAAAATTGGTGCCCATTGCAATTTTTGACATGATAAAATGACTAAAGTGATCACATTTATGTTGAACTTTTTTATTAAAATGCTTTTTTTTTTTTTTTAAAGGAGAGGAAGAAGAAGGAGAATGAGTGGTTAGAAAGAAGGGGGAGGAGGAGAATGAGAGGAAGAGGAAGCCAAGGGAGAGGAAAGAAGATTTATATATGGAGTTAATTCCTTTTGAGGTCCTTTGTCTTTGGTGTCAATTTCAAAATTTAGTCCCAGACTATCATTTTTGTCATTTAACATCACAGACTATCATTTTTTGGACACTTTTAGTCCTTGTCATGACTTTTCATATTTTTAGTAAGGGTTTTTTTTTTTTTTTTTTTTTTTTTTTTTTTTTTTGTCTTTACACATTTTTATTTTGTTATTTTATTTCGGTTTCAACCGGTTTAATTAGTTTAGGGCTTTAGGTAACCTGTGATTTTTTTCTAACTATATTTTTCAACCGGCTTTTCGTAAATTTCTAAACCAATTAAAGCAGTTGAAATTGAAAAAATAACAAAAGAAAAATTTAAAGAGACAAAAATGCACTTACTAAAAATAAGAAAAGTCATGAGACGGACTAAAAGCGTCCAAAAAATAATAGTCTGGGATGTTAAATGACAAAAACGATAGTCTGTGACTAAATTTGAAATTGTCACCAAAGACAAGGGATCTTCAATGGAATTAACTCTTTATATATGATATTAGTTTTAAGAGTTAATTTCATTACGTGAGACCTTTCATTACTAATTTTACTTTCAAAGGAGCATGGAATCCTCAATAAAAGAGAGACGTGTGCTCAAATTTTCATATTGTATAGTAAGTGAGTACGTAAATCATGCATTTCACATCTCTTTATGAATTGGAAAGAGATAATTTACTATATCATTTTGTGATAGTCTTAATCTCTTAAGTTAATTATTTCTTTTTTTATTTAATAATTTAGTAACATTTATAATAATAAGGCTTTGAAAAAAGAGATATGTTTTTTTTTTTTTAATCAAAATATCAAGTCAAAAATGTTGCTTTAACCGTAACACGAATGTTTAGCATTTTGGATTAAGAACATAATGTAATTTTTTAGCATTTTTTGACATGATAAAATGGCTAAAGTGATCAAATTTATGTTAAACTTTTTATTAAAATACCTTTTTTTTTTTTTTAAAAAAAAAAAAAAAGGAGAAGAAGGAGGAGGAGAAGAGAAGGAGAATGAGAGGATGAGGAAAGAAGATTTATATATGATATTAGTTTTAAGAGTTAATTCTATTTTTGTCTTAAATTTATAGGTGACAGCCCATTTTTAGTCTATTTTTTTTTATTTATTAGAACATGCACATTTAGTCCTAGTGTTATTGTTGCATGACCAATTTTTTATTTTTTTTTTGAGCTAAAGGACTTAATTCATTAAATTAGAAGCAAGCTAAGACAATCAACAAGAAAATGAGGTGGAATGTCAAACCATTCCCCTCAACCTAACTCAGAAACGGCTTCCCGAGCACCAATGTGGGCAGCACGATTCGCAGATCGCTTAACACAGGAGAAATTAACACCATGAACACTGGATGACAATTCCTTTACATCAACAATAACTAAACCAAAAGCAGAAATATAAGAGTCTGGATTTAAAGCAAAATAAACTAATTGAAAGTCCGTTGGTTCATAAACTAAGCAAAATAAACTAATTGAAAGCAAAATAAACTATAAGAGTCTGGATTGCATCATAAATTTCTTTGGGTTCATTTAGAAAGCGATAGAAAAATGGCTTCTGGCGCAAGAAAAATGACTTCTGAAAAATAAGTTATTTTAATTTCCAAAAACATGCATTTTCCTTTCTAATGTTTGATTGCATTATGTAAAATTGTCAATGAATTAATTAACTTAACATTTTAATAAAATAAAAAGAAGAGGGGAGGGGAGGGGAGAGCTGAGAAAATAAAATTTGATGGGCATGAGGCAAGAGCTAGGTAGTTTGTTTGTATATAATAATAGTGGATATCCATAATTGTAGGCATTTGAATCTGAGTAGCGCAATAATGCAAGTATATATATGTGAAGAGGTAGGCAGGACGAAGAACATCGAACATCGAACATCGAACATCGGAACATCGAACATCGGAGAAATAAATAAAAAAGAATTAGTCCATTGGAGAAGCTAGATATAAATAAAAGATCGTGTTTCTCCAATGGCCGTCAAATAACAGTAGCTTATTATTATGTTCTTGTATTGTTTGTTTGGCAGGCGCCTATGGGAAAACCAGATTTGGAGATGAATCCTTCAGCCTCGAGCTGGCAAACTGTAACTGAAAACGTGGGTGTTTCCGCCATGCACATGCAGTTGATGACAAACAACAGGGTTGTCTGGTATGACGCCATTAATCTTGGTCGCTCCGCACTGATGCAGAATCCTAAGTGGTGCAGAAAAGATGATAAGGGCCGTGAAGACTGCTGGGCTCATGGCGTTACCTATGATCTCGACACCGCTAAAGTTGTCAAGACACTCAAGGTATATATATAATACTGGCCTGGCCTGGGTACAATTTATTTCATTAATTAATTAATTATATTGTTTTTATGCATGTATGTTTAGTTGAGCCTGAATACATGGTGCTCGTCGGGAGGGCTGTCGAGCACCGGAAAATTGATAAGCACCGGAGGCTACGACAAAGGTTTTCGAGGAATTAGAATCCTGGAACCCTGCGATTTATGCGATTTCAAGGAAGATGTTGGACTTTCTGCAAACAGATGGTAAGCATTATTATTTTCAAATTCTGATCTTATAATAATTAATTTAATTTAATTTAATTTAATTTACTACGTTGAACTGAACTGGCAGGTATGCTTCTCAACAAGTCTTGGAAAATGGTGATTTTATCGTGGTGGGAGGAAGAAAATCTCACAACTATGAAATTGTCCCGCCAGATCAGCTTAAATTCCCGAACAAACAATTTCCGCTTCGGCTGCTCGAGGAAACCACCGACGGCTTTCTAGGAGAATAATTTGTATCCATTTGTGTACCTCCTCCCCGACGGCAATGTCTTCCTCTTCGCCAACGATCGCTCCATTATTTTCAACCCTAGAACCGGAAAGACGATTCGGGAGCTTCCTAAGCTGCCAGGGGGGTCCCGGAACTACCCGGCCTCGGGGCAATCCGCGCTTCTTCCTCTCAAACTCACCAAAGCGAATGATTTTGTGAAGGCGGAGGTTTTGGTTTGCGGCGGCAATACACACGAAGCCTTCAAGGTCACGGAGCATCCGCCGAGGCAATTTCCGCCGGCGTTAAAGGATTGCGGCAGGATTGTTGCGAATCAGGAAGGGGCCAAGTGGGAAATTGAGGAGATGCCGTCGGGGAGGGTTATGGGAGATATGTTGATTCTCCCCGATGGGAATGTCCTCATAATTAATGGCGCGAAAACCGGGACCTCTGGTTGGGACGGGGCGGAGGAACCAAATTTCACTCCGGTGCTTTACAGCCCGGATAAACCGAAAGGGGAAAGGTTTACTGAGTTGACACCAACAAAAATTGCCAGAATGTACCATTCCACTTCTGCGGTTTTGCCCGACGCTAAGATCTTAGTAGCGGGAAGTAACACCCACGATTCCTACGATATGAAAGCCAAATACCCAACCGACATGCGCGTCGAGAAATTCTCGCCGCCGTACTTAGCCCCCGCACTGCAAAAGTTTCGGCCGCAGATCGTGGAGAAGCTTTCCCAAACGGAATTGGTTTATGGAAAGAATTTCAATATCCATTTCAAGCTAGATGATGCGGCGGACATGTCTAGTATTAAGGTTACCATGTATCCGCCGCCTTTCACCACTCACGGGTACTCTGAGGGCCAAAGGATGCTGATTTTGGGACTCACCTCTGTGGCCAAGGATACCATCTCCGCCGTGGCGCCGTCCTCTGGCAAGCTTGCACCACCAGGCTATTACTTGATCTTTGTTGTGCACCGTGGCGTACCCAGCAAGGGATTGTGGGTGCATATTAAATAGAACAGAATAGAAGATACGGGCTCGCTTGTTCAGTGTTGACAGTATTTGGGTGCAATTAGCCTTACATGCTGATTGAGTCATTGAATTATCGTGATTTGTATCTTTTTATAGTGCAGACGAACTACGGTGTGAGGGGTGGGGGGTCCCTTAGAGTGGGGAATCCAACCTATAGAATAGAAGACGATGGGCATTGAATTTTTTTTTATTTTTGTAATCTTGTACAGAGTACCATATAATAATATATACAGTACAACATTTTCTATAAGAACTTATGAGCACAGTTCTTAAATTCTTTACATAAATTAATAAATTAAAGAAATTGAAGAGTGGGAGGAAGGTAGAGGTTTGCAGGTTTGAAACATCTCAAAATTATACGTACAATTGTTAAATTTTGTTTCTTATGAAATGGTAATTGTGATTTCTTTCCTCCTATGATAGATTATTAATGCAATCATGAGTGGGTGGAATACTGGAAAATATAGATGTATACTCATGATTATTGTTGTTGGGAGAAGGAGTTTGTGTCACCAACTCTAGTTCTCCCAAATGGAGTCCCAGCCCTTTGCTTTCTCTATCTTCCTCTCTTCTTTCAAACCTTTAATTTCCGGCGGCCTTTTCACCTTAGTGCATGTGAAAAATGATACTAATAAACAAAGTTATAAGTGTAATAACATATATTATCAAATGATAATGTAATTAAAATTTAAATGATCTTGGAGTGTAATTAAAATGATACTTGAACGTGCAAAAAATGAAACTAAACAATAGAACTCATACTATAACGTATATGCAAATGAAATGATACGACGTAGTTTTACTTCATGATGCACATTGCAATGTGGATTATGTGGACCATAGATAAACGTTCATTTTTAGTATAATGTTTGTTTTTAATATGCAAGTTCATTTTTAAATATTATACCAAATAGTGAACGACCTTCAACACAATAAATTAACATTCAATGTATTAAAAATGAACTTTTAGTATATTAAAAATGATCATTATGTAAGTGGATTTGAGTGGGTGATTGTAACACCCGATTTTACCACAACTCCGCTATTATCAAAAGAAATAGGAACCGGATTAAAGTGAATGGAGTTTGGACAGATGATGCTCCTATATGTGAGTATGTGACTGACTTTTTTTTCTTCTTTGTTTGGCAGGGTTCTAAGGGATAACGAGTTGGAGCTTTTGGAGATGGCAGACACTCGTAGAATCTCCCCCAATCAAGGTAGTAGACAAAAATTCAATGACCCATGTGGGCAAGATCGCAAAAACTCGTAGAATCTCCCCAATCAAGCTAGTAGAAAAAAATTCAATGACCCGTGTCGGCCAATAATATTGATGTCACATAACACAATTAAGATCCATATCGTAACATATCTATCTATGTTTTTTTTTTTTCATATATATGCGATGGGTGAACGACGGGGAATTGAACCCGCGCATAGTGGATTCACAATCCACCGCCTTAATCCACTTGGCTACATCCGCCCCCAGACTATGTTCTTATTTTTTCATTTTTTTTTCTAATTACTAATTAGAAATTATTGATGCAATTGGATTATCCATTATTGAAAACTTCTTTCTATACGACATTTTTAATCGTACTTACAGATGGTACAATATCCCCACATATCAAAATTTTTAATCTCCTAAATTTACTTACTCTTGACTGCTACGTAAATTTGACCATGATTAAAGACCGGCCTTCTAAAAAATAATCCCACGTGTGATAGTGTTTGCCATTGACTTTTATTTATTATCATGACATATGATAGCATAAAAGAAAATTGTTTTCTTTGGAACTTGAAAGGCAATCTTGAATCAGAAGGTGTTAACGACATTACGAGGAATTAAAACCATTTGTTCCTGCATTTCGTTTCACACATAATCTGAGCTTCCAAAACATGATCAACCAACCTTGTAACCATTACACTGTCCTAATGAGTGATCTATATTTCTCAATAGCATCACAGGTGGTAGATTTCAGCAATCCATTGTGCACCTTGTAACCATAATCTATATTTCTCTTATTAATTGTGTTGCATATTCACATTTTGTAGTGTTAAATGTTGAAAAAAAATACATGTAGATTATGGTTTTAAGTTTCTATCATTTTGTATCTATTTTTTTAATACATGGTAGCTTATAGTTTAAAGTCCAACATATTATTTTATGATTATTAATTGTGTTGCATATTCATATTTAATTGTGTTGCGTATTCATATTTTGCTTTCTTTTCCTCTGGCTACTAAGATGTTTCAGTTCGCCAGGTTGTCTCTTGACTGCCCATGGATTCAGCAGCAGTTCGAAAGGTTGCCCTATTTGGGAATCTCCAGATCTATGCTTATTTTCAACTCCCCGAAGCATTTCGTCGATTACTATGCCCTTCTTCATCTCTGGGTGCCTAGGTATCCACCGTAAGCCTTTCCTCATTTGAACCTCGCCCTTCACTTTTAAGGCTATGCCATCCTAAGGTGCTGCTAAATGGATGGATCTTATCAACGTCCATGAATGAGAAACCATAGATCGAAACGCCGAATCGGAAAAATTGGGTCCTATCATAAAGCTTTGGATCGCCTCAGTTCAGGAGTTGGAGATAAGCGGACTCGAACCGCTGACATCCGCCGCAGGGTAAACCACAGCCTCTCAGGTCCCCGACTGATTCTACCATAGAGGCCAACGATAGGACAATAATTACCCCCCCCCCCCCCCCCCCCCCAAACACAGTTTACAACTTTCATCGTACTGTGCTCTCCAAAGAGCAACTCTTCTCAAAATCTCACTCAAAAGGTGCTGAGTTGAAATCCCACTCTAACTAAGGATTCTTGTGGTAGATATTGCAATGCTAAGTACTGTACGAATGGTTGTCGATTTCACCACCAGACTAAAAGTTTCACCACAGTCTATGCCAGTCTGTTGTCCTGCACCATCTCCTACAAGGCGGGCTTTGTGCCGCTCAGATTAACCATCAAATTTCTTTTTATGCCTGAAAATCCACAAACTTCGAATAATATTAGCATTGGATGGACGGGGCACTAAGTCCCACATCTTATTTTTAATTAAAGCATCGTATTCATCCTTCATAGAAATGTTCCAATTATGTCTTTTAAAGCATGTATTGGGTTCATAGGTAGGGGAGATATGGAGGTCGTAGTAGTGGTGTGAAGATTGAAGAGTTTTCTAGGTTTAAAAATTCCATGTTGCGCTCTTGTGGTCATTTGAGGAGAATGAGTGTGATTTATTTGTGGACTTATTTGGGTAGATTGATTGGTGGTTAGTGGAGTTGGTGGTGTGGGCTGAGAGTTTGGAGATGATGAAGGTGTGGGTTGAGGCGAGGCATGCAGTGGGCCGAGATGAAAGATTGGACTGTGATGATCTATTTCCTAATGGTGTTGCGGGTGTAGGAGAAGTGTATTGTTGTGGGGTTATCTCATGAGAGGGAAATGCGCTGAACTTTGCTGAGATTGTATGGGAGAATGAAGAGGTGATATATTTTGGTCCTCGACTCCAAGAGTTGGAGTTAGGCCGTGAGATAAGTACGGGTTAAGATATAGGCCGGCCTGCATCCAAAAACTCATAAGTGGAGACATTAGTAGCATGTAATTTGGAAAAGGGAAAGGTGTTTTCATCAAAAGTTACATGCCTTGAAATGATTATTTTTCGACTTGATAAGTCGTAACATTTATAACCTCTATGATTTGTCGGATATCCCAAAAAAACACAAGGTGATGATCTGGCTTGCAATTTTTTACGTGAGGTGGATGGAATTAATGGATAGCATAAACATCCAAAAATCCGAAGATGAGAATAAGAGAGATCCTTTTGATAAAGAATTTTTGTGGGTGTTTGATAAGCAAGCTTTTTATTGGGAAGAATGTTGAGTAAATACGTGGCCATTTGTAGTGCATGGTGCCAGAATGAAGGAGGTAGAGAGGCATGGGCAAGAAGAGTTCGAGTAATATTATTAATTGTTTGAATTTTCCTTTCATCCTTTCCATTTTGAGAAGATGTATGAGGACAAGAAAAGTGAAAACTCATACCATTTAATTTACAAAGCTTGTGAAAGGGCCTATTATCATATTCCGTTCCATTATCACATTGAAAACATTTTATTTCTTTTTCAAATGGGGTTTTGATATAAGTACGATAAGATAGAAAGATTGAATATACCCGAGATTTGTTAGCAATTGGAAACGTCCATAAAAAGTTTGTAAAATCATCAAGAAATAAAAACATAATAACGATGCCCACCCGAACTTAGGGTAGGTGACGACCATAGTTCACTGTGCACAATATCAAAAGGAAATGAAGTAAAGGATAATGAGTCATAAAAAGGTAATTTAACTTGTTTCCCAAGTGAGCAAGAATCACAAAAAAAAAAAAAAAAAAAAAAATTCCCCTAAATTTATTGCAAATAATAGTATTATTTTTGCGTAAAGAAATTAAAATAAGAGCTCCCGGATGCCCTAGTCGGTTATGCCATAGTTGGGGAGATAACACGGCAAAATTAGAGGGTGTTGATGTGTGAAAATAAGGCCTTGTAGTAATTGGATATAAGTCTCATGTGCTGTCACATCTCATTAAGTCCATCCCTGTCTAAAAATCCTTCACAGAAAATCCGTTACGATCAAATTCAACTGTGACATCATTATCAGTAGTGAATTTTCTTACGGAGACTAGATTTTTAATCAATTTTGGAACATGCAAGACATTATTTAAATTTAAGGGAGGATGAGGAATTGGTCAAAAAGTATTGCCACAACCACTAATTGGAATTGTATCACCACTACCAACAATAATAATTTTATTTTTATTCATATTAGAATAAGATGTAAGGTTACCTCCATTTGAAGTCATGTGAGATGTAGCTCCTGTATCCATGTACCATTGATCATCAGGAGGGGCAATTGAGAAAGTATGCATAGCCTGTTGAATATCAGTTGGTGTATACGAAGATTGGCCCAAATTTGTTGATGCCAAGTGAGCTTGGGATGGTCTTGGTCCAAGTATTGATTGTGAGGCTAGTGGTGGTTGATTTCTTTGCCATTGGGCTGGTGTGGTAGGATATGGACAAGGTGGAGTAGCCCAAGGTTGCCATGGCCCATTCCACATGGGTGGATAAGACCAATTTTGCTAATTAGCGTTCTGCCAGAATGTGTTGTGCGGCTGGTATTGTGTTTGTCGGCCACCACGATTTCCTCTGCCCCTGCCGGGAGATTGGCGACCGCCTCTTCTGTCGCCGCGATTTGTGGAGTGGCCGCCTCGAGAACCAGAGCTACCACCACGGTTAGAGTTGCCACCGCGTGAAACAAAGCCGTTGTTTCTGCCACCGCGACCTCCTCGATTTTCCCCATAATTTCTGGCAGATTGATCATCGGCAGACGCGTGAAGAGCAGTGGGATCGTAGGGGTTAGCAGCCTTTTTCGCCATCGTTGTTTCCTCCAAGATATTCATGGATCGGGCTTTGTAAAAAAAAGGGGAATGGGGTCGTCGTGTCGAATTTGTGTTCCAACGGTAGCACATGCATCAGTTAAACCGGAGACAAGTCGAAGTACTAACCTGTTGTTTGATACAGGAGCGCCAACATTTGATAATTGTTATGCTAGTGTTTTTAGATGCTGGCAGTAGGAAGAGTCATCTGGAAACTTCTCCATCCGAACCGCAGAAAACTCTTGTTCCAGGTAGAGTGCCCTTGAATTTTTATTGTTTGAAAAAATCTCCTCTAGCCTGTTCCACGCGAGTTCAGCGGTAGAATTTCGTTCAATAATGGTATGCAGAAGATCTTCAGAGATTGTGCCGTAAATCCATTGGCGTCAACTCTTGACCAGAGTTCGGGATCCGTATCTTTAAGAGATGGGGAAGAATCCAATTTCGCTGCCTCCTTGGATGGAGGAATGATTTGGTCTAGAACTTTATATGCTTTGGCATGTATTTTGAATAGTTCTGACCAGGTAATATATTGGCCTTTTTCATTATCAAGTGTGACCTTGATGAAGGTATTGATATTAGAAACGGTGAGAGCCGGATGAAGTAAAAGAGAGGAGGAAGGAGTAGGTTGAGATTTAGAGGAAGAAGAGTAGTTTTGGCCAATTGTATTGTCTGCCATTGATATGGCTGCCCAGGGAGGAAGAAAATGACGAATAAAGTTTAAAGGAATAAAAACCTGGGTTGCTCTAATACCATGTAAGAAATATTATTTTCCCTGAGTTTATTGATTTGCCTTGAGCCTCATATATACAATTATGGGCAACGCTTATATTCCTAAATAAGGTACATAATAATACAATTAATCTAAAATATTCTAAGAATAATAATATTTACATATTTATGTAATTTCCATAATCTAATAAATTCAACCATTCAAACAGTTTGATTGCAGTGCAATCACGTACTTGGAAGAATAAGTGCTTGGAAAACTTGAAAATTCACTGATTACATGAGCTTTACAAAACCTTAGAAAAGCTTATGTGCCACTAGTAGCCCAGAGTAAACAACCTTATGTGCCACAGGGCACAATTGTCTTTGAAACCCAATAATAATAAATAAATAAATGTATACAACCTTATGTGCCACCGGGCATCATTGTCCATTGTCCATACAGAACAAACCCTTCAACCACACAAATTATACTCAATGAGTTTCCATCAAGTTTAACACTGAGAAGCCCTTTCTTCTTTGTTGTTTGTGTTGATGAGAACTCACTCACAAGGGGTCTCTTTACCACTGAACTATCACCCACAACTTCACCATTGCCAATCTATTGATACATTAAGTTATTAAGTTATTTGAATCCAATAGAATAAATTTTTTAGTGTACTGGAGATCGAAGAACACAATTCCCTAAATATTATTGTTCAAAATAATAGAATCAATCTTAATACACTTGAGAAAAGCATATTTGTATATTACATAATACTTGAAACCTATTGTAAAGTGTGATACATATAAAAGAGGAAAAAGCTACACAATACTTGAACGCTTCTAAGTCATCACTTTATTCTTCAATCCAGCACTATGCCTCAACATCAACCTAATAATAAAAGAAATTAGTTACATATTGAAATAAGATTTTTAAGAAAGATTGAAACTATTAATATGTTATTACCCAATAAAATTGAGAACGATGATCACCACTGCCTGGGTGGAATACTTTCTACAATATGTGAAAATTCAAGGCTGGCGGATCCTCACAAGACCCTGTTCGATTCGTTGATGTGCCAAATTCTGAAAGCGAGGTATTTTCCCAATGCTAGTTTCCTAGGGGCGAACATTGGCCACAACCGTAGCTATCTATGGAGGAGCATTCACGCGGGTCAAGGGTTATTGCGAAGAGGAGCTATTCGGCGGGTGGGAGGCGGTAAAGATACGTTAGTTTGAGGTCAGTTGTGGGTGGCAGATGCAAACAATGGACCTCTGAGTACGCCATGCATAGAAGAACTTCATGATGCTAAGCTGTGCCAATTAAAGACTAGCGAGGCCATGAAAAAAAGCCAGCGAATCACATGGCTCATGTGCTCAGACAAGCTGCTGGTTCCTCTTCTTTCCTTGGGGTGTGGATTACTCACCCACCTGATTGTATTTCGATGTTGATTTAATATATCCCAGTTTCCTTAAAAAAACTATAATATAAAACAGTTAATAAATAAATATAAAAGGAAACTAAAACATGATATAGCATTTTATACTGCAACATTAAAGAAACATAAATTGCATAATCACCAAAAAAGGAAACTAATGTTAATAGAATGGGATGCTCCAAATTGTAAAGCCAAGCTCCAAATTGCTCTTCCTCAATCTTCTGTTTTAGTCTTGGTGATGGAGTGCTAGGTTTTAGGCTATATTTATAGGTGATTTAGGAGTGTTTGAGTACATCATGGAGCTGGGAGATTGAGTTTGATTTTAACTAGGAATTAAGCATGCATGTTTTTTAGGATTCTTTTTTTTTTATTTTAATCTTAATAATTTAGACGTGCAGTTGAGTTTTAATGGGAGTTTGAAATTTAGTAAATTTAACAGAGAATTAATGGAGAATATAATTTTTAACAGGAAAAGGAATAATATTATATATATTATAATAACGATAAAATTAACAATACTTATAATATATGTTGCTTCCTATTTCTAGTATTTGTATTGTCATATTATAAAAGTGTTTTAATATTGTCCTATTGTATTACAAATAGGAATTTTGAAATGGAATTATCGTACGAATAGAAAAGTAGGAAAGAATATATTTTATTAGGAATTGTATTACACTATTTTAAAATATTAGAATATGAATTTTAATGTAGAACTATAGTACGAATAGAAAAGTTGGAAAGAATTGATTATTGCGTTTTTCGCTACTTCACTCTTGCTAGGTATAGCGTAAGAGTTGATTGTGTTGGGATGATTTCCGGATTATGCCATTCTCAAGGGATGGCTGCTCGGAGTTACCCCTAAGTTGCTAACGTCAGAAAGTAAAGACATCGGTATTGTTTGACTGCATGTCACGCGCACACAAAAGATAAACGTCATAGTGAACTAGTAAAATGAATGCTAACAAGTGGTAATCAAATGAAAGGTAGATAGGGTTGAATTGCTTAGTGTGGATTAAGATGCTTATAGAATCATTAGACGTAGGGAAAGAGGATGCAAATGCTAAGTCTAGAGAGTGGCTTGTCTCCTTCCGTAAGTTATACTACTAGGACTTGTTTAGGCCTCACCTAAACTTTTCCACAAATACCTTGCCTACAACTCCTTCCCAGCCAAGCCCTGTAGGGTTCCTGAGCTAGGAAATGCCAAGGATGGGAGCTTGGATTGACCTAGCATAGGTCAATCCCTCAAACAACCATAGGAGGTGATCAAGTTCCTCTGATGCAAACAAATCAATCCCCAACAACAAGACATAGAAGCATTGCAATCAATCAATCCCTAATTCAAGAACTAAGTCACAAAAGCATCATCATCACAAACTTTCACAATTCAAACCCTAGCTAAGCTAGCCTACAATAGCCATAGAAATCATAAAAGCATTCATAAATGTAAACCTAACCAAGCAAATAGAAATGAAAAGAGTAGAGATAATACCAAACAAATAGATTAGGAAATAAAAGAAGCCTTGCAAGATCTCTTGAATTTGGAGTTTGTCAATCTCTTCCTTCAATGAATCTCCCAAGAAATCCAAGCTTGAATCTATTAATATCTCTCTACAAATTGCTCTCTCTTCAATCTCATAATGCTAAGCTATCGAAGTATTCTAAAAACCTACCAAATGTCCTCTCCAAATCTGATCTAGAATTTCTTATTTATCCCCCCCTTTCAATCCCTTCCGCAGCTCTTCCACGCAACCTTCAATGCCCCGGGCAACGCTCGTTGTTTGGGAACTTATTTCGTCCAACGCGCGTCACAAAGCACGTTGTGATACGAGTTGAACATTCTGGAAATCAGCTCTGTTTGTGCCTCTCCACAACGCACGCGGCAACGCGCTTTGTGACCTTCGTAGCTTGGTCTCGGCTTGTCTTCTTTTCCCGCTTTCGCTCCGGTTGTGCCACTTTGCCTCGTTAGTTTAAGGCCGAAGCTTACTTAAACACATATAAAACACAAAGTGTGGTGTTAATTTACAGTAAAATGCAAAACATAGCTAATTGGCACGATATTGCTACACAAAGGATTGTTTTTAGCTTAGAATTCACCATAAATGAACCCAAAAAAAGTGTGTCTTTGACACTTATCACAAGTTTCAATCAAACCAATGATCACTTAAGTGTCAAAGATACACCTAACCCCAACTCAATGATAACTTAATTCTTCCAAAGGTCGATCAAGATAAGTGTCACGCAAACGGAGGGGGTGAAGTCCCTCATATCATGTAATAAATATGCTAGTCATGCACCCTTACTAAATCTACTCAAGGAATATACTAAGGAAGCCCCATACTTCTAAAAGATAGGATGAAAACTAAAAAAGGGATACCCTCTCACACCATTCATCAAGCATGCAATCCAAAATTGGTATTCACCTCTTATCTTGCAAAGGCTTATAGCCGAGCCACACTAGTGGGAACGATGTGTACAAACCAACCGACCCCGGCACGGAGCTTCGTGTTTTAACATCGGGGAAACTTTTTGTGGTCCCGACATAAGCGCTGGTTCTCACACACTTCCACCCTTATGCCAAAGACCGACTCCCCATGGAATAGATCTCTCTGTTTTAACCCGAGGAAGTCTTTTGTGATCCCGATATAAGAAATGACTCCCTCTTTTTGCTCTATTTTTTTCTCATCTCCTAAGACATCACCATTGGGACAACCGACTTCACGTAGAGTTCTACGCTTTTTCGAAGACAGTGCAATGGAATTGCCCCAAGTCCTAGCAAGATGGCTTACCTCTTTTCTTATCTCACGAGATGGCCTCAAATCATATGACTGCAAACTCAGGTATGTTACTAAATCTTAAAACAAATATGCTGGTCATTTTTAAATATTCATTGGTGATGGTTCTCACTTAAAAATAGATACTGTTGGGGATGTTCTAGTTTCTGATGGTAAGAATGATTTATTAGTCCGTGATGTCCATCATGTACCCCAACTAAGTCGTAATTTACTCTCTATTTGTCAGTTAATATGACAATATCCTTTTAAATTGTGAATTTACCGATAAGATTTTCTGCACTAAGGAACGAGCAACAAGTCGAGCCATAATAGTGGGTCAACGTAAAGGGGATCTTTTTTTTTTCTTTTAATCCAAACCAAAGGAAGCACACTTTTCCAATAGACAAAAGTTAGAGAATGAAGAGCTGTGGCACCAACACCTTGGACATCCGCAAAAATCCACTGTTCAATTATTACGCACTAAGAATTTAATTCATGTTAGTTCAAATAACAAGCTGGACATTGTTTGTGAAAGTTGTCAATTAGACAATCTTAGCAAACTACCTTTTAATTCATCTTCTTCTTCCAGTATTGGTGTTTTTGACAAAATTCATTTTGACATTTAGGTACCAGCCCCTATATGTGATAGTCTTAAGTTAATTTTTTCTTTTTTATTTAGTAATTTATTAACATTTATAATAATAAGGTTTCGAAAAAAGAGATCTATTTTTTTTTAAAATTGAAATATCAAGTAAAAAATGTTGCTTTAAGCGTAACACTAATGTTTAGCCTTTTGAATTAAATACATAATGAAAATTGGTGCCCATTGCAATTTTTGACATGATAAAGTGAATAAAGTGATCACATTTATGTTGAACTTTTTTATTAAAATGCTTTTTTTTTTTTTTTTAAAGGAGAGGAAGAAGAAGGAGAATGAGTGGTTAGAAAGAAGGGGGAGGAGGAGAATGAGAGGAAGAGGAAGCCAAGGGAGAGGAAAGAAGATTTATATATGGAGTTAATTCCTTTTGAGGTCCTTTGTCTTTGGTGTCAGTTTCAAATTTAGTCCCAGACTATCATTTTTGTCATTTAACATTACAGACTATCATTTTTTGGACACTTTTAGTCCTTGTCATGACTTTTCATATTTTTAGTAAGGGTTTTTGTTTTTTTTTTTTTTTGTCTTTACACATTTTTATTTTGTTATTTTATTTCGGTTTCAACCGGTTTAATTAGTTTAGGGCTTTAGGTAACCTGTGATTTTTTTCTAACTATATTTTTCAACCGGCTTTTCGTAAATTTCTAAACCAATTAAAGCAGTTGAAATTGAAAAAATAACAAAAGAAAAATTTAAAGAGACAAAAATGCTCGTGAACTCTGGTCTTAGAAAATGGAGGCAAAAGGAGGTCCATCTAGCTAGATGGACTAGGATTGACTGAAAAAAGGGATTTGAGTGTTGGTTGGGGAAATTCTGACTGAAAGCTGATTTATAACCTCTGATTTGCAGTCAAACCCTTTGTGAAGTGGAGGGAATGGCTGCCATGGTGTTGATACTATGGGAAATGATGCACCATGCTTGTCATGCCTGGAGGTGAATGGAAAATAGAAACAGAAACAGGAGAAAGGAGAGTTGCTATGGTTTTGATTTAGAGTAAAGCAACATCCTAGAGCATTCTATGTGAAGGGGTGTTGCTGTCAAGTGGATGATCCCTGTGCTCTGATGGCTCTGAAGTGCTGAAGGCTGATCTGTTTTAAGCACTTTTGGGCTCTAATTTGGTGAGCCCATTGGGCCTTTGCCTGCTTAGGTTGTTTTAGCCCTTTGTAGATAGCCTTGTTAGACTTTTATTTGTTAGTCCATTATGGACCTTTTGTTTGTGAGGGCCTTGGGCCCCTTGGTTGTTTAGACTTTAAAAGCCCTTGTGATTTTTGAGCCTTAGGTCACATTTGGGCCTAAGGCGTCTAGTTGTAAGGCTTCGGCCTCTTGTGTTTGACTTGGAATAAAATTCCAGAATATTATTGAAAAAAAAAAAATATTAAATATATACTAATATTGTTTGAGGAGATTCCGACAAAAAAAATAAAAAAAATAAAAAAAATAAAAAAAAATAAAAAAAAAAATTTAAAGAGACAAAAATGCACTTACTAAAAATAAGAAAAGTCATGAGACGGACTAAAAGCGTCCAAAAAATAATAGTCTGGGATGTTAAATGACAAAAACGATAGTCTGTGACTAAATTTGAAATTGTCACTAAAGATAAGGGATCTTCAATGGAATTAACTCTTTATATATGATATTAGTTTAAGAGTTAATTTCATTACGTGAGACCTTTCATTACTAATTTTACTTTCAAAGGAGCATGGAATCCTCAATAAAAAGAGAGACGTGTGCTCAAATTTTCATATTGTATAGTAAGTGAGTACGTAAATCATGCATTTCACATCTCTTTATGAATTGGAAAGAGATAATTTACTATATCATTTTGTGATAGTCTTAACTCTTAAGTTAATTATTTCTTTTTTTATTTAATAATTTAGTAACATTTATAATAATAAGGCTTTGAAAAAAGAGATATGTTTTTTTTTTTTTAATCAAAATATCAAGTCAAAAATGTTGCTTTAACCGTAACACGAATGTTTAGCATTTTGGATTAAGAACATAATGTAATTTTTTAGCATTTTTTGACATGATAAAATGGCTAAAGTGATCAAATTTATGTTAAACTTTTTATTAAAATACCTTTTTTTTTTTTAAAAAAAAAAAAAAGGAGAAGAAGGAGGAGGAGAAGAGAAGGAGAATGAGAGGATGAGGAAAGAAGATTTATATATGATATTAGTTTTAAGAGTTAATTCTATTTTTGTCTTAAATTTATAGGTGACAGCCCATTTTTAGTCTATTTTTTTTATTTATTAGAACATGCACATTTAGTCCTAGTGTTATTGTTGCATGACCAATTTTTTATTTATTTTTTGAGCTAAAGGACTTAATTCATTAAATTAGAAGCAAGCTAAGTCAATCAACAAGAAAATGAGGTGGAATGTCAAACCATTCCCTCAACCTAACTCAGAAACGGCTTCCCGAGCACCAATGTGGGCAGCACGATTCGCAGATCGCTTAACACAGGAGAAATTAACACCATGAACACTGGATGACAATTCCTTTACATCAACAATAACTAAACCAAAAGCAGAAATATAAGAGTCTGGATTTAAAGCAAAATAAACTAATTGAAAGTCCGTTGGTTCATAAACTAAGCAAAATAAACTAATTGAAAGCAAAATAAACTATAAGAGTCTGGATTGCATCATAAATTTCTTTTGGTTCGTTTAGAAAGCTATAGAAAAATGACTTCTGCGGCAGGAAAATGACTTCTGGAAAATAAGTTATTTTAATTTCCAGAAAACATGCATTTTCCTTTCTAATGTTTGATTGCATTATGTAAAATTGTCCATGAATTAATTAACTTAACATTTTAATAAAATAAAAAGAAGAGGGGAGCGGAGGGGAGAGCTGAGAAAATAAAATTTGATGGGCATGAGGCAAGAGCTAGGTAGTTTGTTTGTATATAATAATAGTGGATATCCATAATTGTAGGCATTTGAATCTGAGTAGCGCAATAATGCAAGTATATATATGTGAAGAGGTAGGCAGGACGAAGAACATCGAACATCGAACATCGAGAAATAAATAAAAAGAATTAGTCCATTGGAGAAGCTAGATAAATAAAAGATCGAGTTTCTCCAATGGCGTCAATAACAGTAGCTTATTATTATGTTCTTGTATTGTTTGTTTGCAGCGCCTATGGGAAACCAGATTTGGAGATGAATCCTTTAGCCTCGAGCTGGCAAACTGTAACTGAAAACGTGGGTGTTTCCGCCTTGCACATGCAGTTGATGACAAACAACAGGGTTGTCTGGTATGACGCCATTAATCTTGGTCGCTCCGCACTGATGCAGAATCCTAAGTGGTGCAGAAAAGATGATAAGGGCCGTGAAGACTGCTGGGCTCATGGCGTTACCTATGATCTCGACACCGCTAAAGTTGTCAAGACACTCAAGGTATATATATAATACTGGCCTGGCCTGGGTACAATTTATTTCATTAATTAATTAATTATATTGTTTTTATGCATATATGTTTAGTTGAGCCTGAATACATGGTGCTCGTCGGGAGGGCTGTCGAGCACCGGAAAATTGATAAGCACCGGAGGCTTACGACAAAGGTTTTCGAGGAATTAGAATCCTGGAACCCTGCGATTTATGCGATTTCAAGGAAGATGTTGGACTTTCTGCAAACAGATGGTAAGCATTATTATTTTCAAATTCTGATCTTATAATAATTAATTTAATTTAATTTAATTTAATTTACTACGTTGAACTGAACTGGCAGGTATGCTTCTCAACAAGTCTTGGAAAATGGTGATTTTATCGTGGTGGGAGGAAGAAAATCTCACAACTATGAAATTGTCCCGCCAGATCAGCTTAAATTCCCGAACAAACAATTTCCGCTTCGGCTGCTCGAGGAAACCACCGACGGCTTTCTAGAGAATAATTTGTATCCATTTGTGTACCTCCTCCCCGACGGCAATGTCTTCCTCTTCGCCAACGATCGCTCCATTATTTTCAACCCTAGAACTGGAAAGACGATTCGGGAGCTTCCTAAGCTGCCAGGGGGGTCCCGGAACTACCCGGCCTCGGGGCAATCCGCGCTTCTTCCTCTCAAACTCACCAAAGCGAATGATTTTGTGAAGGCGGAGGTTTTGGTTTGCGGCGGCAATACACACGAAGCCTTCAAGGTCACGGAGCATCCGCCGAGGCAATTTCCGCCGGCGTTAAAGGATTGCGGCAGGATTGTTGCGAATCAGGAAGGGGCCAAGTGGGAAATTGAGGAGATGCCGTCGGGGAGGTTATGGGAGATATGTTGATTCTCCCCGATGGGAATGTCCTCATAATTAATGGCGCGAAAACCGGGACCTCTGGTTGGGACGGGGCGGAGGAACCAAATTTCACTCCGGTGCTTTACAGCCCGGATAAACCGAAAGGGAAAGGTTTACTGAGTTGACACCAACAAAAATTGCCAGAATGTACCATTCCACTTCTGCGGTTTTGCCCGACGCTAAGATCTTAGTAGCGGAAGTAACACCCACGATTCCTACGATATGAAAGCCAAATACCCAACCGACATGCGCGTCGAGAAATTCTCGCCGCCGTACTTAGCCCCCGCACTGCAAAAGTTTCGGCCGCAGATCGTGGAGAAGCTTTCCCAAACGGAATTGGTTTATGGAAAGAATTTCAATATCCATTTCAAGCTAGATGATGCGGCGGACATGTCTAGTATTAAGGTTACCATGTATCCGCCGCCTTTCACCACTCACGGGTACTCTGAGGGCCAAAGGATGCTGATTTTGGACTCACCTCTGTGGCCAAGGATACCATCTCCGCCGTGCGCCGTCCTCTGGCAAGCTTGCACCACCAGCTATTACTTGATCTTTGTTGTGCACCGTGGCGTACCCAGCAAGGGATTGTGGGTGCATATTAAATAGAACAGAATAGAAGATACGGGCTCGCTTGTTCAGTGTTGACAGTATTTGGGGTGCAATTAGCCTTACATGCTGATTGAGTCATTGAATTATCGTGATTTGTATCTTTTTATAGTGCAGACGAACTACCGGTGTGAGGGGTGGGGGGTCCCTTAGAGTGGGGAATCCAACCTATAGAATAGAAGACGATGGGCATTGAATTTTTTTTTATTTTTGTAATCTTGTACAGAGTACCATATAATAATATATACAGTACAACATTTTCTATAAGAACTTATGAGCACAGTTCTTAAATTCTTTACATAAATTAATAAATTAAAGAAATTGAAGAGTGGGAGGAAGGTAGAGGTTTGCAGGTTTGAAACATCTCAAAATTATACGTACAATTGTTAAATTTTGTTTCTTATGAAATGGTAATTGTGATTTCTTTCCTCCTATGATAGATTATTAATGCAATCATGAGTGGGTGGAATACTGGAAAATATAGATGTATACTCATGATTATTGTTGTTGGGAGAAGGAGTTTGTGTCACCAACTCTAGTTCTCCCAAATGGAGTCCCAGCCCTTTGCTTTCTCTATCTTCCTCTCTTCTTTCAAACCTTTAATTTCCGGCGGCCTTTTCACCTTAGTGCATGTGAAAATGATACTAATAAACAAAGTTATAAGTGTAATAACATATATTATCAAATGATAATGTAATTAAAATTTAAATGATCTTGGAGTGTAATTAAATGATACTTGAACGTGCAAAAATGAAACTAAACAATTAGAACTCATACTATAACGTATATGCAAATGAAATGATACGACGTAGTTTTACTTCATGATGCACATTGCAATGTGGATTATGTGGACCATAGATAAACGTTCATTTTTAGTATAATGTTTGTTTTTAATATGCAAGTTCATTTTAAATATTATACCAAATAGTGAACGACCTTCAACACAATAAATTAACATTCAATGTATTAAAAATGAACTTTTAGTATATTAAAAATGATCATTATGTAAGTGGATTTGAGTGGGTGATTGTAACACCCGATTTTACCACAACTCCGCTATTATCAAAAGAAATAGGAACCGGATTAAAGTGAATGGAGTTTGGACAGATGATGCTCCTATATGTGAGTATGTGACTGACTTTTTTTTCTTCTTTGTTTGGCAGGGTTCTAAGGGATAACGAGTTGGAGCTTTTGGAGATGGCAGACACTCGTAGAATCTCCCCAATCAAGGTAGTAGACAAAAATTCAATGACCCATGTGGGCAAGATCGCAAAAACTCGTAGAATCTCCCCCAATCAAGCTAGTAGAAAAAAATTCAATGACCCGTGTCGGCCAATAATATTGATGTCACATAACACAATTAAGATCCATATCGTAACATATCTATCTATGTTTTTTTTTTTTTTTCATATATATGCGATGGGTGAACGACGGGAATTGAACCCGCGCATAGTGGATTCACAATCCACCGCCTTAATCCACTTGGCTACATCCGCCCCCAGACTATGTTCTTATTTTTTCATTTTTTTTTCTAATTACTAATTAGAAATTATTGATGCAATTGGATTATCCATTATTGAAAACTTCTTTCTATACGACATTTTTAATCGTACTTACAGATGGTACAATATCCCCACATATCAAAATTTTTAATCTCCTAAATTTACTTACTCTTGACTTCTACGTAAATTTGACCATGATTAAAGACCGGCCTTCTAAAAAATAATCCCACGTGTGATAGTGTTTGCCATTGACTTTTATTTATTATCATGACATATGATAGCATAAAAGAAAATTGTTTTCTTTG